>NC_061508.1:42065105-42123425 GCF_022539505.1 Lolium rigidum
GGTATCACCGTTTGAGAGGCTGCACGGGATCGAAAGAAAAAGGCAAGTGACCAAATATGAGGTTCCAAAAAAAATCCAAGAAAAGAAAGTTTTATAGTACATAGAGGATGACATGCGGGTCCCATTTAGCAGCAGCGGTATCAACGTTTCCAAGGCGGCAAGGGATCAAAAGAAAAAGGAAGTAGCCAGAAATCAGGGTGTCAAACAAAATCCAAGAATAGAAAGAATTTTGGTTCATAGAGGATGACATGCGGGACCCATGATCCTGCATCGTAAACGGCTCGATCGGAGAGCGTTGAACGAGATGGCGCGATCGAGAAAAAAAACAATGCCAGAGAGGCTGCCATCTGGGCCCTACATCCCTCGGCGGTGCGGATTTGCGTTGACTCGGCCGGCGAACCCGAGAATTCGAGATGCACCACGTCCCGGGCCACCATACGCAATGTTTTGGCCGGTTTCGTCGGGCTAGGTGGCCTCAAAAACGAGAAAAAAAACGTTTTGACATGCACAACGGACAGACCCAAAATCGTCGGCCATGGTACACCAACAACCACGGCGCGACTTCAACTTCGTCGGCCATGGCAACTTTTCTTGTAGTGGAAGTGCCCCCGGAAGCCATCTCCATCAACGCCACCGCCTCCATCATGCTCCGTGAGTAGTTCCCCCATGGACTACGGGTTCTAGCAGTAGCTAGTTGGTATTCTCTCCTCCATGTACTTCAATACAATGGTCTCATGAGCTGCCTTACATGATTGAGATCCATCTGATGTAATCGGTGTTGTGTTTGTTGGGATCCGATGGATGATACATTATGACTAGTCTATCTATAAAGTTTGTGAAGTTATTGTTGCTGCAATCTTGTTATGCTTAATGCTTGTCACTAGGGCCCGAGTGGCATAATCTTAGATTTATGCTCTATAATTATTGCTTAGATTGTATCTACAAGTTGTATGCACATGTCGCTGTCCGGAACCAAAGGCCCCGAAGTGACAGAAATCGGGAAAACCGGAGGGGAAGGCGGTGATGTGAGGATCACATGTTTTCACGGAGAGTTAATGCTTTGCTCCGGTACTCTATTAAAAGGAGTACCTTAATATCTAGTAGATTCCCTTGAGGCCCGGCTGCCACCGGCTGGTAGGACAAAAGATGTTGTGCAAGTTTCTCATTGCGAGCATGTATGACTATATATGGAAAACATGCCTACATGATTAATGAATTGATGTTCTTTCTTAATGCTTTATCAATCCTATCAATTGCCCAACTGTAATTTGTTCACCCAACACTTGTCACTTGTTATTGGAGAGTTACCACTAGTGTAGATCGCTGGGAACCCCGGTCCATCTCTCATCATCATATACTCGTTCTACATGTCATTGGAAGTAGTATCAACTATTTTCTGGTGCCATCGCCTCCGTGTTATTGCTACTGCTGCTGTGTTACTGTTACTACTGCTCTCATATTACTGCTACTTTCACATCACCCCTGTTGCTAGTGCTTTTCCAGGTGCAGCTGAATTGACAACTCAGTTGTTAAGGCTTATAAGTATTCTTTACCTCCCCTTGTGTCGAATCAATAAATTTGGGTTTTACTTCCCTCGAAGACTGCTGCGATCCCCTATACTTGTGGGTTATCAAGCCACTAGTCCATTGGTGAAAGTTGCCCAACAAGATTGAAAGATAAACACCACATACTTCCTCATGAGCTATAAAACATTGACACAAATCAGAGGTAATAAATTTTGAATTGTTTAAAGGTAGCACTCAAGCAATTTACTTTGGAATGGTGGAGAAATACCATGTAGTAGGTAGGTATGGTGGACACAAATGGCATAGTGGTTGGCTCAAGGATTTTGGATGCATGAGAAGTATTCCCTCTCGATACAAGGCTTAGGCTAGCAAGGCTATTTGAAACAAACACAAGTATGAAATGGTGCAGCAAAACTTACATAAAAGACATATTGTAAACATTATAAGACTCTACACCGTCTTCCTCGTTGTTCAAACACTTTACTAGAAATTATCTAGACCTTAGAGAGACCAATTATGCAAACCAAATTTTAGCAAGCTCTATGTATTTCTTCATTAATAGGTGCAAAGTATATGATGCAAGAGCTTAAACATGAGCACAACAATTTCCAAGTATCAAATTATTCAAGACATCATACCAATTACCACATGTAGCATTTTCTGTTTCCAACCATATAACAATTAACGAAGCAGTTTCAACCTTCGCCATGAAAATTAAAAGCTAAGAACACATGTGTTCATACGAACCAGCGGAGCGTGTCTCTCTCCCACACAAGCATTTATTCAAACAAAAACAAAAACAAACAGACGCTCCAAGTAAAGTACATAACATGTGACCGAATAAAAATACAGTTTCAAGGGAGGAACCTGATAATTTGTTGATGAAGAAGGGGATGCCTTGGGCATCCCCAAGCTTAGATGCTTGAGTCTTCTTGAAATATGCAGGGATGAACCACTGGGGCATCCCCAAGCTTAGAGCTTTCACTCTTCTTGATCATATTGTATCATCCTCCTCTCTTGACCCTTGAAAACTTCCTCCACACCAAACTCAAAACAAACTTATTAGAGGGTTAGTGCATAATCAAAATTCACATGTTCAGAGGTGACACAATCATTCTTAACACTTCTGGACATTGCCTAAATCTACTGGAAGTTAGTGGAACAAAGAAATCCATCCCACATAGCAAAAGAGACAATGCGAAATAAAAGGCAGAATCTGTCAAAACAGAACAGTCCGTAAAGATGAATTTCTAAGAGGCACCAGACTTGCTCAAATGAAAATGCTCAAATTGAATGAAAGTTGCGTACATATCTGAGGATCACTCACGTAAATTGGCAGAATTTTCTGAGTTACGTACAGAGAATTAGGCCCAGATTCGTTACAGCAAGAAATCTGTTTCTGTGCAGTAATCCAAATCTAGTATGAACCTTACTATCAAAGACTTACTTGGCACAACAATGCAATAAAATAAGATAAGGAGAGGTTGATACAATAGTAACAACTTCCAAGACACAAATATAAAACAAAATTACTGTAGTAAAATAAACACATGGGTTATCTCCCAAGAAGTTCTTTCTTTATAGCCATTAAGATGGGCTCAGTAATTTCAATGATGCACTCCCAAGAAATAAGAGTTGAAGCAAAAGAGAGAATCAAGAAGCAAATTCAAAACACATTTAAGTCTAACCCACTTCCTATGCAAAGGAATCTTGTACACAAATGAATTCATGAAGAACAAAGTGACAAGCATAGGAAGATAAAACACGAGTAACTTCAAGATTCTCAACATAGAGAGGGGAAACTTGATATTACTAAAATGCATATAACCATGTTTCCCTCTCTCGTAATAACTTTCAGTAGCATCATTGATGAAATCCACAATATACCCATCACTTAAAACATTCTTATCATGGTTCATATGCATAGAAGTATCATTAATTTTGGCATAAGAAGAGTTCTTCTCATTAATAGTAATTGGAGCAAGATTATTATCAAGAATTTGAACATGGTAAACAAGTTGCATATTAAGGGAATTGTTTTTGGCAATCCAATCATAACTATGACAAGTTTCATAAGGATAGTTATAACCTATATCATAGCATTCTTTATAATAATCATCAAAGATTGGAGGCATAGTGTCATCATAAGAAATAGAATAGTTATCTTTCATGGTAGGTTCATCTGTGACCATACCATCATTGTTACTAGAAGGAGATGTATCAAACACATAATGATCAGTAGCAAAAGGATTTTCAAACACCTCTTCCCCAAGCTTAGAGCTTTCTATATCATTATGGGAGGAAGCATGGATAGTACTGATACTATGCCAATTATTAACATCATCATTTTCAGAATTAGTTTCCCAGAGATTTGCAATATCAAAAGTAGTGTGCTCTTTCAAATCATGATCACTAATGTATGTAAAGGGCATAGGAAGATCATTGTATTCAGATTCATTATCATAATAATCATTAGGAGCAACATACTTACGGTTACCTAGCGTTATCTCATTCACGCGGGGATATGTCGTTACCTCTTTCTCTTTATTCTCCTTTTTCTTCTTCTTCTTCTTCTTCTCCGTTCCCTTCTTCTTCTTCTTCTTCTTCTTCTTCTTCTTCTTCTCTTCCTTCTCCTCGTTCCCTTCTTTAAGAGGAAGAGGCTTGAAGGGTGGCTTGTCCGCATAACCTGATTTACTTTCGAAACAATAGAAGAAACTTGGGAGGATTCCTCCTTTTCATTAATTAGTTCAAAACACACAAGCGGTCCTATCATATTTTGGCAAGGTGTCATCTTCTAAAATATTTTGTATGTAAGTATTTGTATGGCTATTATCAATGCAATAAGAAAAACACCCATGCAGGACGTCATCAATATCAAGATCACTCATATGTAACAAAGAGATTTTTCTTGAGAGCTCTTCACACCACAAAAATAAAGTAAGTTCATCATGCTGATTAGGAGTAATTTCATCATCACAATACCAATTTGTAGCACTCATGGGGTTCAAATTATCATTGGAGGAGCATTGAAAATTAAAATGACCCACTCCATGGCAAAGTTCACAAATAAAAGGATAGAGGGCACACACTTTTTTACCAAGATCATCTAGAGCCCTAAACCACTTTCTAGTTTTTTCATTAATATGATGGATACAATATTCATCTTTGATTTGATTAATTCCACAAGGTCTATGCATTCCACAAAAATTAACATGCTTATAGGAAATAGCATTCTTAGGAGTTTGAGCATGCTTATTGCAATCATTAACAACAATTTCATTCTTCATGCAAGCCTCTTTAAAAGGTTCATGATACTTATCAAAATTCTTCTTAGGCAATTCAAAATGAGAAGCAAAGGCTTTATAAAGATTTGCAGCAACTTGAGAGTCAAGACCATAAGTAGCACTCATATCTCGAAATTTATCAAGCATCTATAAAAGCTTCAATGCATTCATAATCATAATTTATACCTGACTCTTAACCTTTGTTGTTCTCCCATCCTTCAGCGTTCTCCTCAATCCGATCAAGAAGATCCCACCTAGCTTCAACCTCCTTGCTTGTGAAAGATCCCTCCGAATAGGCATCCAGATAATCCTTGTGTTGTCCTGAAAGTCTTGCATAAAATTATTAATAATAACATTACGTGGGAGCTCATGAATGGGACATTTGAGCATTAGTGACTTCAATCTCCCCCACGCTTGAGAAATACTGTCTCCATCACGAGGATAAAAGTTATAAATATAATTCCTATCAATATGCACTTCATGAGGAGGATAAAATTTAGAATAAAAGAGTGATACAATTTCCTCCCAACCAAGAGAATGACTATTCTTCAACAATTTATACCAATGCGCCGCTTTACCAGACAGATAAACAGAGAATAGCTTCTTCCTTACTTCATCCATAGAGATACCCGCACACTTGAATAACCCGCATAATTCATGCAAAAACAGTAAATGATCTCCAGGATGGACAGTTCCATCCCCTTCATAGCGGTTATCAATAACACGTTCAATAATTTTCATGGGTATCTTGAAAGCAGTACTTGCAGTTGGTGGATTTAAAATATCACAAGCATCATTAGAGTTATCGCATATGGGAGATAAAGCATTATCAGAGCAAATTTTCTCCCCTAAAGGTGGGAAGGTAAAAAGATCACAAAAACTAGCTTCCCCAAGCTTAGACTTCTCCATAGCATTAGCAGTGATTGCGTTCATACCAATAATATTGCTACTAGCATGCAAATGAGGTTCCATAGGTTCTTTAATTTTCGCATCACACAATTCATGTCTTAACTTAGGAAATAAATTAAAAAGCTCATAGTTGTTTTCCATTATGCCAAACTAGTGTAAAACAAGAAACAAAAAGATGCAATTGCAGGATCTAAAGGAAATAGCTTCGAGTACTTACAACGGCACCGGAAAATAGCTTAGTAGCCGAGATCCGGAGTGTGAGTACCTTTTACCTTTCCTCCCCGGCAACGGCGCCAGCAAAGTGCTTGATGTCTACGGGTGCTTCTATTCTTGTAGACAGTGTTGGGCCTCCAAGAGCAGAGGTTTGTAGAACAGCAGCAAGTTTCCCTTAAGTGGATCACCCAAGGTTTATCGAACTCAGGGAGGAAGAGGTCAAAGATATCCCTCTCAAGCAACCCTGCAACCACAAAGCAAGAAGTCTCTTGTGTCCCCAACACACCTAATACACTTGTCAGATGTATAGGTGCACTAGTTCGGCGAAGAGATAGTGAAATACGGTTGGTATGAATATATATGAGCAGTAGTAACGGCACCAGAAAATAGCTTGATGCTACAACTGGCGTGTGGTTGATGGTGGTAATATTGCAGGCAGTACAGATGCAGCAAAACAGTAAACAAGCAGCGATAGCAGTATCTGGAAACAAGGCCTAGGGATTATACTTTCACTAGTGGACACTCTCAACATTGATCACATAACAGAATAGATAAATGCTATACTCTACACTCTCTTGTTGGATGATGAACACCACTAATTGCGTAGGATTACACGAACCCTCAATGCCGGAGTTAACAAGCTCCACAATATTCGATATTCATGTTTAAATAACCTTAGAGTGCATGATAGATCAACACAACTACACCAAGTACTAACATAGCATGCACACTGTCACCATCACACTATGAAGGAGGCATAGATCACATCAATACTATCATAGCAATAATTAACTTCATAATTTACAAGAGATCATAATCATAACCTACGCCAAGTACTACACGATGCACACACTGTCACCATTACACCGTGCAGGAGGAATAGACTACTTTAATAACATCACTAGAGTAGCACATAGAATAGTAGTGATACAAAGCACATTGCAATCATAAAGGGATATAAATAAGCACTTCACTATGCTATTCATAACAGTGAATAAGTATTCTGTGAAATATAGCCTAAGAGACCCACACGATGCACATACTGTCACCTTTACACACGTGGGACAAGGAGTCTCCGGAGATCACATAAGTAAAATTCACTTGACTAGCATAACGACATCTAGATTACAAGCATCATCATATGGATCTCAATCATGTAAGGCAGCTCATGAGATCATTGTATTGAAGTACATAGGGAGAGAGATTAACCACATAGCTACCGGTACAGCCCTTAGCCTCGATGGAGAACTACTCCCTCCTCATGGAGACAACAGCGGTGATGAAGATGGCGGGGGTGTCGATGGAGAAGCCTTCCGGGGGTACTTCCCCGTCCCGGCGGCGTGCCGGAACAGAGACTCCTGTCCCCCAGATCTTGGCTTCGCGATGGCGGCGGCTCTGGAAGGTTTCTCGTACCGTGGCTTTTCCGTATCGAAGACTTAGGTCAAGGGCTTCTTATAGGCGAAGAGGCGGCGTCAGAAGGGGTCTGGGGCCACCAGACACTAGGGCGGCGCCCCCCCCCCTTGGGCCACGCCGCCACCATGTGTGGGCCCCCTGTGGCCCCTCTCTGGCGGCTCTCGGGTGTTCTGGAAGCTTCATGCAATCCTAAGATGTTGGGCGTTGATTTCGTCCGATTCCGAGAATATTTCCTTACTAGGATTTCTGAAACCAAAAACAGCAGAAAACAAGAACTGGCCCTTCGGCATCTCGTCAATAGGTTAGTTCCGGAAAACGCATAAATATGACATAAAGTATGCATAAAACATGTAGATATCATCAATAAAGTGGCATGGAACATAAGAAATTATCGATACGTCGGAGACGTATCAGCAGGCTGAAATCTGCCGGGGAAATTCCCTCCCAGAGGAGGAAATCGACGCCATTGTCACCGTCATCGAGCTGGACATCATCTCCATCATCATCACCATCATCTCCATCATCGTCACCGCCGTCTCCACCGCTGCACATCGTCACCGCTGTAACAATTAGGGTTGGATCTTGATTGTTTGATAGGGGAAACTCTCCCGGTATTGATTTCTACTTGTTATTGATGCTATTGAGTGAAACCATTGAACCAAGGTCTATGTTCAGATTGTTATTCATCATCATATCACCTCTGATCATGTTCCATATGATGTCTCGTGAGTAGTTCGTTTAGTTCTTGAGGACATGGGTGAAGTCTAAATGTTAGTAGTGAATTATGGTTGAGTAATATTCAATGTTATGATATTTAAGTTGTGGTGTTATTCTTCTAGTGGTGTCATGTGAACGTCGACTACAAGATACTTCACCTTTATGGGCCTAGGGGAATACATCTTGTACTCGTTTGCTAATTGCGGGGTTGCCGGAGTGACGGAAACCTAAACCCCGTTGGTATATCGATGCAGGAGGGATAGCGGGATCTCGCAGTTTAAGGCTGTGGTTAGATTTATCTTAATTACTTTCTTATAGTTGCGGATGCTTGCAAGGGGTATAATCACAAGTATGTATTAGTCCTAGGAAGGGCGGTGCATTAGCATAGGTTCACCCACACAACACTCACCAAAACAATGAAGATTAATCAGCTATATGAAGCGAAAGCACTAGACTAAATTCCCATGTGTCCTCAAGAACGTTTGGTCATTATAAGTAAACAAACCGGCTTGTCCTTTGTGCTAAAAAGGATTGGGCCACTCGCTGCAATTATTTCTCTCGCATTTTACTTACTCTTACTTTATTCATCTGCTATATCAAAACCCCCTGAATACTTGTCTGTGAGCATTTACAGTGAATCCTTCATCGAAACTGCTTGTCAACACCTTCTGCTCCTCGTTGGGTTCGACACTCTTACTTATCAAAAATACTACTGTACACCCCCTATACTTGTGGGTCATCAAGAGTATTTTCTGGCGCTGTTGCCGGGGAGTGAAGCGCTATTGGTAAGTGGAATTGGTAAGGGAAACTTTTACTGTTCGTACTGATTTTATTTCTGCCTGCTGCTATAATTCATTATGGAGAGATATTCTCTTGAATTTTTATTTGGAAAATCTACTACTGCAGCAAAGGTAGTGGATGAGGCGCCAGGTGAGAAAGAGGTTCCATACAAAATACCTATGAAAATTATTGAACGTGTTGTGGATAACCGCTATGAAGGGGATGGAACTGTCCATCCTGGAGATCATTTACTATTCTTACATGAATTATGTGGTTTATTCAAGTGTGCAGGTATTGCTATGGATGAAGTTAGGAAGAAACTATTCTCTATATCGCTGTCTGGGAAAGCGGCGCATTGGTATAAATTACTGAATAATGGGGATTCTCTTGAATGGAATGATATTGTGCCCCTATTTTATTCTAAGTTCTATCCTCCAAGTGAAATTCACAAAGACCGGAACCGCATATATAATTTCTGGCCTCATGATGGAGAGAGTATTGCCCAAGCGTGGGGGAGATTGAAGTCTTTAATGCTCAAATGCCCCATTCATGAGCTTCCTGGTAATATTATCATTGATAATTTCTATGCAAGACTTTCTTTTCAAGATATGACCTTGCTGGATACTTCTTGTTCTGGATCATTTACACGCAACAAAGAAGAGTTTAAGAGGGACCTTCTTGATCGGATCCAGGAGAATACTGAAGGATGGGAGAACGACAAAGATAGAGAGTCGGGTATAAATTATGATTATAAATGCATTGAAGCTTTTATGGATACTGATAAATTTCGTAATATTAGTGCTACTTATGGTCTTGATTCTCAAGTCGTTGCAAATCTTTATAAAGCTTTTGCCTCTCATTATGAATTGCCTAAGAAGAATTTTGATAAGTATCATGAACCGTATAAAGATAAAATTGATTCATCTATAAATAAATGTGTTGTAATTGAAACTGTTGATCATGTTCTTCCTGAAGCTTATATTGAAAAAACTCCTTTCCCTGCTAAAATGAAGGAGTACTCTGTTATAAATAGTGCTGTTAATAAAAGTGAAAAGAAACCTATAGAACCTGAAGAGCAAATAAAGGTTGAACCTGCTATTTCAATAGTTAAAGATCTTGTGACTGAAAATGTTGAAGATGGTCATATTATTTTTTCTGAAGATGCTTCTAATATTGTTTCACATCCTAATAAGTCTAGGAAAACTAGTGTTCCTATGCTATCTGTTAGAATTGGTGATCATTGTTATTATGGTTTATGCGATATTGGTGCAAGTATTAGTGCTATTCCTTATGAGCTTTACACGGAGATTATGCACGAAATTCGTTCTTGTGAACTTGAAGATATTGATGTGGTTATTCGGCTAGCTAATAGAGAAACTACCTCTCCAATTGGTATTGTTCGAGATGTGGAAGTTCTATGTGGTAAGATTAAATATCCTGCTGACTTTTTAGTACTTGGTTCTGCTGCTAGTAAGTATTGTCCTATCATTTTTGGTAGACCTTTTCTAAATACTTGTGGAGCTGTTATAGATTGCAAGAAAGAGAAAATTGTGACTAAATTTGCTGGTGAATCTTATGAGTTTAATTTCTCTAAATTTGCCAAAACTCCTTATAAAGCTGATTTGCCTAATAATGATTTTAGAATTGAACAATGTGCATCTATTGCTCTTGCTCCTAATAATCCTTTGCAGCAACATTTGGAGAATAGTGAGAGTGAAGTTTTTAGGGAAGATAGAAATGAGCTTGATGAAATTTTCCTTCGTCAACCTATTCTTAAACACGATTTGCCGGTAGAAGATCTAGGAACAACACTACCACCAAAGGAAGATCCTGTTTTTGATTTAAAACCATTGCCTGATAATCTTAAATATGCTCATATAGATGATAAGAAAATATATCCTGTTATTATTAGTTCTAAGCTTTCAGAGATTGAAGAAGAAAGGTTATTGGAAATATTGAAGAAACACCGAGGAGCTATTGGCTACACTCTTGATGACTTGAAGGGGATTTCTCCCTCTATCTGCCAACATGCCATTAATAAGGAAGATGATGCAAAACCTGTTGTTGAACATCAGCGTCGTCTAATTCCTATGATGAAGGATGTGGTAAGAAATGAGGTATTAAAACTTCTTGAAGCTGGTATTATATATCCTATTGCTGATAGTAGATGGGTTAGTCCTGTGCATTGTGTCCCTAAGAAAGGAGGAATGACTGTTGTACCTAATGATAATGATGAGCTCATCCCTCAAAGAATAGTTGTAGGGTATAGAATGTGCATTGATTATCGAAAAGTTAATAAGGTTACTAAGAAAGATCATTACCCTTTACCTTTTATTGATCAAATGTTAGAAAGGTTATCTAAAAATACTTATTTTTGCTTTCTTGATGGTTATTCTGGGTTTTCACAAATTGCTGTTAAACTAAGGATCAAGAGAAAACCACTTTCACTTGTCCCTATGGAACTTATGCTTATAGACGTATGCCTTTTGGTTTATGTAATGCTCCTGCTACTTTTCAAAGATGCATGTCTGCTATTTTTCATGGCCTTTGCGAGAATATTGTAGAGGTATTCATGGATGATTTTTCTGTCTATGGGAATTCTTTTGATAATTGCTTGCGAAACCTCGATAAAGTTTTGCAGAGATGTGAAGAAACTAACCTTGTTCTTAATTGGGAGAAATGCCACTTTATGGTTAATGAAGGAATTGTATTGGGACATAAAATTTCCGAGAGAGGTATTGAAGTTGATAGAGCTAAAGTTGAAGCAATTGAGAAGATGCCTTATCCTAGGGATGTTAAAGGTTTTCGTAGTGTTCTTGGTCATGCTGGGTTTTATAGGAGATTCATTAAAGATTTCTCCAAGATTTCAAAACCTCTTACTAATCTTCTTCAAAAATATGTACCTTTTGTTTTTGATGATGATTGTAAGGAAGCTTTTGAAACTCTAAAGAAAGCCTTAACAACTGCTCCTATAGTTGAACCTCCTGATTTGAACTTACCTTTTGAAATTATGTGTGATACTAGTGATTTTGCTGTAGGCGCTGTTCTTGGACAACGAGTAGATAAAAATTAAATGTTATTCATTATGCTAGTAAAACTCTTGATGCTGCTCAAAGAAATTATGCTACAACTGAAAAAGAATTGTTAGTTGTAGTCTTTGCTTGTGACAAGTTTAGATCCTATATTGTTGATTCAAAAGTTACAATCCATATTGATCATGCTGCAATTAGATACCTAATGCAAAAGAAAGATGCTAAGCCAAGGCTTATTAGATGGGTGCTTTTGTTGCAAGAATTTGATTTACATATTATAGATAGGAAAGGTGCCGATAATCCTGTTGCTGATAATTTGTCTAGATTGGAAAATATTGCTTATGATCATGTTCATGTTAATGATAGTTTTCCAAATGAACAATTGGCTGTAATAAAGGTGAGCTCGCGAGACAGTCCTTGGTATGCTGATTATGCTAACTTTATTGTTTCCAAGTACTTGCCTCCAACCTTTTCAGCCCAGCAAAGGAGGAAATTCTTTTATGACTTGAGGCATTATTTTTGGGATGACCCACACTTATATAAAGAAGGAGTGGATGGTATTATGCGAAGATGTGTTCCCGAATATGAACAACAAGAGATATTGAGTAAGTGTCATGGTAGTGCTTATGGAGGACATCACGTCGGAGACAGAACCGCGCAAAAGGTTCTGCAATCAGGTTTTTATTGGCCAACTCTCTTCAAAGATGCAAGGAAGTTTATTTTATCTTGTGATGAATGTCAAAGGGTTGGTAATATCTCCAGACGCAGTGAAATGCCTATGAATTATACTCTTGTTATTGAACCATTCGATTGTTGGGGATTTGACTTCATGGGACCTTTCCCTTCTTTAGAATGTAACACTCATATACTTGTTGCGGTTGATTATGTTACTAAATGGGTGGAAGCCATACCCACAAAAAGTGCTGATGGTGAGACCTCTTTAAGAATGCTTTTAGATATTATTTTTCCTAGATTTGGAGTTCCTAGATATATTATGACTGATGGAGGTTCTCATTTTATTCATGGTGGTTTTAGAAAAACTCTTGCTAAATATGGTGTTAATCATAGAATTGCTTCTGCTTATCATCCTCAAACTAGTGGGCAAGTAGAATTATCAAATAGAGAGATGAAATCTATCTTGCAAAAGACTGTTAATAAATCTAGAAAGAATTGGGCTAGTAATTTGAAGGAAGCACTAGGGCTTATAGAACTGCTTATAAAAATCCAATGGGGATGTCACCGTATAAAATGGTTTATGGAAAAGCTTGTCATTTACCTTTAGAACTAGAGCACAAAGCTTATTGGGCTGTAAGAGAACTAAATAAAGATCCTAAACTTGCCGGTAAGAAGGGGTTGCTACAATTGAGTTCTCTAGATGAATGGAGAAGTGAAGCTTATGAAAATGCTAAACTCTTTAAAGAGAAAGTTAAGAAATGGCATGATAGAAGAATAATCAAAAGAGAATTTAATGTTGGGGATAAAGTCCTATTGTATCGGTCTCGTCTCAGATTCTTTGCAGGGAAGTTACTCTCAAAATGGAAAGGACCATATGTCGTTGTGGAGGTGTATCGTTCAGGAGCAATTAAAATTAGTTCTCTCCAAGGCGATGCCACACAAGTGGTGAATGGACAAAGACTCAAGCATTATATCTCTGGAGATTCTTATAATGAAGATGTTGATGTTATTCGAGTGGTGACACCAGAAGCTTTCATCAAAGGTCAAATTGACAGTCCGGCAGAGTTCGACTTCGAATAGGTAACAGTACTGGTAATAAAAAGTTCGCGTTTTACTTTCCAAACAATGTTTTTGCTGTTTTTGGAAAATATGAAAAATTACGAGATCGAAACAGAGTGGAGGAGATGCACGAGGGCGTGCCCTCATAGGCCGGCGCGGGCCCCAGCCTGGCCGCGCCGCCCTATGAGGAGGGCCCCTCGTGGCCCCTCTCCGACTCTGGTTCGACCTGGTACTTTCCTTTTGTCGCAAAAATTTATTCTATATAATCCCCCGGACCCCTGGAGGTTCGTATATCGTTTTCTCGACGTGTTTTGTTTCGAGCTGTTTTCTGCCAGGATCTACTTTGGATCTAGATCCATCATGTCTTCGTCGGGAACTCCGAAGGACAGCTTCTTTGAGGACGTCATCAACCCGTACATGAACGAGCTGAAGATGCACCCCAAGTAATTGCTGCTCGTTGATGGAGAGTTGCAGATCAAAGATGTCCAGGGTCCTAAGGGAGAAGGAAGCTTGGAGGATAGGATGGAGAAGCTAGAACAAGAGGTCTTCAACTACAAGAAGATGGCGGAGCGTGAAGTGGACATCTTCCATAAGATTGTGTCTGAACTTATTGATGGACACAAGAAGGAGACTGCAAAGCTATGGGACGACATCCTCTCGCTTCACGACACCACAAACAAACTCCAAGCTCAACTCTATGATGTTCAGAATCAAAACTGTGAGTATGAAAACAGGTTTAAACACATAAGCTATGCTGCTAGTTTCAGGATTCCCAAAACCAAGATGTCGTTTGTTGATGGAGAGCCTCTTCCTTGGAAGTCTGATGATGGGAAAAATTCATCACCACCATCGCCGAAGGAGTAATTCATCATCGGTATTGGCATCCCCTTGGTTTGTTCCAAGCTTGGGGGAGTGCCGCGGTATCACATCATCACTATCTTTTACTTTTTACTATCAAGTAGTGTCATATCAAGAGTAGGGAAGTTATCATATAAGATGGGTTGCAGTGTGGAAGTATCTCTCCTTTAGTTGGTAGTCTATGTATCCCTTGGTGTGAGTTATCGTTATGGAATATTAATGAGAAGTCTTATCATTTACATATTCCACATCTTATTTTAGTATGCAATCTCTATATATGATTGATCTTGTTATTAGTATTGGTATCACCTTGGGAGCATTGAATAAATCTATTTGGTTTTGGAAAACTTAGCATTGGTCAATAGCAACAACACTTTGAGGTTTAAGTAGAAAAGAGAAATACATGTAGATATGTTATTGTCTATTTTTCTTGTTAGCTCTTAGCTTATTATTCTGAAGTTAAAATTGTTTGTGCTTACAAGGAGGATGCATGATTGTTTCTATCACATGTATATTTGTTTGTTTCCCTCAACAATTATGCTTGCTAATCAACCTTGCTAGCCAAGAACCTGTACTGAGAGGGAATGCTTCTCGTGCATCCAAACTTTAACCCAAACCTATGCCATTTGTGTCCACCATAACTGCCTACTACATGGTATTTTCTGCCATTCCAAGTAAATACTTCGTGTGCTACCTTTAAACAATTCAAAATTTATCATTCCTTATTTGTGTCAATGTTTTATAGCTCATGAGGAAGTATGTGGTGTTTTATCTTTCAATCTTGTTGGGCAACTTTCACCAATGGACTAGTGGCTTCATCCACTTATCCAATAATTTTGCATAAAGAGCTGGCAATGGGGTGCCCAGCCCCAATTAATTAACCTTCATAATTTTACAAATAGACACTCCTCCATGGTATGTGATTGTTGGAAGGCACCCGAGGATTCGGTTAGCCGTGGCTTGAGAAAGCAAAGGTGGGGAGGAGTGTCATCTAAATAAAACTAAAATAAAAAGACACTCCTTCATGGTATGAGAATGATTGGAAGGCACCCGAGGATTCGGTTAGCCATGGTTTGTGAAAGCAAAGGTTGGAAGGAGTGTCAACTAAAAATAAACTTTATGGGAGCCGCTCTTCGAGAGTTTGTCTGGCAAGGGGGTTAGAGTACCCGCTACAAGTCGTTGACAACAACAAACACCTCTCAAAATATTTACATTTATTCTCTCTACATGATTTCAAAACTGAAAAAGCTCTAGCACATGATTTAATCCCTGCTTCCCTCTGCGAAGGGCCTGTCTTTTACTTTATGTTGAGTCAGTAAACCTATTTCCCTCCACCTTAAGCAACATTTGAGTTGTTGCGATCAAATCATTTATATTGTGATCTGCTTAATCATGCCTTTTACTCTTCCTTGTTTAGTACAAGTTTTATCTGAATGAATATAGCTTTGAAAGTTATCAATGATTATAAGGAGATTATTATGATTGAGTATGCAAGTTGTGCCATATAAGCTTTAACATAAGAGCGCTGCTCGATAGATAAGTACAATCTGTTAATTGTTCTCTGACCAAGAACGAAGTTTGCCATCACCAATTATGATTTCTTATGCACCTTTATTTGTGATTACCTTCTACTTGTTTCAAGTTGAATTATATGAGGAAGTTGTTCACTAGAATGTCTTGTGTGAATTAATATGATGCTTCTTGTCCGTATTTGGTTTATCGACTCTTCACTCCATAAACATGTGGTCCTGTTTACCGAGTTCAGTTTCGCTTGGAGACAAGCGAAGTCTAAGCTTGGGGGGAGTTGATACGTCCATTTTGCATCACTATTTTATATCATAATTTACTGTTATTCATTGATATATTTCATATTTAGAGGTGCTACTTATGTTATTTTATCTATTTTGCATGTTTCATGATTGTTGGAGAATCGCGCACCGGAGTCAGGATTCTGCTGGAAAAAGCGCCGTCAGAATGCAATATTTCGGAAGATCAACAATTGACGGAAATTATACTGAAAATCCTATTTTTCCAGAAGACGGAAGTAGCCAAAAGGAGGAGCCGAGGAGGGCCACCATGGGCCCCCATAGGCCGGCACGGGCCCATGCCTGGCCACGCTGCCATGTGGGGAGGGGGCCCACAACCCCCTCTGGCCTCCTCTCCTTCGCGTACTTCTTCGTCCCGAAAACCTAAGCTCCACAGGATAGTCGCGAAGAGTCACAGCCGCCTCTACGGGGCGGAAAACACCAGAGAGAAAAGAGCTCTCCGGTAGGCTGAAATCTGCCGGGGAAATTCCCTCCCGGAGGGGGAAATCGACGCCATCGTCACCGTCACCGAGCTGGACATCATCTCCATCATCATCACTGCCGTCTCCACCGCTGCACATCGTCACCGCTGTAACAGTTAGGGTTGGATCTTGATTGTTTGATAGGGGAAACTCTCCCGGTATTGATTTCTACTTGTTATTGATGCTATTGAGTGAAACCATTGAACCAAGGTTTATGTTCAAATTGTTATTCATCATCATATCACCTCTGATCATGTTCCATATGATGTCTCGTGAGTAGTTCGTTTAGTTCTTGAGGACATGGGTGAAGTCTAAATGTTAGTAGTGAATTATGGTTGAGTAATATTCATTGTTATGATATTTAAGTTGTGGTGTTATTCTTCTAGTGGTGTCATGTGAACGTCGACTACATGATACTTCACCTTTATGGGCCTAGGGGAATACATCTTGTACTCGTTTGCTAATTGCGGGGTTGCCGGAGTGACGAAACCTAAACCCCCGTTGGTATATCGATGCAGGAGGGATAGCAGGATCTCGTAGTTTAAGGCTGTGGTTAGATTTATCTTAATTACTTTCTTGTAGTTGCGGATGCTTGCAAGGGGAATAATCACAAGTATGTATTAGTCCTAGGAAGGGCGGTGCATTAGCATAGGTTCACCCACACAACACTCACCAAAACAATGAAGATTAATTAGCTATATGAAGCGAAAGCACTAGACTAAATTCCCGTGTGTCCTCAAGAACGTTTGGTCATTATAAGTAAACAAACCGGCTTGTCATTTGTGCTAAAAAGGATTGGGCCACTCGCTGCAATTATTTCTCTCGCATTTTACTTACTCTTACTTTATTCATCTGCTATATCAAAACCCCCTGAATACTTGTCTGTGAGCATTTACAGTGAATCCTTCATCGAAACTGCTTGTCAACACCTTCTGCTCCTCGTTGGGTTCGACACTCTTACTTATCGAAAATACTACAATACACCCCCTATACTTGTGGGTCATCACTCATCTTGCAGTAATCAACATTCTATGTCTAGCAATCCTATTCTACAGTAGAGTACAATATAGATTGCTCATGACTCGCACTGTTCATTTTCTTTTGCCGTTTCCGGTACCCAAAATTACTTGAGGACAAGTAAAGCTTTTAAGTGTGGGGGATTTTGATATCCCTTCTTTTGATACAAAAATTCTATTATATAAACATTTGAGTAAGACATGCATTTCTATACAAATACATTGTTTTTATATTACTTTTGTCAAGATGACAACACTTTTCAATGTCAATTGTAGGTGTGGGCGCAAAGGCCCTATATCCATCAGAACCATCCATATTTCATCAAACCGATTCAAATTCAGATCGAATTCAGTCAAGACCGAGTGAAGTTAAAACAAGAGAGGGGGTTTTTGGGCAAGATCCCGAGAAACGTGGGGGCCAGCGTAACCAACCACTCCGGGGCTAATCTGGTGAAGATAAAAGGAGGATGAGAAGCAGTGGCACGCTCTCTCTCTCGCTCTCAACCACCACACCACCATCTTGTCGTGCGTGCCAAGAAGCTGAGAAGAAGGAGGACGCCAGTGGAGGAAAAAGGATATCTAGATCCGAATATCTCCCGGTCTTCCTCTCTGCTTCCTTTGCTGACCCGATCCGATCATCTTCGACAAGTGAGTGCCGAGATCAAGGAAGAACGAACCAGAGCGCGGTGACAAATCTGACCTTCTCCCTTTTTGTTGTTTCTTCGCTGGATAATAGAGTTCTGTGATCGTGAGATGAGAAAACTTGATGTGCGGGTGAAATTGTTCATCAAGACCAAAACTGTTATGATGGATTAGTGATCTGTGTGTGATTCCTTTTTCCCTAGTCTATTGCTTGTGGTGTTAATCTGATCCTTGTCTCTCTTGCTTTTGTTATTGTGTGGTAGCGTTGATTCTTCCTTAGCCCTTTTTGCTGCTGCTGTCATATCCTAGAATAGAAATAGTTGCAAGGAATCTGTTCCCAGTAGAAGAAAAATCCAAAATATATGTTAATCAAGCTGTTTAAATTGGAAACTCAGTATTTCAATCCCTGTGGAGAAACGATATACCTCACACTATATTTGCAACAGATCATGCGCTCATTAACACCGGCACGCATAGCTAGGCGTGACGAGACGCTTCCCTGCGCCTTTGCGGGAATTGTACCGTTGTTGCGCACCACTAACTTCCGTCGCGAGGTAGACGATAGTTAGGTTAAACTTCAATGTGCCGCTGACGTGTCGGTCCTGCCACTCCTTGATACCTCTCAAACGTATCTATAATTTTTGATGATGCATGCTTGTTTTACACCAATTCATATATGTTTTTCTTACACTTCGTTGCACTTTTATATGATTTCCGACACTAACCTATTAACAAGATGCCACAGTGCTAGTTCCTTGTTTTCTGCTGTTTTTGTATTTCAGAAAAGTTGTACAGAAAATATTCTCGGAATGGGATGAAACAAAAGCCGAAGTCAATATTTTACCGAAACGACGACGAAGTACAGAGGGGGGGAGGGGCGAAGAGGCGCAGCAGGTAGGCCAGACCACCCCTAGGTGCGGCCTGGACCTGGGCCGCGCCTAGGGTAGGTCTGGTCCCACTAGGCACCCAACCGACCTTAATCCTTCACCTATTTATACATCTTTTTGGGAAAACCCTGGATACCCGAGCCTCCATCGACAAAAAGTTCCGTCGCGGCCGCCATCGCCAAACCCATCCCGGGGGTTCTGAAGCTCTTCCCGGCACCCTGCCGGAGGGGGAAATCATCGCCTGAGGCATCTACATCGCCATGCCCGTCTCCGAAGTGATACGTGAGTAGTTCATCACTGGACTATGGGTCCACAGAAGTAGCTAGATGGTTGTCTTCTCCACTTTGTGCTTCATGTATCGATCTTGTGAGCTGCCCTATATGATCAAGATCATCTTTATGTAATCATATATGTTTGATTTTCTGGGATCCGATGAATATTGTATACTATGTTGAGATTGATTATATATTCATATCATATGTTATTTGTGATCTTGCATGCTCTCCGTTGCTAGTAGAAACTTTGATCAGGTGGATACTTGTGACTCTAAGAGGGGGTATTTATGCTCGATAGTAGGTTCATGTCTCTACTTTTCTGGAAGAGTGACTTTATAACTTCTAAGATTGTAGATGTGTTGTTGTTGCTACTAGGGAGAAAACAACAATGTTTTATTCGAGGGTAATTTTATTGTTTACTTTACACACATTGCTTAATACTGTTGCTTGCAACTTAATACTGAAAGGGGTTCAGACGATAACCTAAAGGTGAATTATTAGTCATAGATGCAGTTGGATTACGGTCTATGTATTATGTTGTAATGCCATATCAAATCTCATAGTAATCATCTTGTCATGTATTTACCGATATTCTATCAATTGCCTAGCTGTAATTTGTTCACTCAAGATGCTATTTCTTTATGAAGAGACACCTATAGTGAACTGTGGACCCCGGTCCTATTTTCTTTACTGATAAATTCAACTGCAATCCTGTTCTGTTTACTTTCTGCAAACATCTATTTCCATTCTATACGTCTAATCCTTTGTGTTCAGCAAACCGGTGAAATTGACAACCTCACTGCAAGTTGGGGCAAGGTACTTTGGTTGTGTTGTGTGCAGGTTTCACGTTGTTGCTGATGCCGGTAGGACGCCTGCCACTAGTCAACCAGCAACACTTTCAGAAGTCACTCCTTTCTCTTACTGGTCGATTACACCTTGGTTTCTCACTGAGGGAAATCTTGCAGCTGTGCTCATCACATCTTCCTCTTGGGATTTCCCAACCGCTTCCACAACAACTGCCAACAAGGTTGTCTGGCGCCATCATCGGAGCACCACACTACTCATCTCGCTTTTCATTGTATCCGACGTCCCCCGAGCGTCCCCTGTGTAGCGGGGATGGGCTCGGAGCGCCGAACACCATATTAGACCGCACCGGACAAAAAGAGGCTTTGAAGCACACGGCTGGAAATGTTTTTTCGTCCGGCGCATCCAAATCCCTTTGGGGGACGCGGCTGGAGATACTCTAACACCATTAGGAAGCAAAAAGAACTAAGCGAATATGATGATCAATAATTTAGCATAAAGTGAGGCATGTCAGCATACAGTACATGTGAAATTTTAAAACAGTTTAGTCTTAGACGATGTTTCGTGACAAAATTGAAGTGATCTTCCGAACTTATCCGGTAGATAAATCTGCGACATCTTTTATTTGGGACAGAGGGAGTACAAGGGGTAGATAAATTTGCGACATCTTTTATTTGGGAGACATCTTTTATTTGTGACAGAGGGAGTACAAGATGTGTGAGTCATGCGTGCGTGTATACTCCCGTGTTTCTGAAAAAACAAAACTTCTACAATAATATCCTCACAAAGGAGAAATGGATTGTGACTCTCGGATGCTACACACCTATACTTGGAAAAATAAAATAAAAAAGTTTAGAAAAGTTAAAAATTTGTTTTTTTTTGAAATCAAAGATGATCAGCTATTGTACTTGTATAAAAATATTTTACTAGGAAATTACTTTCATTGTATTCTGGGTAAAAAAAATCGAAACACCCCATAATTAGGTACTATTCACTTTATATTCGTCATAATTTTGCTTTTTTACACTCAACACCCTGGGAATCATTTCGTAGGGAAATATTTTTTTACGAGTACAATACCTGATCATCTTTGATTTCAAAAAAAAAGTTTGATTTTTTGGCTTTTTTCAAATTATGTTTTTATTTTTCTAAGTATGAGGGTGTGTAGCACCCGAGAGCCAAAAGTCCATCTCCCATCACATAGCTTTTTTTAGAATTTCCCCTCACATAGCTTAAATGATTTCAGGATTGCTTGTACGTGAGACTACATACAGAACGCTAGTTTTTTCCATGCACTGAGCCACCCCTGTATAGTCTCATAGCAGAGACGCGCGCGTCGTCAACAAGCTATGCAACAACACTAGGACCACGGCATACATTGCAGAGGATCTCTGGAGGCATGATTCGCGACCTGAACGACAGCTGGGTGACCACGCATGCATCTGTCCTAGGCGACTAGGCCAAGTGACAAACGATCGAAATGAACAAATAGTTGCGCCAAAGAGGTCACCTACATTCTCTCTACTGTACCAGAGTCCTGAAGCTTGCTTGTGCATTCCCTCCAGCATTTTCATGACCATGATCTTTTTTTTTTGCGGGCCATGACCATGATCTTACATATGTGTCTTTACTTATAGCCATGAAATATGGTTGGTACCTACAGCGTATATGCTACATACACACCCGCGTACAGTAGTGCTACATATATGTAGGGACCATTCAGAGTTCAATTCGATTTTTTTTTTGCTATAGCTAGCACAAATGTAGACATATTCACAACTTGTTGTGAACATATCACAGTCAGCTCGGGTTTGAATTGTCCGTGATTTTTTCCTTCCATGAATAAATGTATTTCTAGGTTTTGTCCTAAATTTTAAAAAATTAAATTAAATTAAATTTATCGAAAAAGTAGCAACACTTATGATACTAAATTAGTAACATTAGGCAAAAACTACAAGTGTAGCTCGGGCTACATGTAGGCCACTATTTTGAAAATATTGAAAATGATATCTTAAAGTTTTAAAATTTCTGAAAAAGGCTTGATGTTAATAATGATGTATTCTACCAGCATGTAAAATCTCAACTCCAAACACCAAATATTTGTGGCCACACAAAAATGACAAATCTAACAAGCTTTGGATGTTTCAAAGTTTGCACTATTCACCGCTTCAGATTTCCACATTTGTTATTTTTGCACTGGCTAGAATATAATGTAACACGAGCTGAATTTTGCATGATTGAAGAATACTTTATTACGGAAAACCTCAAACGGAGGCCGAGCTATGTATAGCTCTTTATTTGTAAACACTTAGAATTCGTATTTCTAAGTTTCAACAAATTCAAAACAAAATTCTAGAGATAGTCAATGATGTATACTACAATGGTGTAAAAACTCAATACAATCTGCTTCATATTCTAGGCTACACAAATATGATAAATTCTGGCAAATTTTATAGTGAATAGTGCACATTTGAATACTGTA
Organism: Lolium rigidum; assembly: GCF_022539505.1. Taxonomy (NCBI): domain Eukaryota; kingdom Viridiplantae; phylum Streptophyta; class Magnoliopsida; order Poales; family Poaceae; genus Lolium; species Lolium rigidum. Next base: position 42,087,965 of record NC_061508.1, read on the forward strand.
AAATTTACAGAGTTTTTCATTTTTGTGTAGAATACATATCAGTCTGTACTGAGATTTCACACCATTGTAGCATTCATCATTGGTTACCCCTAGATTTTTGCTTCGGATTTTTTTGAACTTTGAAATACGAATTTTGAGTGTTCGAATAAAGAGCTACATGTAGCTCGGCCTCCAAAATGTCACACTCATTATTACCTACATCTAATTTTTTTGCAGGATTCTTTAAAACTTCAAAATACCATTTAGAAGTTTTTTTTTAAAACGAGCTACATGTAGCTTGGTTTACAAAACACCACACTCTAACATTAGGTCCCTTTTAAAATTGATGAAATTCAATTGTTTTTTACGCAAGACAAAAGGTAGAACCAGGCTTATTCTTATTCTTAGATGGACGGAGTAGCTAGCCCAAGATTTCCTGGTGCAACTTCATGCGCACCATTGCACGATTCGTCATAGCTATCTCTCGTGGGCTCCTGCACCCATAGCTCCAATCGCACTCGTGACGCTGATCGGTAGAACCGCGTGCTGCAATGTGCCAACACATGATTACGACCGGATTGATGTCCCTGCGCCGATGCATGCACCGGCGGCCGGAGTGGCGCCGCCTGGCCAGCCAGATAGGCAGCACGAGGCAGACCCGTCGCCGTCCGGGGTCTATGCGCGGCGGCATGTCGGGTTCTTCTTCTTCCCCGGCTGTACCGTTCAGCAGCCGGGCCTTTCTGCTCCTGATTTCGCAACATGGAAAACGATCGAGCGCTATTGGTGGTCAAATTAATGTTGGATAATACTAGGACAATGCCCGCGCGTTGCTGCGGAAGAGCAAAATATATTAACTTTAAAATAGAAAATGGACTAAGAATTCGTAGATTACACCTGAAAATATAAGTCAGATCGTGCGATCAACATGTTACATTGTGTATTAATTGGCTTTGACTCCAATGGAGCACTTATCAGAATCATTACTCCCTGAATATCGTAATACCAACATTATCTTTATGCACATCTCGCATAGATGAGGGACAGAAGAAAATCCCTCACGTGCGCGCCAGCATCACCTTTTTTTTTCGATAAAGGATGCTTTATTACTTCAAGAAGCAATTACATCCAGCCTCTGCATAACCAGGATGCACACAGCCGTTTGTTGTCTCAAGAGTCCAGAGTTACAAAAATAAATAGCCGATGTTAGCGCCACCGAGATCCTCCCCCTTCCTTGACAACAGCCACCCACGATGCCTGACTCGTGATGCTATGTACATCCTTCTCGCTCCCCGCATGAGCAGAGGGTGCTGCGGTGCTGGTCGCTGGGGCACGACGCCAGACGCGGCGGGGCAGCGGCGTGGCACGCTTAATCAAGTTGGCATGGCGATCGTGTACATCACTTACCTGTCATCTCACTATCTTAGTCCTTCCATCAGGAATGACATCTTTACACCAATGGTGTGGTCCCTATGGTGATGAGCCACGACCTCGGCTAGGGTCATGTCGCCGTTGTTGGCCGTCGACATCCCTGGAGTGCCGGGCCGTAAGAGGGAACCAGCCGGCGGCAGTCCGGTCTCGAGTATGAACACATGGTGATGTGTGATTCATGGTTGTGTTAACAGGATTCAATGGAGAAGTAGGCAGACCCTTTTGACCACGGCCATGTCCTACAGCCGACGGACCATCACTCGAGCGCTTTCTGCCTACCTCCATGAGCCACTGCCATTGATTCCTAGGGCGAGCACCATGCCCACTTGCCGTCGTCGGCCACTGTGTCATGTTTGGAGGTGGCGATGAGAGCTGGCTCCAAATATTTTGATCCAACAATACATAAACATGAACTAAAATTCTGATCCAAAATCCATAAAAAAGATACAAGATCCATGGAGAAAATTTCCATCAAAATACACATACGATATATATTCATGTGATTCAGTTTAGAAAATCCTTTGTTGTGGGGCTGTGTACGGGTGAGAAAGAGCAAAGAATTCCATTGGTTTCTGAGAAACCAGAAGCAGCTCGCGTGGCTCGGAGACTCGATGACGCCGAGTAGTCGAGATAAAGTGGTGAGTTCCACGGGCTCGGATTGAGCTGTGAGCTTGTTAAGATGGCCTTGTCAGATTCCTGATGCATAAAAGTAGTTGGTGCTTGGTGGAGCCTCGAAGCTGCATAGACTGTTGACCTGATGAAGCAGGGCTCTGCTTCCCTCCTTACGGAACTTGATGAACATGTGAGATTTATTATTACCCAGCCACCTTTATCTTCCATAAGCAAAAGAAGGAAAAAAAAGGTCTGATCCGCTGAACCGCATCCTTCGTTCAAGCCAATGTATGTCGACCACATCTCAGCTTCTATGTACTCATATATTGGTGCAATCCACATGTGCAGTTTGCTGAAAAAAACAATATTTAACATGCGTGTTTATCTCCTTGATGGCTCGAGCTCCCTTTGCCTATCTTAGTTTTCTGATAACTAACGAAGCGTTCTGTCACGCGGAATTTCTTAATTAGCGAGTACTTGATCCTGCTCCCAGTAATTGTGCCGCGACGCGCGCGCATGCCAACAAAGCCGGTAAAAATAATAATGGTGATAAGGGAAGGTACCAATCTCCCATTCGATTACCCCTCGGCCCTCGTGATAGCAAAAGCAGCAGCGCCTCGCAACCTTAATTAAGGGCAGAACAACGTCCACGACGCCACCTCCGGGCGCAGGCGGAACCAGAAGGTTGCGCGCGATGGATGTTGGAGCATGTGACTTGCGCGCGCGGCCGGAGGCTGTCCATGAGCATGACTGCATGAGTAGCTTTCACTCGAGGCGGCACTCCACCTCGTTGTGTCTATTCCCAAGGTTGGACGTCGTCTTTTTCTATACCTGTGATAATCCTCTCCCTGGCCAGCCATGGCGGACCATGATCCTTCGACATGAGGACGTGACCTCGCTGGTGCCCAGAGGGCCGTAGAGAAGATCTCGTTGCAACTTGCGAGGCTTGTCGCCGAGAACGTCTGGCGCAGGGGCAGCTCGAATATTGCCGTGATGGATGGAGCTTAAAGAGATTCGATTGAATCATCCACCTAGATGTTCTTTGTCGAGGGTTACAAGATCGATACGGAGGGGTCGTGGCGTGGTGAAAATATATATTGCTCTATGTTTTCCGGTACGATGCTACTCGGTCGAGTCCTCTTCGTACACGTTCTAGGCTCGAAAGATCATCGGGACTCTGAGTCTATGACTCGGCTAGGAAGCGCACGTGACGACGGACGAAAACATATTTTGACGGACGAAACCGTGGAAACGCTTCTCCCTTTATTATTAGGTATAGATTGGGGTTTTACATGTTATATCGAGCACGTGCACGCTACTATTCGTATAGAAGAATCCGTGAGTTTAGTCAGGGTGATGGCTAGGTAGTACATGCATGTACACAATAAAACACCATACCATTTTTTTGCGATAAACAAAACACCATACTCGCACCACCATGCTGCAGCACTATTTTCATTTTGACCTATCAGCCGTCACAGATGGACCATTCGATCGCGCCTAAATTTCACGATCGGCCTGGCATAATCGACTCTTTCACAATTACTATGGCCAACCAGGGCCTCGTATCATGGCCTGGTCCGCTACTCACAAAGGACTAGCAAGCATCCAGCGCCTCGCCTTATTCCTCCCTGGGCTAGAAAGCTGACTCAGCAATCGCGCAGACCTCTTGGATCCTTCAAGCGTGGTGACAAATATGGAGGCGCGCTTCCGAGACTATGCCAAGCCCAACAAGGAACAGGATTCATTTTCCTTTTTCATCTTTCGTTCTTTTTATTTTTTTCCCATTTGTTAAGAGCATCTCTAGCAGATACCGCAAAATGTGAAACTGCAAAACACGGATGCAATTAACCGCATCGTAGTTTTACGGAGCAAAAATCACAGCGGCATAACGGAAACCGTAAAAAAACATGAAATCCTTCGTGGGGCCTATCTATTTTCTTTTGTTTTCGCAATTTCCTTCTTTATCGTGAGCACAGGTAGATCGGCTCCCCGAGCTTGACCACGAGCGTCCAACGCCCTAGCTGTAATATCCCAGGATTTGAGGTTACAAAAATAGAGGAAACAGATATGTGCACTGCATTCATGCATAGAAAATCTGGGGTATTTTCGCGCTGTAAAGTAAAACAGTCACAGTAACTGAAGTTTCACTTGACCTTGGTGGAATTGAAGTAGCTCATCAAGTCCAGTGCTATAAACCTGACTTTGCTAAAACCTTGTTTTGGGTAGACATAATTTGATCTAAAGGGTTAGATCAAATGGAATTAAAATCAACACAAGAACTTATTAATCAAGGATCAACTACTTGATCTTATTAAAGATCACAACATGGTATTCCTTGCAATAACATATGAACATCCATTTAATTGGAAATCAAGTAACAATAATTGGAGAAATTATTTTTCACTTATCTTTTCCATATCTTAAACTAATCCATGTTCCTATCATAAACCTTATGATATTCATCCTACTTTATCCTTGGAAATATGACAAGTACATCAACTCTAGAAGTATATATTCTTCTCTAGTCCAACTTATTATACATCAAACCTAGAGAAGTGAGAGTCTATATTATTAGAGAAGCCATGGTAAACCTTGAGCTAAACCTTGGATATACATCCAAGTATTCAAATCATCATCTTTAAGAGAAACTCTAGGATATTATCCAAGACAATCCCTAGAGAGAGAAACCATTTATGTTAAACATAGATATTGATGATCACATCAATCTCTATGGAGCCTAACCTCAGGTTAGTATTAAAGTCCTTCCCAAATGACAAAGACCATTCGTATTAATCCAAGCTTTACCTATTTAAGAATAAAGGACGGCCTTTGAACTAAAGTATTAGGTTGTAAACCATTTCCCTTGGAGTGGTGAGATAACCTAATATCACATGGAATAATACCATATCCATGAATTGATAAAGTAAGGAGGAGATTAATTCAACCAAGATAGCCAAGTGGAGTTTTAGACTTGATACCTATTGAGATATTGTGAGTACACCATAAACCCTAGAATAACTATTCCATTATGAAAGAGCTCAACCTATGGTGTTATACTCAAGATAGTTGAGGCAACCCTTAAATTTAAGGGGGAGAACTATCCATATACCAGATGATTATATCATCATTGTTTAAGTAGAACCCTAACAGAATATCTCAGGTATTCTCCTGGGATATAAATTATTGAGGCAACCATAGTAGTCCCATCCTAGAAAGTAAAATAGAAGTGTTATATCCTAGTTGATCAAGACAATGCTTCATCATGGAAGTGAGAACCCATTCCATGAGAGGTAACATTAAAAATTGAGTAATGATCATAAAACCTTAGAATTTGAGGTAGAAGATATTAAGAACAAGTTGATCATGCCTAAACCATGATCATGCTCTTGAGGTATGTGAGGATAAATTAAAATCCTAATAGGATTAGTAGATGTTATTCACCACATGAAAACATAGGGGGGTAACTAGTAAGCAACCATAGGCTTATATCCTAACCTTAACTTGTGAATCACTTGGTAATCATAAATAGAATCTTATCACATCTATATTCCACTTACTCCTCAATAAAAGAACATAAGAAAACCTTAGAGTCAAACTTTATACCTTATATGGTGAGAAACCATTCATCCATATAACCTAAGTTAACTATAAAAAGAACCATAACCACTTTAGTTACTTTAGGGATAAATTAAGGATATAATAGAAATCTATTGGTATAAGATAAAACCAATTCTCAAGTCCTTAGTAATTAAAGGAAAACATAAACAATTAAGCAAGTAACCATATTACCTTGGTTAGGGGAGATTAAACCCTAGCAAATGCAATATGATGTCATCCCAACCCTATAAACTAGAATTATATCTCAACCCTTGTTTATACATCACTATGGTAATCATAATATAAACCTAGGCCATAATTGAGATTCAACCCATGTGTCATTAGGTAAATAACATTTGAACCCTAATGGTTCATTAATCAAATCCTATGCTTCAATTATAAAACAAAAGAGCCACCTAATGCTAAGTCCTATAATTAAACCCATGTGTGGTTAACAACCATTTAACTTTGTAACCAAGATAGACCATGATGGAAACAATACCTACTTAGATACTTTCAAATATAATGATAGTATTACCCTTAATAAGAGGGGTTATGATAGAAACTATAAAACTCTAATAAAATTTTGCTCACATAAAATCATGTGCAATTGACCAATTCCTCCAATATGAAACCAAGTCCTAATAATAACTTCCAAAACATTTGGAATAAGAATAATCAACTCTAATTATTCGACAGGGAGTTATATCACAAATGAGAAAGGAAATTAAAATTAATACCTAAATTCTTGCCTAATTAAAAATTGCAACAAGGCCCACATATATATTAATGTTTATTCAAAAACAATGCAGTAATACAATGATCCTTGTATTAGTCCTCATGAAGGCCAAATTGATAAACAACTGCAAAATAGATAAGAATTCGAACTTGAATTAAAACGAGGATTTAAATAGAATTTGAAAACAGAAAATAGAAAAACAGAAAAAAAGGAGGAGAAAAGCCTCACATGACTTACTTGGTGTTATCACCAGATTTTGGTCAAATCAGGAGGTGGGCCGTAAGAGAGATGGGCGTGGAAGATTACACGTGGGAGATCTCTGAAGCGGCCTTGCACGAGGGGTTTGGGCTGGATTGCCCGTGTATCTTTAATTATGGTAGATTGTATCTTAGATTAAAAGTTAGAGTTTGTACCGTGCACCGGTGGGGATTATTCCCACGTTAGAAAGTCCCCTGGACTATAAATATGTATCTAGGGTTTATGGAATAAACAACAACACACGTTCAACCAAACAAATCAATCTCGGCACATCGCCAACTCCTTCGTCTCGAGGGTTTCTACCGGTAAGCGACATGCTGCTCTAGATCGCATCTTGCGATCTAGGCAAGACAAGCTCCACGTTGTTCATGCGTTGCTCGTACTGAAGCCTTGTTGATGGCGAGCAACGTAGTTATCATAGATGTGTTAGGGTTAGCATAGTTCTTCGCGTAACATGCTATCGTAGTGCAACCCTTGCATGTCTAGCCGCCCTCACACCTATCTTAGGTGTGGGGGTGGCACCCCGCTTGATCATTATTTAGTAGATCTGATCCGTTACGATTGCTCCTTGTTCTACAAGGATTAGTTTAATATCTGCAATAGTTAGGCCTTACAAAGGGGGAGGATCCAGGTGGCACGTAGGGTGTCGTTCGCTAGTCCTAAACAGGATGTTCCGGGGATCAACTTCGTGTTGGTTTTTAGGCCTTGTTTAGGATCGGCTTACGATCACCGTGCGTGGCCGCGAGGCCCAACCTGGAGTAGGATGATCCGATTATGCGGTGAAAACCCTAAATCGTCGTAGATCTCATTAGCTTTATCTTGATCAAGCAGGACCACCATATATTCGTGCACCCCGTACGAATCATGGGTGGATCGGCTCCTTGAGCCGATTCACAGGATAACCTGAGAGCCGATCGAGGCTCGTATTTAATGTTTACGTGTATGCCATGCAGGAAACTAAGCGAGGCATCTCCATCACCTTCCTGACCAGGTATAGGTCAGGTGGCACGCCCTTGCACTCAGCATCGGATGTGTGACCAGAAGGCTTTGCGGGCCGTCGCTCGGAGGGACCTCAGCCAGCCGCAGCTCTAGGTTGTTCCCGGCTCTACCGTGTTGATCGTCGCTGCCCGCCGGTGGGTTTTGACAGTCAACACATTCTCGGCACGCCCGGTGGGACAAGCTTCTACATCAACCACATCGCCATCTACATCCGAGATGGCGGACGGCACGCCGGTCACCTACGAGGAGCTGCCCGACGAGCTCAAGAAGAGGTATGACGAGATCAAAGTCACCCTCGAAGCCGACCTCATCGGCTCTTCTCGGAAGAACCCGTTCCCATGGCATCAGATGGAAGGGGTTCTCACCGCAAGGTGCACTCGATGGGATAGACCTCTCTGCCCCGTCGGAGGAACGCACCAGGTCCCTGCGGTAGGAGATCAACTACTTGGTGGCTCACTCGCTACACCGTCACTCTGAGAACCTGGTCAACACGTTGGAGTGTGTCGCTCTTCGCGTGATCCAGGAGATCATGAGGCACCAGTACTCGCCGTCAGGACCAGCCCTCGGGACGCATCAAGGAGAGTTGCCACTCCAGGTCCCGTCCACCGCTGCCATATGCGTTGGCAGCACCGAAGTGCCGGCTACACCGGCATTCGTCGTCTACAAGATTGGTGGTGACCCTAGTGACTACCGCTTCTTGCCCGAGGCGCCTAAGGAGATCCCTCACGGGTACACGTGCACGTATGTGCCGGATTGTGGCAACTGGGCACTCACAAACCAGGCCACAACATCAGGGACTTCTGGGAAAACAGGAGGAACGTCAGCGACAGAGCTTGAGAAGCAAACGTGGCTAACTAAGTACGCAACCCCGACGAACCTCCAGAGCTCAGCTCCTGCAGTTGGCTCAGAGCTGGAAAAGCAAACATGGCTGGCTAAGTACGCCACCCCGGCGAATCTTCGGAGTTCAACTCCCGCAGCCAGGCACGACGGATCAAATTAGTACCATACTGAGAGACCAGTTCGGCATGGTGCCGAAAAGGAGGGCAATCGGCTATTCCAAGCCGTACCCCGACGACTACGAGATGATCCCGCTACCACCTAAATATCGGCTCCCTGATTTCTCCAAATTCAGTGGATCAGATGGTTCCAGCTCCATCGAGCACGTCGGCCGATATTTGGCGCAACTAGGACCGGCTTCAGTGTCGGATCAACTACGCGTGAGGCTCTTCTCACAGTCCCTCACGGGATCGGCTTTCGGATGGTATACCTCTTTGCCACCAGACTCCATCCGGACTTGGAAGCAGTTGGAAGAGCAGTTCCATATGCAGTACCATTCGGAGGCTTCCGAGTCCGGCATTGCCGATCTAGCACAACTACGTCGAAGCGCGGAGAAACCGTGACGAGTACATCCAGCGCTTCGAGAATCTTAGGAACCGATGTTATTCGGTTCGTATAACTGAAAAAGAAGCGAGTCAAGTTGGCGTAGCAGGCCTTGCAACACGGCTCAAGGACATGGCCTCCCAAGCAGATTATCCCTCACCGGCGCACATGGTTCGAAACCGTCGACATATGAACAGCGCCACCCGGACCTGTACCAAGACAAGTTCAAGCGTGCAGTAGTCCCGGTCGATGCGAGAGGAAGACGAAGTTCCTGCGGGAGACCAAGAGGTAGCAATGGCTGAATGGACTCGGGGAGGAACCCCGTGTCCCGCAAATGGGTAAAGCCACCGGGCCCACCCAGGGGATTTGATTTTGACGTGACCAAGACCGAGCAAATCTTCGACCTCCTGCTCAAGGAGAAGCAGTTGACGATTCCCGAAGGTCTCAAATTCCCCACGGTGCAAGAGCTGAACGGAAAGCCATACTGCAAATGGCACAACTCGCTCTCCCATGCCACCAACGACTGCAGGGTATGGCGTCAGCACATCCAAGCGGCGATAGAAAAAGGGCGTCTAATTTTCAACCAGTACGCCATGAAGGTCGACACCCAGCCCTTTCCCGCCATTAACATGGTGGAGTGCACTTACCCTGAAGGTTGCCAGCCAGGATCCTCGTTCAGCATCAACATGGTAGGACCTGGGAACCACTCGGCAAAGATGGAGACGAGGGCAACCGCTCTCGTAGCAAGGACACGGAGGAGGCCGCTCCACGCGATCGGCTCCATCATGATGGCAAGCGCTACGTCACAGAGGGAGAAGTGAAGAACATAAGATATCAGCGACCCCTCTCTGATCACCTCCTCAACAAGTATGTAAGTCAGTATGACCAACGCCGACGGTCCAGCTATGATAATGAAGGAGATCGTCTGGCTAGAGAAGCCAGAGGATATCGTCGGCATGATCATGAGGAGGAAGAGCACGAGCGCCGTGCCACGGAAAAATCAAGGGAGCAAGATGACAGCGACAGACACTGGACCGCCCCTTCTTCGGACACCGCTGGGATTCAGGAATGAGCCGATTGCCCACAATCGGCAATTGCCCGGAATGCAACCGGAAAAGAAGGATGCAGCCAACGTGTCTGTGTTCAGGCGCTTAGGGCCTCTCCCGCCACAAAGCAAACGTGCTGAGTCCCCTCGGTGGGCAGATATCGAGGATTCCGAAGACGAGGGACAAGAAGAAGAAGAGGACAGGTACCACCGTCCAAGGTGGTGCCCTGACGGACTCAGCCGTTCACAAAAGCGCAGGGTTCAGCGATTGCGCGGCCTGGAGGAAGCCGAAAGGTTATACCTGCATACGCTAAGGAAGGCACGGCCTGATCTGGCTGCGAAAGTTCAGCGAACCCTGGATGAAGAAGGTCGTCCACGGAAAATGGAGTGGCGTCCCAAGCAAAAGAAAGCCGATGATGAAACATCGGCTGGCACGAACATGGTGCTCGTCCTTCCGACGGAGCTTAGTGCTCCACGATTCTATGATGCAATCAAGGCGGACGACAGCAGGCGCATCAAGTCAGAGGTTGGGTTGGTTTTATCCACCAACCTGACCGAGTAGCAAGATTAAACCAGTGAGCAAACAGGGCGAGGCTGATCCTTGTGATCGGCCCCATGAATTATGAAGGAGCATTACAGAACCTTCAGTCAGCGCTCCAATGGATATGGAGGCCGATTCCAGCAATCGGCCAAAATTATCTTCACCACATGTTCTGCTTGTGTTCAGCATCGATCCACTGGGCAGCGGCCACGTCGGCGGATGAAAGTCAGCACGAATCCTCGCGGAGCCGACGTGCAAGCGCAGTACCCTGGCTAACCATAAAAGCCGATATCTGCAGTCATCTGGCAGATTCGGCTCGGGGGGCATATAGTCAGATGAACATGTGCAGATAAACATGTGTAAACATGCGTGCAGTGAAACATTGGGGGCCGATTAAGAAAAATCGGCCAAATAAAAAAAAACATTTTGCGCAAGAAGCGAAGCCGATGCGCAGCCATCGACTCTAGTACAGTTATACAAGACCAAGACCTGCTGGCTATGTGCTCAAAGTTTGCATCAACATCGACGTTCAGTAAAAGAAAGCTGATCGGCGACCTGTGCATCCTCGCCTATATTCTCGCCTTGATTAAGGCTCGGGGGGCAGTTAACTTGGTAGGTGCTCTGATTTGAGAGCCGATTGGAGTCACATCGACTGGCCCTGTATTAGGATCTTCTCTGAAGTAGTAAGGTGTTGCAGAAGAAGACTACTGAAGCTATGGAGAGGAATCGGGAAAGGAGGCCGTCGGCTTTTACAGGTTTTGGACCGTCCTGTCGCTGCAAAAGGGACTGGATTCTCAAAATAGCCGATGAGTAGTCATCGGCTAAGGGATTGCGAAAAATTATGGTCAGATATCAAATCGCAAATTCGAGATTGAGAAGTGCTTGACCGACGGGCTAATCGGCATGTGAGTCCGGCTTCACGGGCGTCCAAAAGAAAAGAAAGCCGATACGTTGCTATCGGTCTTGGCATGACAGGCGGAAGGAATGAAATTGGAGTAATTGAAGGACGAATTAAAAGAACAATTTCATTAATTCAAAGGAGTGGCTTTACAAGAAAGAGCCGATGGCTCTCAAAAGAGGGATCTGGTGCCTAGTGCACTGCTACTACTAGTCCTATTCTACTAGTCGTCGCTGTCCTCGCCATCACCGCCGTCGATGTCGTCGGCGCCGCTCCCGTGAAGCTCCTCGTCGCCGCTGCCCCAGCCCTTGGCCGAGCCTCGTCCTCCTCGTCATCATCATCATCCTCGCTGTCCGCCCAGGAGCGGAAGCGCTTGGTCGGCGGGTACCCGATGGAGGAGGAGGATTCATCCTCCTCCTCTTCCTCCTCGTCATCATCTTCGTCCTCGCTGTCCGCCCACATACGGGAGCGCTTCTTCGGCGGGAGCTTGGCGGAGGGGGAGGCTTTGGCCTTCGCTACTTCTCCTTCTTTCTTCTCATTGTCGGAGGAGAGGGGGTTCACCTCGGAGTGAAGGTTGTCCTCGTTCTTCTTCTTCGGCGAGGATTGGAGGGGGAGGCCTGAGAGGGAAGAGGAAGAGGAAGACATTGCTACAGGAGGAGAGGGTTTTGTGGGTGCCGATGGCTGGAACAGAGGAAGGGGATGAAGAGAGCTAATCAATCGGCACAGTTAAATAATGAGAAGCCTGGTGGAAATTTAATGCCATTACAGTTTCCGAGGAGATAACGCCAGAGCTATCGAATTTTGCAGAGAAGCTGAGAAGACAGGGCATAATGATAACGGATACTGCAACGGCTCTGCTCTGCCACGACATGACCCTTCAAAGGAAAAACAGAGTGGTTTTGGAATTATCATTGCCAAAACCAGGGGGGCATGTGTTATCACCAGATTTTGGTCAAATCAGGAGGTGGGCCGTAAGAGAGATGGGCGTGGAAGATTACACGTGGGAGATCTCTGAAGCGGCCTTGCACGAGGGGTTTGGGCTGGATTGCCCGTGTATCTTTAATTATGGTAGATTGTATCTTAGATTAAAAGTTAGAGTTTGTACCGTGCACGGTGGGGATTATTCCCACGTTAGAAAGTCCCCTGGACTATAAATATGTATCTAGGGTTTATGGAATAAACAACAACACACGTTCAACCAAACAAATCAATCTCGGCACATCGCCAACTCCTTCGTCTCGAGGGTTTCTACCGGTAGCGACATGCTGCCTAGATCGCATCTTGCGATCTAGGCGAGCACAAGCTCCACGTTGTTCATGCGTTGCTCGTACTCGAAGCCTTGTTGATGGCGAGCAACGTAGTTATCATAGATGTGTTAGGGTTAGCATAGTTCTTCGCGTAACATGCTATCGTAGTGCAACCCTTGCATGTCTAGCCGCCCTCACACCTATCTTAGGTGTGGGGCGGCACCCCGCTTGATCATTATTTAGTAGATCTGATCCGTTACGGTTGCTCCTTGTTCTACAAGGATTAGTTTAATATCTGCAATAGTTAGGCCTTACAAAGGGGGGAGGATCCAGCGGCACGTAGGGTGTCGTTCGCTAGTCCTAAACAGGATGTTCCGGGGTCAACTTCGTGTTGGTTTTTAGGCCTTGTTTAGGATCGGCTTACGATCACCGTGCGTGGCCGCGAGGCCCAACCCGGAGTAGGATGATCCGATTATGCGGTGAAAACCCTAAATCGTCGTAGATCTCATTAGCTTTATCTTGATCAAGCAGGACCACCATATATTCGTGCACCCCGTACGAATCATGGGTGGATCGGCTCCTTGAGCCGATTCACAGGATAACCTGAGAGCCGATCGAGGCTCGTATTTAATGTTTACGTGTATGCCATGCGAGAAACTAAGCGAGGCATCTCCATCACCTTCCCGACCGGTATAGGTCAGGTGGCACGCCCTTGCACTCAGCATCGGACGTGTGACCAGAAGGCTTTGTGGGCCGTCGCTCGGAGGGACCTCAGCCAGCCGCAGCTCTAGGTTGTTCCCGGCTCTACCGTGTTGATCGTCGCTGCCCGCCGGTGGGTTTTGACAGTCAACACTTGGAAGGCCACCGAGCCCAGCAGCAGCCCATAGTCCAGCTCCAAGTCGCAACCCAACCAGCCCAGGGTACCTCTTCGCTCGGATAAAGACGAGACGGACGTCTTCGTCTTTGTCTCCTCCTTCACACGCACGGGAGATCGCCACCGAGCCGACCGTCGCCACGTCCCGCGGTCTCCGCCGCAGATGTTGACCACCAGCACACGCCGGTGGTGATATTAAAACGCGCGAAGCCCAATTTTCCCTCTCTCTTCTTCATTCTCCGAAAATTCCGAAACCCTAGCTCAACCGGCCACAATCACCGCCGTCGATTGGGGAAGCCCCGAGCCCCGCCGTGGCCACCATCATCCTCACCACCCTCGACATGCCCAACATGCGCAAGGAATCGAGTCAAGAAGAACTCAGACGCCGGTGGTTGCTCGTTCCCTTCCGCCGATATTTCACAGAAAAACGGGCAATGGCGTCGCCACCGTTGACAATCGCCGCCGTCGAGCCTTCCCTGAGCATCACTGTGAGCATATGCTTCTCTGGAGCCACTTATTTTGCCTTAGCATTCACCGTAGCATGCCCTGCGTCGTTCACCGCCGTGCGCTGCCGCAGTAAGAGCTCGCCGGAGCCCCTCCGGTGACCTTTTCGAGGGGGCGCCGCTACCTTATGACTCAGTGCGTCGCCCTGAGTCGAGTCAGCATACGCACGCGTCCGCGGGAACCTTGTACCGCCGGCGATCGTCGCCATCTGCCGCCGGTCACTGTGAGCTCTGCCACATCGTCGATTTTGACCATGGTCAAAGCCAATGTGGCAGCTGACGTGGTTCAGCCCCACCAGTCAGCGACTGAGTGGGTAGAGTTACTGGATAACTTTAGTAGTTTTCTGTTTTATTTCAAAATTCAATAATATCTGCAACTTCAAATAATTATAGAAAATTCATAAAAGCTCAGAAAAATAAATATAAGATATCAAAATTCTTATAAAAGTAAACTCTATCAAATAAAAATATAAAATGAAGTTTTTATTTTTAATAAAAATTCAATTATTCAATACTGGTTATTTAAGCCTTTAATTCTAATTGAAAATTCAATTAAAATTCAACAATTAGGAAAACCTTACAAATTAAACAAAAACCAGTAAACAAATAAGGAAAACATTAAAACTAAAATTTCCTTTACTAATGACTTGTTAAATCCTTATTAGGAAGATTTAAATCTAATTACTTATTTACCCTAATTATTAATTGTTTAAAAACAATAAAAGGCCAAATCCAATATTATTTTATTTCAAAGTTATTTATAACTTCAACTATAATAAATTTATTAACCTAAGAACTAAATAGTAATTATGAAACCCTAGTTCCATTATATATAACATTATGGTTTCATAATTTCATGTGAACACTAAAACCCTAATTCCATTAGGAACCCTAGCTCCACTATTTTATGTGTGAACCCTAAACTGCTTCTAAACCTAAAACCTAGGTTAAACATGTGATCATGGTACTTTGATTTTGATTCATATAACCATAATTAGCAACTAAATACTTTCCATGCCACATAATTTAATATTCCACGTATGCATACCTATTCAACCTAGTGGATCAAGTAGGATCAACCAAATCTAAACCCTAGCACCTATTCCCAAAACCATCATCCTTAATTAAGCTTGGTTAGCATCACACCATTGTGATGAACTCCAACAGCAACCATACCAATATTGTGCATCCTATTCCATACACACTAAACCCTATCAGGGTGAGATAATTATTAATCATCCTATTTAGGAAACCACCATTCCTTACTTAGTAGATCCAATAGGAAACCCTAGATACCACACCATTAATTGAAATCATTCTTATTACTTAAGAAGTATGTTCTTCAAAAGTTATTCTTTTGAAGTAAACAGAGAATCATCATCAACCTTGCCTAATAGGATCTATAAACCCTAGCCAGCTATCATCAGCAAGGTATACCAACCTTGATAGCACCGATATATAATGATTTGCTTAGATGTAATTCACTAAAACCATATGATCCCTAGCTATTGATGAATCCAACATTGTTGGGATCCATCTAATCCTTCCTCCAGAAACCAATTGGAATCATAGTAAACCATAGAAACTGATACGTCTCCGACGTATCGATAATTTCTTATGTTCCATGCTTGTTTTATAACAATACCTACATGTTTTGTTCACACTTTATGATGATTTTATGCATTTTCCGGAACTAACCTATTGACGAGATGCCGAAGTGCTAGTTCCCGTTTTCTGCTGTTTTTGGTTTCAGAAATCCTAGTAAGGAAATATTCTCGGAATTGGACGAAATCAACGCCCAAGATCTTAAAATCCCACGAAGCTTCCAGAACACCCGAGAGCCACCAGAGGAGGGCCCTGTGGGCCCCAGATGATAGGCTGGCGCGGCCAGGGTGTGGGCCGCGGCCCCCTACTATGTCGCCGCCTCATCGACCTTCCGACTCCGCCTCTTCGCCTATATAAATGTCCCTGACCTAAATCTTCGATACGGAAAAGCCACGGTATGAGAAACCTTCCAGAGCCGCCGCCATCACGAAGCCAAGATCTGGGGGACAGAACTCTCTTTTCCGGCACGCCGCCGGTACGGGGAAGTGCCCCTGGAAGGCTTCTCCATCGACACCACCGCCATCTTCATCACCGCTGCTGTCTCCCATGAGGAGGGAGTAGTTCTCCATCGAGGCTAAGGGCTATACCGGTAGCTATGTGGTTAATCTCTCTCCTATGTACTTCAATACAATGATCTCATGAGCTGCCTTACATGATTGAGATTCATATGAGTTTTGTATCACTATTCATCTATGTGCTACTCTAGTGATGTTATTAAAGTACTCTATTCCTCCCGCACGGTGTAATGGTGACGATGTGTGCATCGTGTAGTACTTGGCTTAGGTTATGATTGTAATCTCTTGTAGATTATGAAGTTAATTATTGCTATGATAGTATTGATGTGATCTATGCCTCCTTCATAGTGTGATGGTGACAAGTGTGCATGCTATGTTAGTACTTGGTGTAATTGCAATGATCTATCATGCACTCTAAGGTTATTTAAACATGAATATCGAATATTGTGAAGCTTGTTAACTCCGGCATTGAGGGTTCGTGTAATCCTACGCAATTAGTGGTGTTCATCATCCAACAAGAGAGTGTAGAGTATAGCATTTATCTATTTATTCTGTTATGTGATCAATGTTGAGAGTGTCCACTAGTGAAAGTATAATCCCTAGGCCTTGTTTCCAAATACTGAAATCGCTGCTTGTTTACTGTTTTACTGCATCTGTACTGCCTGCAATATTACCACCATCAACCACACGCCAGTTGTAGCATCAAGCTATTTTCTGGTGCCGTTACTACTGCTCATATATATTCATACCACCTGTATTTCACTATCTCTTCGCCAAACTAGTGCACCTATACATCTGACAAGTGTATTAGGTGTGTTGGGGACACAAGAGACTTCTTGCTTTGTGGTTGCAGGGTTGCAAGAGATGGATATCTTTGACCTCTTCCTCCCTGAGTTCGATAAACCTTGGGTGATCCACTTAAGGGAAACTTGATGCTGTTCTACAAACCTCTGCTCTTGGAGGCCCAACACTGTCTACAAGAATAGAAGCACCCGTAGACATCAAGCACTTTTCTCGGCGCCGTTGCCGGGAGGAAAGGTAAAGGTACCCACACTCCGGATCTCGGCTACTAAGCTATTTTCCGCGCCGTTGTAAGTACTCAAGCTATTTCCTTTAGATCCTGCAATTGCATCTTTTTGTTTCTTGTTTTACACTAGTTTGGCATAATGGAAAGCAACATGGAGCTTTTTATTCTTTTTCCTGAGTTAAGACATGGATGGTTTGATGCGAGAATTAAAAAACCCATGGAACATATTAGTATGAACACTTTGAATACCATTGTTGCTAATGATATAGAAAATTCTAAGCTTGGGGAAGCTGGTTTTGATGAGCATGGTCTTTTTAGTCCCCCAAGCATTGAGGAGAAAATTTTCTTTGATGATACTTTGCCTCCTATATATGATGATTATAATGATAGTGGTCTTTTGGCCGCCTGTTATGGAGGATAAATTTGATTATGATTACAATATGCCTCCTATATTTGATGATAGCTACTTTGTTGAATTTGCTCCCACTACAATTAATAAGAATGACTATGCTTATGTTGGGAGTAGTAATAATTTTATGCATGAGACTCATGATAAGAATGCTTTATGTGATAGTTATATTTTTGAATTTGCTCATGATGCTACTGGACATTATTATAAGAGAGGAAAATATGGTTGTAGAAATTTTCATGTTACTAAAACACCTCTCTATATGCTAAATTTTTTGAAGCTACACTTGTTCTATCTTCCTATGCTTGTCACTTTGCTCTTCATGAACTTGTTTATTTACAAGATTCCTTTTCATAGGAAGCATGTTAGACTTAAATTTGTTTTGAATTTGCCTCTTGATGCTCTCTTTTGCTTCAAATACTATTTCTTGCGAGTGCATCATTAAAACTGCTGAGCCCATCTTAATGGCTATAAAGAAAGAACTTCTTGGGAGATAACCCATGTGTTTATTTTACTACAGAAATTTTGTTTTATATTTGAGTCTTGGAAGTTGTTACTACTGTAGAAACCTCTCCTTATCTTATTTTTATTGCATTGTTGTGCCAAGTAAAGTCTTTGATAGCAAGGTTGATACTAGATTTGGATTACTGCGCAAAAACAGATTTCTGTCTGTCACGAATCTAGATTTAATTCTCTGTAGGTAACTCAGAAAATTCCGCCAATTTACGTGAGTGATCCACAGATATGTACGCAACTTTCATTCAATTTGAGCATTTTCATTTGAGCAATTCTGGTGCATCTTAGAAATTCGTATTTACGGACTGTTCTGTTTTGACAGATTCTGCCTTTTATTTCGCATTGCCTGTTTTGCTATGCTTGATGGATTTTTCTATTCCATTAACTTTCAGTAGCTTTGTGCAATGTCCAGAAGTGTTAAGAATGATTATGTCACCTCTGAACATGTGAATTTTGATTATGCACTAACCCTCTAATGAGTTTGTTTCGAGTTTGGTGTGGAGGAAGTTTTCAAGGGTCAAGAGAGGAGGATGATACAATATGATCAAGAAGAGTGAAAGCTCTAAGCTTGGGGATGCCCCGGTGGTTCATCCCTGCATATTTCAAGAAGACTCAAGCATCTAAGCTTGGGGATGCCCAAGGCATCTCCTTCTTCATCGACAAATTATCAGGTTCCTTCTCTTGAAACTATATTTTTATTCGGTCACATCTTATGTACTTTACTTGGAGCGTCTGTTTGTTTTTTTGTTTTCGTTTTTGTTTGAATAAATGCTTGTGTGGGAGAGAGACACGCTCCGCTGGTTCATATGAACACATGTGTTCTTAGCTTTACTTTTAATGTTCATGGCGAAGGTTGAAACTGCTTCGTTCATTGTTATATGGTTGGAAACGGGAAATGCTACATGTGGTAATTGGTATAATGTCTTGAACAATGTGATACTTGGCAATTGTTGTGCTCATGATTAAGCTCTTGCATCATATACTTTGCACCTATTAGTGAAGAAATACATAGAGCTTGCTTAAAATTTGGTTTGCATGATTGGTCTCTCTAAGGTCTAGATATTTTCTAGTAAAGTGTTTGAACAACAAGGAAGACAATGTAGAGTCTTATAATGCTTGCAATATTTTTTATGTGAGTTTTGCTGTACTAGTTCATACTTGTGTTTGCTTCAAACAACCTTGCTAGCCTAAGCCTTGTATTGAGAGGGATTACTTCTCGTGCATCCAAATCCTTGAGCCAAATACTATGCCACGTGTGTCCACCATACCTACCTACTACATGGTATTTCTCCGCCATTCCAAAGTAA
The DNA here is from genome assembly GCF_022539505.1 of Lolium rigidum. Lineage (NCBI taxonomy): Eukaryota > Viridiplantae > Streptophyta > Magnoliopsida > Poales > Poaceae > Lolium > Lolium rigidum. The sequence goes on from NC_061508.1 coordinate 42,107,447, forward strand.
ATTGGTTGAGTGCTATCTTTAAACACTTCAAAATTTATTACCTCTGATTTGTGTCAATGTTTTATAGCTCATGAGGAAGTATGTGGTGTTTATCTTTCAATCTTGTTGGGCAACTTTCACCAATGGACTAGTGGCTTCATCCGCTTATCCAATAATTTTGTAAAAAGAGCTGGCAATGGGATTCCCAGTCCCAAATTAACTAACCTTCGTAATTTTACAAAAAAAATAGACACTCCTCCATGGTATGTGATTGTTGGACGGCACCCGAGGATTCGGTTAGCCATGGCTTGAGAAAGCAAAGGTGGGGAGGAGTGTCATCTAAATAAAACTAAAATAAAAAGGCACTCCTTCATGGTATGAGATTGTTGGCGGGCACCCGAGGATTCGGTTAGCCATGGTTTGTGAAAGTAAAGGTTGGAAGGAGTGCCACCCAAAAATAAAAATGTTTCATGGGAGCCGCTCTTTGAAGGTTTGTCTGGCAAGGGGGTTAGAGTGCCCATTACCATTCGTTGACAACAACAAACACCTCTCAAAACTTTATTTTTATGCTCTCTTTATGTTTTCAAAATAAAAGCTCTAGCACAAATATAGCAATCGATGCTTCCCTCTTCGAAGGGCCATTCTTCTACTTTTATGTTGAGTCAGTTTACCTACTTCCTTCCATCTTAGAAGCAAACACTTGTGTGAATTGTGCATTGATTCTTACATGCTTGCTTATTGCACTTGTTATATTGCTTTGCATTGACAACTATCCATGAGATATACATGTTACAAGTTGAAAGCAACCGCTGAAACTTAATCTTCCTTTGTGTTGCTTCAATGCCTTTACTTTGAATCTATTGCTTTATGAGTTAACTCTTATGCAAGACTTATTGATGCTTGTCTTGAAAGTACTATTCATGAAAAGTCTTTGCTATATGATTCAGTTGTTTACTCATTGCATTACCATTGTCTTGAATCGCTGCATTCATCTCATATACTTTACAGTAGTGTGATCAAGATTATGTTGGTAGCATGTCACTTCAGAAATTATCTTTGTTATCGTTTACCTACTCGAGGACGAGTAGGAACTAAGCTTGGGGATGCTGATACGTCTCCGACGTATCGATAATTTCTTATGTTCCATGCTTGTTTTATGACAATACCTACATGTTTTGTTCACACTTTATGATGATTTTATGCATTTTCCGGAACTAACCTATTGACGAGATGCCGAAGTGCCGCTCCTCGTTTTCTCGCTGTTTTTGGTTTCAGAAATCCTAGTAAGGAAATATTCTCGGCATTGAACGAAATCAACGCCCAAGATCTTAAAATCCCACGAAGCTTCCAGAACACCCGAGAGCCACCAGAGGAGGGCCCTGTGGGCCCCAGATGATAGGCTGGCGCGGCCAGGGTGTGGGCTGCGCCCCCCTACTATGTCGCCGCCTCGTCGACCTTCCGACTCCGCCTCTTCGCCTATATAAAGGTCCCTGACCTAAATCTTCGATACGGAAAAGCCACGGTATGAGAAACCTTCCAGAGCCGCCGCCATCGCGAAGGCAAGATCCGGGGGACAGAACTCTCGTTCCGCAGCACGCCGCCGGGACGGGGAAGTGCCCCCGGAAGGCTTCTCCATCGACACCACCACCATCTTCATCACCGCTGCTGTCTCCCATGAGGAGGGAGTAGTTCTCCATCGAGGCTAAGGGCTGTACCGGTAGCTATGTGGTTAATCTCTCTCCTATGTACTTCAATACAATGATCTCATGAGCTGCCTTACATGATTGAGATTCATATGAGTTTTGTATCACTATTCATCTATGTGCTACTCTAGTGATGTTATTAAAGTACTCTATTCCTCCCGCACGGTGTAATGGTGACAGTGTGTGCATCGTGTAGTACTTGGCGTAGGTTATGATTGTAATCTCTTGTAGATTATGAAGTTAATTATTGCTATGATAGTATTGATGTGATCTATGCCTCCTTCATAGTGTGATGGTGACAAGTGTGCATGCTATGTTAGTACTTGGTGTAATTGCAATGATCTATCATGCACTCTAAGGTTATTTAAACATGAATATCGAATATTGTGGAGCTTGTTAACTCCGGCATTGAGGGTTCGTGTAATCCTACGCAATTAGTGGTGTTCATCATCCAACAAGAGAGTGTAGAGTATAACATTTATCTATTTATTTTGTTATGTGATCAATGTTGAGAGTGTCCACTAGTGTAAGTATAATCCCTAGGCCTTGTTCCAAATACTGAAATCGCTGCTTGTTTACTGTTTTACTGCATCTGTACTGCCTGCAATATTACCACCATCAACCACACGCCAGTTGTAGCATCAAGCTATTTTCTGGTGCCGTTACTACTGCTCATATATATTCATACCACCCGTATTTCACTATCTTTTCGCCGAACTAGTGCACCTATACATCCGACAAGTGTATTAGGTGTGTTGGGGACACAAGAGACTTCTTGCTTTGTGGTTGCAGGGTTGCAAGAGAGGGATATCTTTGACCTCTTCCTCCCTGAGTTCGATAAACCTTGGGTGATCCACTTAAGGGAAACTTGCTGCTGTTCTACAAACCTCTGCTCTTGGAGGCCCAACACTGTCTACAAGAATAGAAGCACCCGTAGACATCAGAAATCCACAAACCTAATTATCATACTTGTTCTTTACTAAAGAACATGTTCTTCAAAAGTTATTATTTTGAAGTATAGGATAAGTAATCATTAACCATATCATATAGTACCTAAACCAAAAAATGTTCTTTACATATTAACATTATGCCAACTACTTTCCCTTGTGTGCTACATTGATTACTATGCTTTAATATACCACTTGTTTATGGTTCTAAGGAAACAAAACCCTAATAAGAACCTTGTTTGTGGAATCACTCTAAAAGTGCAACACACTCTAAACCAATCATCTCAACTCACTAATCCTAAATCATCGGGGTTAGGTCGCGCTTAGAGCGACTACATCTTTTAAACATCGTCCTTACCGGACGATGATGCTATTTCAGAATTTGGAGTTATTGCGTATCGAAGACCTTGCCTGCATAATCTTGCAGTCAAGAAAGGCAAGTTCATCGCTTGCTCATGTCATTTGAATATTTTTACCAAATTACTTGCAAAGTACTATACTTATCACTCTTGCATGAAAATCAAAAGTACTATTTTCATAACTATGAATATGACTATGTGGTGGGCAATGGAACCATGGTATGTGTTGATATGGTGGAGGTTCCATTGCAAGGGTTTATATCCATCTAGGATTAATCAGAAAATGTCGTCCAGTGATTCTTGTGCCGTAAAACTCGTGTTAACCATAAGATATGGAATGGGACGGAGTAGTCCAATGTATTTCCACCTCTCGTTCATCAATGGATGCGCTTACCGTAAACACTTGATCCCGAGGGACAAGCGGTAGGGTGGGGAACCCACTCTAAATTCCCCACGGTAATGCGGTCTATGATGGGTTGCATCTACCGGCGAAGGAGTTTATGGTAGAGCCCAGAACTGTCGTCATGGTCGGGGGCCATCCTTAATTGGTATAAGAGCACCGGCGAGGACCCAGGGTCGGGGATTGCAACAAAGGGTGGGTGTGCGAGGTAGCGGAGGAATATAATTGGCTAAGACCTTATACCGGGCCTCACACCAAAGGAAGTGTGGACGAGAACTAGACTCGGTTGGCACAAAGGTTAAGATCTCTTATGGGTAAAGCAACACACCTCTGCAGAGTGTAACGAATCGTGACCTGTCACTCCCTGTTCCGGGTTTTGGAACTGCGAATGCTGCCGGAAAGGAACTTCATGAAGTTCTAGTAAACCGGTGAAGGCTGACGGACATAGTTCTTCTGAATAAAAGCAACCTTTTGAACAAATGGTTATGAAAACCTGCATTGGTGTTAGACTTTCTGGTCTAATGTTGTAGTTAGTGCATTAAACACCACTTTCCTATAATGAACTTGTTGAGTACGCTCGTACTCATCCCACTCTTAAATCCCCTGCTTAGATATGGAGGCATCGAAGGAGGATCTACAGTGCAACTCGAAGGCCGAGGAGACAACTACTTCACGGGACAGGACCCTGTCAAAAGAGTCAAACCTCACATCCAACAAGGATAAAACTTAGCTTAGCAATAGAAAGGAACTAGATCTTAAACCTAGCTCCTATTTAGCTAGAATCTATTCATAGCCTCTATAGCTAGTTAAATACTCTACAAATAGAGTTCGTGATAAGACTAGACTACGAGTCGTTCTTCTAGAGTTATTTGCAGTTTTACCTCATTGTAAAGTAGGAGGTTGCGATGATCTTATGTAACAGAGTCAATGTTGTAATTATATAAACATGCCTTGGACCCGCATATGTTTATGTTGTACCACTCTGAGCGATATAATACTAGTGGAACGATGTTTCATTGGTGTTATATCAGACTTGCATACTACACCATGCAGTGGTATGCCGGGTCACCACAGTTGGTATCAGAGCAAATGCTTTGACCCTAGGTTTAAAACCCTTTAAAGGAGACCCATAGGTTTGGTAGTGTCTATAGGAAATTGTCTTAGCTAAACCAAATACTTATTATGACTTGAGATGGATATTAACTTGAGAATAATCCTGACACACTTAAGTCAACCTTTCTTATCTATCTTTCCTAAGTCAAGTTAGTTAGATAATCCCAAATATGTAGCATACCCTTAATTACTTAAAACAATAGATGAGTACATCACAGTTGGTATACAATACATGGTAGTCCAAAGAGAGGATACAACCATAAGGGCGATATCCTATTGGAAGATGTGTACCAACAAATGTGATGGTTAAGTAAGAGGTATTCAGATCTATAATAGGAGAGATAACAAGTGATAAAGATAAGTATATCAGGAATATATCCTATTAGATGGCGTAAACCAATACAAGTAATGGGTAAGTAAATTATTCAAACTTGTAAAACAACTAATAGTAAGTAGTGAATATCAGTTATATGAGGTAGTATAAACCATGATGAGCCAATCATGGGAGAAAAGGAAGAGTGAGAGGAATGAAACATGTACACTTACATGATAGAGATAGTAATCATATATGATTCATTTGAGAATCATCATGTTAAGAATATCATAAATACTTAGGAGGAGTACAATAAGAAGCCAAAGGTTAAAAGATAGTGCAAGAATTATGTTCCAAAACCATAGGAACTGTGTCAAGCACATCAGGACCATAGTCTTATGGTAGAAACACTTGGAAGTATAGGAGCTATATCCTAATAAATATGTATTCAGAGTAAACATGTTAGAATCTAGAGGTATCATGTGATGTAGTCCTCAACAAAATGGAAGTAAAAGCTAATACTTCCAAAGGAAATTAGGCCAACCACAACCATTCTGGATCAATTTGTTTCAAGATTATCTCATTGCAAATGTGCAATTAAGGTAAAGGTGGAGACAAATAGTAGAATCCCATATTTTCGTGCTAAGTATCACGATATAAACCTATCATATGTGGTATTATATACTACACATCAGAGCCTGATGTTTAGAGATGTCTTACTCAACAATCATATCCAGGCTTATAATGGTGTGTATCATATGCACAAAGCTGAATTTTCTTGGATTTTATTGGATTTTCATTGTTTGACTAGATCCATACATGAAGTTTGAATTTGATATGCAAATGCATGTTGCAATATCAAGTTCTTACTTGATGCTATAGATCTAGAGGGTAATGGTATTCGTGTGAGGAAGTGACGAATTCTAAAGATTCTGAAGACAAGATGAAGGTTCATCAGAAGAAAGGAGTAAAGTTGTGGGAAGCAACCACAAAACCCTGAAGGAAATATCAATCAAAACTCATGCTTAGCCTCAACAGTGGAGTACTTTAGTACATAAGAAGCATGAAGGTGAGAAATATGATGATTATGGAGAAGTAGAAGTAGAACCATAGTCATTATGGAAGAGGGAATGCAAGAGAAATCACTTAGGATACTATATTCATAGTGTCAGCTAGTGGTTTTGTTGCAACAATAAACCCTCGAAAAAGGAAGATGACTTATGAAACCATAGAAAATATAAGAAGACCACAGTTGGTATCAGAAGACCACAGTGAGTACCACAACTGGTATAAGAAGATCGTAGTAGGTATAGGATCAATAATGGAAGATAAAGCAGAAGATGTCCCGACCCATTTGGTCAAAACCTATAATAGAGTACATCTCCAGATAACAAATAGCCACAAATGATATCAAGTAGTCCATAATTGGATTAATCGTACCAAAAAGTTGTGAACAAATAAAAGTTTGCCAGCCAAATAACTATGAACTATAATCATTTAGTCGAAGGATTCACATTGGATGTTCACAATTGAATGGATACACCACAGATATTCTTCGCAAGACCTTAGAACAGTACAATCCATAAAATAGACCGAGACCAATACTCTAACCATAAGTCCAATGGTTGGAAAAAAAAGGAGTTGAAGACCATAAGAAAACTCCAAGGGGTAGAGTAAAGATTGAGATGGATGTACAATAACTCAATATTTTGAGCAAGATAGAAGAAGAAGGTCAGAACTGAGAGGAAGTTCAATCTTATTTTCATAAAATTATTGGACACTACTTTCAGAAGAATGTCAGACCAGAAGACGAGATTCATACCTCGAGAAAGTAAGAATTGGACTATAACTTGAGGAAGTGAGTAAGATTTACTCAGAAGTACGAAAGCTCAAGTAAGCTAAGCTTAATGAAGTTGGAAGAAGGAAATATAGGAGACCAAATATAGCTCAAGAAGGCCAAAGACCGAAGAAGATTGACCATACCAAAATTAAAGACTAATTGATAGATTCCTTTCATGGAACCTAAAAGAAATAAAATAGTTAGAGGTATCAACCATAATCCATGATTGGATGGACTAACTGAGTCTAATACATTATTAGGAAAATAAACCATCAAGACCATTTCCATGGTAAATACCTTACTAAGTACCATTACTATAGTTTTAGCTGGTAATGGGAAACAGAATCGACCTTAGACAAGTCTTGTAGAACCAAGTTTTTGGATATACCATTAGGAGTATGTTATCCAATTAGTCCTCAATTAAGACTATCAGTACAAGAAGAAACCCCAATCATTGAATCTTCAATGAGAAAGGAAACAAGATTATAGAGTTGGAAGAAATCAAGGAATCAAAGTTAGAAGCCGCTATGTCAGAGACAGATATTAATGGATTCCAGAAAGAACCTGGACAAGGGGTATATTCAAATATATCCAGTGAGATCACCACAGAGTTCAAGAAAAGATGTAGTCTCCACAAGTCAGATCCACATTCTGGAAATGTAAGAGAGTTCAAACTTCTAGGAAGAAGTTTAGTTTAAGGGGTAGAGACTGTAATATCCCAGGATTTGGGGTTACAAAAATAGAGGAAACAGATATGTGCATTGCATTCATGCATAGAAAATCTGGGGAATTTTCGCGTTGTAAAGTAAAACAGTCACAGTAACTGAAGTTTTACTTGAGCTTCGTGGAATTGAAGTAGCTCATCAAGTCCAGTGCTATAAATCTCAATGTGACTTTGCTAAAACCTTGTTTTGGGTAGAGATAATTTGATCTAAGGGGTTAGATCAAATGGAATTAAAATCAACACAAGAACTTATTAATCAAGGATCAACTACTTGATCTTATTAAAGATCACAACATGGTATTCCTTGCAATAACATATGAACATCCATTTAATTGGAAATCAAGTAACAATAATTGGAGAAATTATTTTTCAATTATCTTTTCCATGTCTTAAACTAATCCATGTTCCTATCATAAACCTTATGATATTCATCCTACTTTATCCTTGGAAATATGACAAGTAGATCAACTCTAGAAGTATATATTCTTATCTAGTCCAATTTATTATACATAAAACCTAGAGAAGTGAGAGTCTATATTATTAGAGAAGCCATGGTAAACCTTGAGCTAAACCTTGGATATACATCCAAGTATTCAAATCATCATCTTTAAGGGAAACCCTAGGATATTATCCAAGACAATCCCTAGAGAGAGAAACCATTTATGTTAAACATGGATATTGATGATCACATCAATCTCTATGGAGCCTAACCTCAGGTTAGTATTAAAGTCATTCCCAAATGAAAGAGACCATTCGTATTAATCCAAGCTTTACCTATTTAAGAATAAAGGATAGCCTTTGAACTAAAGTATTAGGTTGTAAACCATTTCCCTTGAAGTGGTGAGATAACCTAATATCACATGGAATAATACCATATCCATGAATTGATAAAGTAAGGAGGAGATTAATTCAACCAAGATAGCCAAGTGGAGTTTTAGACTTGATACCTATTGAGATATTGTGAGTACACCATAAACCCTAGAATAACTATTCCATTATGAAAGAGCTCAACCTATGGTGTTATAGTCAAGATAGTTGAGGCAACCCTTAAATTTAAGGGAGAGAACTATCCATATACCAGATGATTATATCATCATTGTTTAAGTAGAACCCTAACAGAATATCTCAGGTATTCTCCTGGGATATAAATTATTGACGCAACCATAGTAGTCCCATCCTAGAAAGTAAAATAGAAGTGTTATATCCTAGTTAATCAAGACAATGTTTCATCATGGAAGTGAGAACCCATTCCATGAGAGGTAACTTAGGAAGCCAAACCTTGATCATTAAAAATTGAGTAATGATCATAAAACCTTAGAATTTGAGGTAGAAGATATTAAGAACAAGTTGATCATGCCTAAACCATGATCATGCTCTTGAGGTATGTGAGGATAAATTAAAATCCTAATAGGATTAGTAGATGTTATTCACCACATGAAAACATAGGGGGTAACTAGTAAGCAACCATAGGCTTATATCCTAACCTTAACTTGTGAATCACTTGGTAATCATAAATAGAATCTTATCACATCTATATTCCACTTACTCCTCAATAAAAGAACATAAGAAAACCTTAGAGTCAAACTTTATACCTTATATGGTGAGAAACCATTCATCCATATAACCAAAGTTAACTATAAAAAGAACCATAACCACTTTAGTTACTTTAGGGATAAATTAAGGATATAATAGAAATCAATTGGTATAAGATAAAACCAATTCTCAAGTCCTTAGTAATTAAAGGAAAACATAAACAATTAAGCAAGTAACCATATTACCTTGGTTAGGGGAGATTAAACCCTAGCAAATGCAATATGATGTCATCCCAACCCTATAAACTAGAATTATATCTCAAACCTTGTTTATACATCACTATGATAATCATAATATAAACCCAGGCCATAATTGAGATTCAACCCATGTGTCATTAGGTAAATAGCATTTGAACCCTAATGGTTCATTAATCTAATCCTATGCTTCAATTATAAAACAAAAGAGCCACCTAATGCTAAGTCCTATAATTAAACCCATGTGTGGTTAACAACCATTTAACTTTGTAACCAAGATAGGCCATGATGGAAAAAATACCTACTTAGATACTTTCAAATATAATGATAGTATTACCCTTAATAAGAGGGGTTATGATAGAAACTATAAAACTCTAATAAAATGTTGCTCACATAAAATCATGTGCAATTGACCAATTCCTCCAATATGAAACCAAGTCCTAATAATAACTTCCAAAACATTTGGAATAAGAATAATCAACTCCAATTATTCAACAGGGAGTTATATCACAAATGAGAAAGGATATTAAAATTAATACCTAAATTCTTGCCTAATTAAAAATTGCAACAAGGCCCACATATATATTAATGTTTATTCAAAAACAATGTAGTAATACAATGATCCTTGTATCAGTCCTCATGAAGGCCAAATTGATAAACAACTGCAAAATAGATAAGAATTCAAACTTGAATTAAAACTAGGATTTAAAATAGAATTTGAAAACAGAAAATAAAAAAACAGAAAAAAGGAGGAGAAAAGCCTCACCTGACTTACCTGGAAGGCCACCGAGCCTAGTAGCAGCCCATATTCCAGCTCCAAGTCGCAACCCAACCAGCCCAGGGTACCTCTTCGCTCGGATAAAGACGAGAAAAACGTCTTCGTCTTCGTCTCCTCCTTCACACGCACGGGAGCTCGCCACCGAGCCGACTGTCGCCACGTCCCGTGGTCTCCGCCGCAGATGTTGACCGCCAGCACACGCCGGTGGTGGTATAAAAACACGGGGAAGCCCAATTTTCCCTCTCTCTTCTTCATTCTCTGAAAATTCCGAAACCCTAGCTCAACCGGCCACAGTCACCGCCGTCGATTGGGGAATCCCCGAGCCCCGCCGTGGCCACCATCATCCTCACCACCCTCGACATGCCCAACATGCGCAAGGAATCGAGTCGAGAAGCTCTCAGACGCCGGTTGTTGCTCGTTCCCTTCCGCCGGTATTTCATAGAAAAATGGGCAATGGCGTCGCCACCGTCGACAATCGCCGCCATCGAGCCTTCCCTGATGATGGCGTGTATTTCACACGTTCGTTGGGCAACCCCAAGAGGAAGGTATGATGCGCACAGCAGCAAGTTTTCCCTCAGAAAGAAACCAAGGTTTATCGAACCAGGAGGAGCCAAGAAGCACGTTGAAGGTTGATGGCGGCGAGATGTAGTGCGGCGCAACACCGGGGATTCCGGCGCCAACGTGGAACCCGCACAACACAACCAAAGTACTTTGCCCCAACGAAACAGATGAGGTTGTCAATCTCACCGGCTTGCTGTAACAAAGGATTAACCGTATTGTGTGGAAGATGATTGTTTGCAGAAAACAAGTAAAACAAGTATTGCGAGTAGATTGTATTTCAAGTAAAGAGAATTGGACCGGGGTCCACAGTTCACTAGAGGTGTCTCTCCCATAAGACGAACGAGCATGTTGGGTGAACAAATTACGGTTGGGCAATTGACAAATAAAGAGAGCATGACCATGCACATACATATCATGATGAGTATAGTGAGATTTAATTGGGCATTACGACAAAGTACATAGACCGTCATCCAACCGCATCTATGCCTAAAAAGTCCACCTTCGAGTTATCATCCGAACCCCCTCCAGTATTAAGTTGCAAACAACGAGACAATTGCATTAAGTATGGTGCGTAATGTAACTAGTGACTACATCCTTGAACATAGCACTAATGTTTTATCCCTAGTGGCAACAACACAACACAACCTTAGAACTTTTCGTCACTCGTCCCGGTGTCAATGCGAGGCATGAACCCACTATCGAGCATAAGTACTCCCTCTTGGAGTTACAAGCATCTACTTGGCCAGAGCATCTACTAGTAACGGAGAGCATGCAAGATCATAAACAACACATAGCATAACTTTGATAATCAACATAACAAGTATTCTCTATTCATCGGATCCCAACAAACGCAACATATAGAATTACGGATAGATGATCTTGATCATGTTAGGCAGCTCACAAGATCCGACAATGATAGCACAATGGGGAGAAGACAACCATCTAGCTACTGCTATGGACCCATAGTCCAGGGGTAGACTACTCACACATCACACCGGAGGCGACCATGGCGGCGTAGAGTCCTCCGGGAGATGATTCCCCTCTCCGGCGGGGTGCCGGAGGCGATCTCTGGATCCCCGAGATGGGATCGGCGGTGGCGGCATCTCCGGAAGGTTTTCCGTATCGTGGTTCTCGGTACCGGGGGTTTCGTCACGGAGACTTTTTATAGGCGGAAGGGCAGGTCAAGAGGCGGCACGGGGGCCCCACACTACAGGCCGGCGCGGCCAAGGGGGGCCGCGCCGCCCTATGGTGTGGCCCCTCCGTGGCCCCTCTTCGTCTCTCCTTCGGACTTCTGGAAGCTTCGTGAGAAAATAGGCCCTCGGGCTTTGATTTCGTCCAATTCCGAGAATATTTCCTTACTAGGATTTCTGAAACCAAAAACAGCAGAACAACAGAATCGGCACTTCGGCATCTTGTTAATAGGTTAGTTCCGGAAAATGCATGAATATGACATAAAGTGTGCATAAAACATGTAGATAACATCAATAATGTGGCATGGAACATAAGAAATTATCGATACGTCGGAGACGTATCAGCATCCCCAAGCTTAGTTACTGCTCGTCCCGAGCAGGTAAAACGATAACACGTGATAATTTCGGAGTGACATGCCATCATAATCTTGATCATACTATTTGTAAAGCATATGTAGTGAATGCAGCGATCAAAACAATGTGTATGACATGAGTAAACAAGTGAATCATATAGCAAAGACTTTTCATGAATAGCACTTCAAGACAAGCATCAATAAGTCTTGCATAAGAGTTAACTCATAAAGCAATAATTCAAAGTAAAGGCATTGAAGCAACAAAAAAGAAGATTAAGTTTCAGCGGTTGCTTTCAACTTGTAACATGTATATCTCATGGATATTGTCAACATAGAGTAATATAATAAGTGCAATAAGCAAGTATGTAGGAATGAATGCACAGTTCACACAAGTGTTTGCTTCTTGAGGTGGAGAGAGATAGGTGAACTGACTCAACATTGAAAGTAAAAGAATGGTCCTCCATAGAGGAAAAGCATCGATTGCTATATTTGTGCTAGAGCTTTGATTTTGAAAACATGAAACAATTTTGTCAACGGTAGTAATAAAGCATATGCATCATGTAAATTATATCTTATAAGTTGCAAGCCTCATGCATAGTGTACTAATAGTGCCCGCACCTTGTCCTAATTAGCTTGGACTACCGGGTCATCACAATGCATTGTTTTTACCAAGTGTCACAAAGGGGTACCTCTATGCCGCCTCGTACAAAGGTCTAAGGAGAAAGCTCGCATTGGATTTCTCACTATTGATTATTCTTCAACTTAGACATCCATACCGGGACAACATAGACAACAGATAATGGACTCCTCTTTTATGCATAAGCATATACCAACAATTAATAATTTTCTCATTTGAGATTTGAGGATTGTTGTCCAAAACTGAAACTTCCACCATGGAGCATGGCTTTAGTTAGCGGCCCAATGTTCTTCTCTAACATATGCATGCTTAACCATATGGTGGTAGATCTCTCTTACTTCAGACAAGACGAACATGCATAGCAACTCACATGAAATTCAACAATGAAAAGTTGATGGCGTCCCCGAGTGAACATGGTTATCGCACAACAAGCAACTTAATAAGAGATAAAGTGCATAATTACATATTCAATACCACAATAGTTTTTAAGCTATTTGTCCCATGAGCTATATATTGCAAAGGTGAATGATGGAATTTTAAAGGTAGCACTCAAGCAATTTACTTTGGAATGGCGGAAAAATACCATGTAGTATAGGTAGGTATGGTGGACACAAATGGCATAGTGGTTGGCTCAAGTATTTTGGATGCATGAGAAGTATTCCCTCTCGATACAAGGTTTAGGCTAGCAAGGCTTATTTGAAACAAACACAAGGATGAACCGGTGCAGCAAAACTCACATAAAAGACATATTGAAAACATTATAAGACTCTACACCGTCTTCCTTGTTGTTCAAACTCAATACTAGAAATTATCTAGACCTTAGAGAAACCAAATATGCAAACCAAATTTTAGCATGCTCTATGTATTTCTTCATTAATGGGTGCAAAGCATATGATGCAAGAGCTTAATCATGAGCACAACAATTGCCAAGTATCACATTACCCAAGACATTTATAGCAATTACTACATGTATCATTTTCCAATTCCAACCATATAACAATTTAACGAAGGAGAAACTTCGCCATGAATACTATGAGTAGAAACCAAGGACATACTTGTCCATATGCTACAACGGAGCGTGTCTCTCTCCCATAAAGTGAATGCTAGGATCCATTTTATTCAAACAAAACAAAAAACAAAAACAAACCAACGCTCCAAGAAAAAGCACATAAGATGTGATGGAATAAAAATATAGTTTCAGGGGAGGAACCTGATAATGTTGTCGATGAAGAAGGGGATGCCTTGGGCATCCCCAAGCTTAGACGCTTGAGTCTTCTTGATATATGCAGGGGTGAACCACCGGGTGCATCCCCAAGCTTAGAGCTTTCACTCTCCTTGATCATGTTGCATCATACTCCTCTCTTGATCCTTGAAAACTTCCTCCACACCAAACTCGAAACAACTCATTAGAGGGTTAGTGCACAATATAAATTGACATATTCAGAGGTGACACAATCATTCTTAACACTTCTGGACATTGCATAATGCTACTGGACATTAATGGATCAAAGAAATTCATCCAACATAGCGAAAGAGGCAATGCGAAATAAAAGGCAGAATCTGTCAAAACAGAACAGTTCGTATTGACGAATTTTAAAATGGCACCAGACTTGCTCAAATGAAAATGCTCAAATTGAATGAAAGTTGCGTACATATCTGAGGATCATGCACGTAAATTGGCTTAATTTTCTGAGCTACCTACAGGGAGGTGGACCCAGATTCGTGACAGCAAAGAAATCTGGAACTGTGCAGTAATCCAAATCTAGTACTTACTTTTCTATCAACGGCTTAACTTGGCACAACAAAACACAAAACTAAGATAAGGAGAGGTTGCTACAGTAGTAAACAACTTCCAAGACACAAAATAAAAACAAAGTACTGTAGGTAAAAACATGGGTTGTCTCCCATAAGCGCTTTTCTTTAACGCCTTTCAGCTAGGCGCAGAAAGTGTGTATCAAGTATTATCGAAGGGTGATGCATTCTCAGCGGGGTGTGGAGTTTTCTCAACTAGGCATAATATATTAGATACATAAGTTTTAGCATCTCCCTTTTCATTAGTCTTAGGCGTGCTACTCTCATCAAACAAATTTTCAGGAACAAGCCAAGCATAGTTATTTTCTAGTGCATCATTCATAGCTAAGAGTTTACATGGTATTGGTGCTTTGATCTCCCCACCATCATCAATATTATTAGTGTATCTTATTCTATCCATGTCCATCTTTTCAAGGAGACTAACAAAATTAGTATGAGAACCAAGCATATTAAATTTAGCAAAGACCTTTCTAGCTTCTCTTGCTAGACCACCAAATTCTCTAAGAAGGGTTTCTAAAACAAAATCTTTCTTTTCCCCTTCTTCCATATCACCAAGTGTGAGAAACATGTGTTGGATTATAGGATTAAGATTAACAAATTTAGTTTCCAACAGGCGAACTAAATGCGCAGCAGCAATTTCATAAGTAGGCGCAAGGTCTACCAAGTGTCTATCTTCAAAATTTTCAATGGTACTAACATGATTGAAAAATTCTTCTATATTATTTCTCCCAACTATAGACCCACGTCCTACCGGTATGTCTTTCGTGGTAAAATTAAAAGGAAACATGATGAAATAAGTAAAGTAAATGCAAGTAACTAATTTTTTTGTGTTTTTGATATAGCAAACAAGATAGCAAATAAAGTAAAACTAGCAACTAATTTTTTTTGTATTTTGATTTAGTGCAGCAAACAAAGTAGTAAATAAAACTAAGCAAGACAAAAACAAAGTAAAGAGATTGAGAAGTGGAGACTCCCCTTGCGGCGTGTCTTGATCTCCCCGGCAACGGCGCCGGAAATTTAGCTTGATGGCGTGTATTTCACACGTTCGTTGGGCAACCCCAAGAGGAAGGTATGATGCGCACAGCGGCAAGTTTTCCCTCGGAAAGAAACCAAGGTTTATCGAACCGGGAGGAGCCAAGAAGCAAGTTGAAGGTTGATGGCGGCGAGATGTAGTGCGGCGCAACACCAGGGATTCCGGCGCCAACGTGGAACCTGCACAACACAACCAAAGTACTTTGCCCCAACGAAACAAGTGAGGTTGTCAATCTCACCGGCTTGTCTGTAACAAAGGATTAACCGTATTGTGTGGAAGATGATTGTTTGCAGAAAACGAGTAAAACAGTATTGCGATGAGATTGTATTTCGAGTAAAGAGAATTGGACCGGGGTCCACAGGTTCACTAGAGGTGTCTCTCCCATAAGACGAACGACATGTTGGGTGAACAAATTACGATTGGGCAATTGACAAATAAAGAGAGCATGAC
>NC_061508.1:42123525-42155676 GCF_022539505.1 Lolium rigidum
GCTGTTTTGGTGGTGTTAATGTTGTTGTTTCAAGAAATAAATCAGTGTAGCGACACTTTTTTTTGTATTTCTTATTTTTTTTGGATATGTGGATCCATATTGCCAATAGAGCAATGCGTTGTTGCAGCGGCTAGGTGTAATTGATATCTCCTCGATATTGATATATACTCTTTAACGAAAAAACAAAGTAGGATTTTCAACATATTAGATTAGGTGTTCTTCAACCCTTTGTTGGATGACAAGATCTCATTTGCGACCTTCAGATATTGCTTCGCAAGATCGACTGTGAATGTTTTCTCATGGTTGCCGAAGGAAGGTTTATCCTCGCAATATTTGTCCCATCTGCTAGGCCCTTAGAAATGGTGATTCGTACTCTCGGCTCTCGAGCGACGACGTCAACCAAGCTTTTTTGAATTCTTGTAACTTTTTAAATTTATTTTTTTAAAATAATCATATATGCACATGTGACACAAAACACCATTTCCATGACATCATGTTGTTTACCAGTTGTGAGAATGAGATGATACGATGACTCGATGAGAGGACTGCAATGTTTCCATGGCTACCTGACTATATACGTGTTAGTTCGTAGCACGAGGAGGGACCATCAGCATATTATCATCACATGGAATGTGGGCTCCCTTGGCAAATTTATGATTGGCTCTCTGTAATCTGTACATTGCACATTTGTACCAACTTCAAAATGGGCAGAGGTGGACAAATGCATACATGCTTCTTTGCACGATAAACTGTGCATTGCATTGAACGTTACTGGCTAGTGGCATTACCCATCGATCTATTTCTGGAGAGAATCCTATGCTAACATGTGCTAAGATCCAAGTGTAGCCACATAGATCTGCAGCACCGTATACACTATGATCGATTAAGTGCATGTTTAGCATGTATATATATGTCTATTTTTCAAATTATAGATTGAACGAACAGGTGAATGCAAAATCGGGATGGAATGCGTTTAGCGATCAAGTGTAATACATAGATGAACATGAACTTCATATGATCGAGTAGAATACTCCATCTGTCTCATATTAAGATTCACAGATAGTGTGTAGAATGTAGACAAATGTGCGAACAATTAATATGAAACGGACGTTGTAATTTCCAAATGCTACACCCGATGTAACTGTAAGAACATAACATAGTTGCACTCCTTGTGACAGATTTATAGCATGCTACTGCCAAGAGAATCACCTACACGCACCATATACAACGCGCTTAATGTATGGTAAGCATCTTCCCTTCTAAGCATAGTATGGGCAGTGGTGGTAGAAGTCGCCGCCGGCAACTTCGTCGACGCGGCGGCCTTGCATCGCGGCTGCTGCCTGCTCGAGCGCCTCGACGTGGCTCTTGAGGAACCTGACGTAGCGGACGGCCTCCTCCAGCATGGACGCCGTGTCCAGCCTCGCGCCGCCGGGCACCAGCCGCTGTAACGCGCGCATCCGCTGGCTCACGCGCTCCCGCCGCAGCCTCGCCGCCACGCTCTGCGGCTCGCTCGACACGCGCCCGTTGCGCCGCCTTGGCCTCTCCACGTCCGCGGCCACTGTGCCGACAAGCAGCCGCGATGTGGCCGTTTGCGCCTCCGGGTTAGCCACGGCTGGCGGCGGCGGCTGCACGGGCATCGTCGTTACCGAAGGAAGAGTAGTTGTAGCAGTACATGATGGAACTAGAACCGATGGCTGTTGTGGTGGCGATGAGGATGGAGAAGCCAGGTAAGCCAGGGCGCTGTCTAGTTGCGAGATGGTGTGCATGAGCTGTTCTTGGTTCATCATACCCATTGCCATGTCCAAGTCCATATAGGGAAGATAGTCTGAAAGCAGCAACGGGCTTCTGCTGCTGGTGGAGGGGCTGGTTGTTTGATTGGGGTAGGTGTGTGTTTCGCTTGCTATTTATACTGCATTTTCTCTGTTATAGTACCTTTTTTTGGAGGAACTCTGTTACTGTTGCAATTAATGAGCCTTTAGTTAGTTTGGGCCAACAAAATCCTGAAATTAGAGATGGACGGAGAGTTGGTGATCCCATTTGAGGGTCCGCTTGAACCTGAGCGTGTTCACTCGCTCAAAAAAAAAAAAAAAAACCTGAGCGTGTTGACACGTATCCATTATTGTTTTGCCAAATGGACCGGCCCAATATGTTACCTGGTGTTTCTGTTTTTGCTTTTTTTTTTTGCAAAGGTTCTAGAACCTATTGGTTTGGTTTTCTCAGCTTTTTTCTAGTTTTCATCAGATTTCTATGGATTTTCCTTCTTGTGTTTTTTCTATTTTTTTTCTTTTTGGGGGGTTTTCTTTGTTTCCTTATTTTCTTTCTTTTCCTATTTCATCTCTGTTTATACTACAATCTTCTCATTACAGTACTGCTACTTGGGCGATTGAAATGGGTCTTTAATTAGTTTGAGCCGGCAGAATTTAGAAATTGGAGAGTCAATGAATATACAAGGATTTAATCCAAGACTGCTATGGTCGAAAGATTTCAAGCTTCTCATACGACCGAGAAGATTTTTGTTTTGTAAAGCACAACGCGTGACGCAGGACACTAACAAATGTGTACATACCCTCATTTCTATGCACGCACGTATGCATACCTTACCCCTATAAACACCTCTGAGAGATTGAGTCTAAAAAACCCAATCTCTTGAATCTTGACAGAGTTACCACAGATGCTTCAATATCGATTGGAATATTGCCTCCTACTAGAAACACCTTTACAAAATACCAAAGCGTCAAACCAAGATGTGATCCCTGGTGGGTTAGGGTGCCACACCCTCCTAACAATCTAACCACAGATTGGTTCTCACTTGAGTGTGAACATTAAAGACAGCTAAGCTAAGTGTACTCTACACGTGCTCACATTTCACATTTATTCGTCTTGTCTAGTTACTCGTGACTTTGTCTTTGTATTGGCGACCACGGCCGTGGCTTTAGAAAATGCATCTCTTTTTAATTTTTCGTCGAGCAGTTTTTTGTTCTTATCTACTCGCGTCTATCTCTTGGATGAACTGGGAATAGACTTGCACGTTTATGTGCATTTATAAATTCGTTCATGATAGAGATATTTCAGGGCGCGGATCCTGGAATATAGGCAGAACATGTTGCATGGGGGTTATCCTATCGAGTATATAAAAGAGAGACATCCCTATAGATAGGGGACACGAGAAAGCACAACGCTAAACAGTTCTCTTCTATGCCGCAGACCTTCATCCATCCTCTTCATATCGTGTGTAAGGGGGCGACGAAACCAGTAGTCTCCAGACTTTCCCGCCGATTGGTGTCTTGCACGAGAGATTCGGACGATAAATTGTCTAGGTAGCGTTTAGCACAGCTGCTTCGTCTTCCTCGACTTCATCACCCACCCACTTCATCAAATCTCCATCGATTTGTCCATCTCAATTGTGATCTTGTCTTCACCAACCCCGCCATAAGAATTCATTTTGGTGATCTATGCTTGTATGCAATTTGGATATGTGATATAGGTGTTTGCCGGTTATGTGTGGCATGTTAGATTTCATCTATGCGATCTCATGTGTATACATCTGTTAGATCTATGTTTTTCATCTAGACTGTCATACAAAATTGGAATTATATTAATGTTAGTCCATGCCATATTTCCAATAAAGACGGTGTAAGAAATTTACGATTTACATTTCAAAGATCTTCCTTATTTTGTTCAGCAGTGAACCTTTTCTTTTTATTTTGTGTATGACTTTTTCTTATACATAGAAAGAGCTTTTCCAACTCATGAACATTTATTTAATTACATATGAAGCTTTAGATACACACATACGAACATTTATTCATATACTTACAAGATCTATATAGACTTATGTGAATATTTATGTTTTATGTACAATAAATGTATAATATTCTGGAAAATCAATATATACTTTTAAAGATTTTTCCATGTAAAATGTGGGCCATTTAGAAGAGCACCCTTTGGCTAGGACTCAACCTAGGGACTCTATGGGTAATCCCTTTTTGACACCTTTAGGGTGTGTTCGGTTTCGGGATGGGGTGGAATGGAATGGAACCGTTCCATCCCTGTGTTCGGTTTGGACAAAAAAATTTATCACGGAACGGTTCCATCCTTGTGTTCGGTTTTGGAATGGGATGAGAATGGAATGGAATGGGTGAGATAATCAACCGATTAATTATTCTAAACTCGATTAATTATTTGCTAAACTTGATTAAGTAGTGCTAAACTTGATTAATTATTGCTAAACTTGGTTAATTATTGCTAAACTTAATTAATCAGCGTGTGACAGTCACCCGTTCCACCTCGTCCGGCCGAATCGGAGGAACCACTTCATTCCGAATCTAGAGGGAATATTCCATTTGGAGGAACCACTTCATTTCATTCCAGTTTGCAACCGAACGCAGGAACGGGCTCTGGGTGCGGAACGGTTCCATTCCGTTCCACCCCATCCCCAAACCGAACAAACCCTTAGACAATTAGACACACAAGCTCTTCGTGGAGGTCTAACCCACTTAGACCTCATGTTTTTCTTTCATTTGTTTTATTTTTTTTATTTTTTTTATTTTTTGAATTTTCATTTTTTCTTCCTATTGTTTAGTTTCTCTATTTTCCTTATATTTTACTATTTTCAACCGCATTCTTATTTTTGTTTCATTTTTATTTTATTTTCTTTTAAAAAGTCAAATGAATTTTTATGGTATAATAAGATAATTTTTTAACCTCATGAAAACTTTCTTCAATTGTATGAGTATTTTTCTCTCTAGAAAACTTTTTAACTCGCGGTCATTTTTTTAACTATATGGATATGTTTAAAAACTTGGTCAATATTTTTCAAACAAAAATTGTTCATAAAGGTAATAATGTTCACACTATTCGAAATAAGTCTACACGTTTTCAATTTAATTTCATTCATTACACAAATACTCCGTATAAATCTTCTTATGATTTAAAAAAGGAAAAATAAATTTTAAACAAAAAAAGAAAAGAAAAAAGGAAAAACTGGTGCCCTTTTGTGGGCCACGCTCAGCTGTGGCCCAGGCCGGAATTCCTTCAGGTCTTGCGTGGCCCGGGCCGTGCTAGCGCATTGTGGTAGCCGCCTTGGTGGGTTTGACACTACAAATTACAGGCCATGTTTTATATCTTCTGAATTTTTTTGTTGAAGACAATCTCAAAGGCAAGGTAAGCTGGTACGCAGCAAGCTTTCTTTTAAGACTCCATGCCGCCGCCGGTAGCTTGGAGCCCGCAACCTGAAAGCGTGGAGAAGGAGAACAAAGTTACCAAGGGAAGGAAAACGTGCATCACTTCATGCCAGAATCGTATTCTGCATTTATCCCCCCGCAGACGCCATTCCTTCCCGCCATGAATACATGATCACCTTCCCTCTCTCAAACACCAATAATCCTACACCTACGGAGTGAACTTACGGAATAGAGTTACGGACAAAACGTGGCCTGCTTTTGCGTAAGTAAATTGCGCGTAAGTGTAGCATTACTGCTCAAACACACCATATCCTCCTGAAGTCGTGATCGCGCACCGCCTCGATCGGCAGCCACAGGGCGGCGGGGGAAACTAGCGAGTCAGCTCTCCCTCTACCTGTCCGGTGCCTGCCATGTCAGCGCCTGGCGCGACCGGCGCCCGTCCGCGGCAGCGCCGGAGGTGGCGCCTGTACTGGTGCTACGTGTGCCGCCGCGCCCTGCGCACCGTGTCGTCCCCCACCTCCGACGTCTTCTGCCCGCGCTGCCTCGGCCGCTTCCTCCACGAGATCGAGCTGCCGACGCCGGTGCACTCACCGATCGAGCAGCTCTTCCAGCCGCCGCCGCCATTGCCCACGTACTTCCAGCCGCCGCCGCCATTGCCCACGTACGAGGGCGCCCCTCGCCACTGGGTCATTTACAGGGGCGAGGACGACGACGGCGACACGCCGCGCCCACGCCGCCGTCGCCGGGTCCCGTCCCCACCCCCGTTCCCGGGCACGCGCGGCGGCCTGGACGGCGCCGATGCCGGTCCACCGGCCACCGGCTTTAACCCAGCAGAGTTCTTCACCGGCCCCAACCTCAACGCGCTCATCGAGGGGCTCACGCAGAACGACCGCCCGGGTCCGGCGCCGGCGCCGGCATCGGCCATCGACTCGCTCCCGACGGTGCGCATCTCGCCGGCGCACATGGCGGACGGCTCGCAGTGCCCCGTGTGCAAGGAGGAGTTCGAGCTCGGGGAGACCGCGCGCGAGCTGCCGTGCAAGCACGCCTACCACTCCGACTGCATCGTGCCGTGGCTCCGGCTCCACAACTCCTGCCCGGTCTGCCGCCAGGAGCTGCCACTGCCGACCGGCGAGTCTCCTGATGGCAGCGGCGGCGGCGACGGTGACGGAGGAGCGGAGAGGAGGGAGCCGCCGGGGCAGCTGATGGCCGGCTGGGGCCCTCTGGCGTGGCTGTTAATGCTGGGGGATCCGGACGTCGGCGGATGGGAGCATGGAGCTGAACGGCGCGGGAGCAGGGAAGGGGACGGCGCTGATGACGGCGGCGGCAATGCCATCTCCGGGCTCTCTGGCCCGACGATCATGCGGTCCTTTGTTCTCGTCGCTGCTTGCTTCTTCTTCGTCTCCTTTTTCGTTTGAGAAATGGCAGGCTCGACACTGCTAGCACGTGTGCTTCAATCCAGACACATCTCGAGAAGCCCAAATTCATTTCTTCAGAAAGAGAAGCCCAAAGATGCATGTGCAGCTAGCTTGATCACACCAAAAAACTGTACAGATCTAACACTTCCGAAATGTACTTACCTGACCATACACCTTTGCTCCTAACATTCAGAATACTGGGCTGCCTGCCATTTATTGGACCATTTGGAACACAGAAACGGTGCTTATATTTGTAAAAAAAATGGGTTAATTCATAAAACATTATTACATCAATATTTTATGTCGGTAAGCACAAATACCGTGGTCACCGAGAAACACGGTTACAGCCTTACAGGGTGTTGCCAAATTACTTTTCTCTGTCAAACAGGATTTCACCCAGGTTCAAAAAAAAAAAAGAGTAAAATGCACCAGAGGTCCTAAAAGTATTTAGGGGGTGTCAATTAGGTCCTATATGTATGAAAATGCATATCTAGGTCCTAAAAGTTTTTAAGTGGTTCACCGCAGGTCCTACCCGGCTCTTACCTGCATAGTCAGCACGTTTACTCTTGCCACATAGACAGAAATTTGTAAAAAATTCCTAAGATATTATATCTTTTAATTTTACTATCCCTGCTCCCTCTGTCTGTGTGTGCCTTGTCCCTTCTCCCAATGCATATATTTGTGTGTGCCCAGGTCATCCAACTCGCCGGAGATGAGCGCCGGCCATGGGACATGCTTCATGGATGTGGTTACTCCCTCCCCCTCTCATGTTGTGAATGCTAAGAGCACTGAGTGGTTCTCGATTCACACAGCCGCCAGCATCGTTTCGTGTTTTCGCGACAGACTACCCGCCCTGGTCCCAAAGTGATGCAGCCCTACCCAAGGTCGACATTACATCAAGACCGACAAGCCCTCCTCGTGGCCCAATGACACGAGCTCGAGCCCAAGCCCTACACCAAGAGGTGAATTCGCTCCTTTCCACGTATGCATTTGATACCCCCTTGGATGGCATGCTACTTCATGCAAATACCCTATGTTCAATCAGGTACATCGACCAAGACGCACGCCATGGAGACCAAGCCAATGGAGAGAGAGCTGGAAATGAAGAAGATGGAGCTACAGCGCCCCAGCCGGAACTTCCACCCCTCAGGACCGGAACTTCCGGCCCGATGCCTCCCAGATGCCTTCCAGCGCCCAGGAAAAAGATCCTGCTGGAACTTCCGCCCCGAGGGACCGGAACTTCCGCCCACCGGAACTTCCGCCCAAGTTCCGCCCTTGTTCCGGAAACACGCCAAATACATCCCGGGGACATACTGCAAGGAAATTGGCCGTTTCCGGAACTAGATCGGAAGTTGGCCGGAACTTCCGGTCCGACCGGAACTTCCGGCCCTCAGGACCGGAACTTCCGCCCATGACAGGAACTTCCGCCCAGGACGGCTGGAACTTCCGCCTATGCGACTTTCAGCACAAACAGCACTTTTCAGCGTGTAACTTACCCCTTCGCCCCACCAACTATATATAGCCTTGTTGGCTCAGATCTGAGATTAGACTTGATGTGAAATTAAACCTGAGCTTTGCTCACCCTTGTGGGAAACCTACCTAGATCTTAGATCTTGTACCCACCCGGGCTCCTTGTCGACTCGTGAAGATCTCTTTGGCGACTTCTATCGATTGTTGATCTTTTGCTTGCACTTCTACCTATTTGGTCTTTTGCTTGCACTTCTATCAACCTTCCGGTCTTTTCGCCCTTCTAGATCTCTCGGGATTCGACTTGTCGATCTCTTTGCGGGACTTCTACCGGAAGGTCTTTTCTCGCAACCTCTATCGAGTTGGTGGTTCGGGCCAACGAGGGAAAACCGATTTGTGTGCGTGTGTGTGTTGTATCCCGCGATTACCCTTCGTGTTCATCGCGTTCATCCACCTCCCCCACGAATTCCACCCAAATCCGTGACGATCGGGCCACCCCTAGGGCTTAGCCCACATCATATGGTATCAGCAGCTCTTTGGTTGCCACGGATTTGACCCCCACCCACCCCAATTCCACCATTTTCACCCAAAAAATTTCCAAAAAAAAATTCCCCAAAAAATAGCCCCAATTTGGCCTTGGTTGGATCTCGCGATTTGTTGAGTTTTTGGTGGTTTTGGTCCAATAGAAACTTGTCTTTGGTGTTGATCTGCAATTCCGCCACCTTCCCACAACTTCTAGTGCCAAATTTTCCTCGAATTCGAAGGATTTCCGCCCGGATTTCCGCCCAAATCGACGAACAGCCCGCAGATCTGATTGCGACCGGAAGTTCCGCCCGGCCGAACCGGAAGTTCCGCCCGGGACCGGAAGTTCCGCCCCCAGACACCGGAAGTTCCGGCCAGCCGAAATTTTGACAGCAACCTTCGTTTTTCATTTTGGCACTAACCCCTTGTGTTTGGACTTCGGTTTGAGTGCCCTTTCAGCTACCACAAAGCTTCCGCAACATCGACAACGACGACGGCACCCCGAGGATCCAAGCGGTTCATTTGACACCTCCACCACCATCGCAAGTTCATCGTCGTCGGCCACCATCATCAAGTGGTATAACTTTCCCCCTAACTTGTAGCCGTAGCCTCTTTTGCGTACCTTTCCTATCGAGAGTGGCTTTCTAGTGTTGCGAAGCATTGCGCAAGCGTCCCGACCGTGAGGGTGTGCGTGTGTTGAGCAAAGCTACGAAGCAAGCTCGTGTGAAAAGATAAGCAAAAGAAGTGTGACATACTTACATAGATAGTAGTATCCTTGCAAAGTGAGAAAAAGAAAGAAAAATACAAAAATAAAAAGAGTGAGAGTAACACAAAAGAGTCCAAAGCTTATAAGCAAAAGAGAGAAAAGAGAAGAGAGGCGTCTTGCGCAAATCTTGTTGCTTCTCAATTTTGCAACCAAGCCACGGTCTCTCTTGTGTTAGCGTGACACCGAGCTAGTAGTCTTCGTTAGGACCAATTTTGTTCGTGCTCATTTTCCAAGTCGCGCTAACCCCATTTTGTCCCACGTGTGTGTTCCACCTTGTGTATGCCTTCTGTGATCACCGCTTTTGACTTGTGACTTTTGGATCTTATCCACTTTTGACAATAAACTTTTTGTTTGGTTCTTCCATTTGGCTTTCCACATCCATACCTAACACCATATAGAGTTTTCGTTTGTGTCTTTTCGCCCTTCTAGATCTCTCGGGATTCGACTTGTCGATCTCTTTGCGGGACTTCTACCGGAAGGTCTTTTCTCGCAACCTCTATCGAGTTGGTGGTTCGGGCCAACGAAGGAAAACCGATTTGTGTGCGTGTGTGTGTTGTATCCCGCGATTCCCCTTCGTGTTCATCGCGTTCATCCACCTCCACCATGAATTTCACCCAAATCCGTGAAGATCGGGCCACCCCTAGGGCTTAGCCCACATCACAAAGCCCCTCCCCTTGAGCTCTCTCTTGCGCTATGTCAAAGCCGCACCTAGCGCCATCGGAGTGGCCGGCGGCGACGGTGGAATACCGGGAGTTTCCCCGAAGGGGGCGAGTGTGGGTGCCCGCCAAGCCGTAGGCGTAAGCACATGTGCTGAAGCAGTTTCTCCCCGAAGGCGGTGCTAACATCTCTGCGTTTGTAGCTCCGACGGTAGGCCATCACTCTGTTCTTTTGTCTCGCTGGTGTGGTGAAGAGGAAGAGAGAGAGAGAGACCATAAAATTAGAATAGAGTACTTCAGAGGGTCCTATTTGCAAAATACTACCTATGTGGCAAGAGTCAATACGCCAACTAGGC
This sequence comes from Lolium rigidum, assembly GCF_022539505.1. NCBI lineage: Eukaryota > Viridiplantae > Streptophyta > Magnoliopsida > Poales > Poaceae > Lolium > Lolium rigidum. The sequence goes on from NC_061508.1 coordinate 42,133,891, forward strand.
AGGTCAGAGCCGGATAGGACCTGCGGTGAACCACTTATAAACTTTTAGGACCTAGATATGCATTTTCATACATTTAGGACCTAATTGACACCCCCTAAATACATTTAGGACCTCTAGTGCATTTTACTTCAAAAAAAAAACTACCAACCCAGGACCGTTTGGTTTTTTAATCCGAGAATTAGATAATGATAGCAAGTGTTGTTGTCCACGATAAAAGATAAAATGGGTAGGCATATGCAATATCTCTCGATTGATCAATGTACCCATTTATGCTGGAGGTTTGTTTTAAGAAACATCGAGAGGACAGGGCGTTTCGTGCCCGATGAATAGGGTTGAGATTCATGAGTTACCCCATAGAAAGTTGTACTATTTTCTATATTTACGGTTTGGATGAGAATTATTGGGTCGTACTCAATTCCATTATTGTTTAGATAGTAAAACCCATCAACAGGTTTGTGGATGTATGAAAAAATAATTTATTTACTAGGACATATGAGCTTGAATATAAACAATATTTTCACTCTTCTGTGATTACTCCTTTGTTCCTTACTGCATGCCATACGGCGTTTCTGAGGTTCAACTCTAACCAACAGAACGTGGATTATGTGTTTCTAAAGTTTATACCATTGAATTCATAATCATAAAAGTTTCCAATGTGTTTCTCATATATTATTGTTTAAATTGATGGTAAAAGTTAATAATGCAAAACAAAGACATCTTGTAAATAGGGTATAAGGGAGGCTAAAAAATTTAAAATAATATTTTTTATTAAATTTCAGAAATAGCACATGATTTAAGAAATTTCCAAAAAAATAATATGGTCTCAGCATCCCCTACGCCGATAGGAACCTTCCGGCGTCCAGTACGCCGATAGGTACTTATTGGCGTCCCAGAAGCCAAAAGGCCCCACCTTGCAGATACTCCCAACCTGCAGAAAACACATTCCAAGCGTTTCTTACAGTAGGCTTGTTTGGCTCATATCTGGCTTCCTTATTTCTTTTAAGGGATTTCTATTTTCGTGCCCTCGGTTCCTTAGTTGTGCTCAGTTTTCCCCAGCTCCTTAGTTTTTCCTCAGTTTTCCCCAAGACCTTGTCTGAAACCATCACAGATGTTGTAACGGCCGGTTGCCCGACGGTTGACCGTTATCTTCTGACTAGTGGGGCCACGTAGAGCCCGCAAAGACACGTCAGACCATCCATCTTTGTTTGACCGTAAGCATCGCTGTATCCCTGACCAAAACACGCACGAGTGGGGCTTCGGTATATCGAATGACAAGTGGGCCATGGCGCTGATACAAGGGGCAATACACAGGTAGGAATAGATTTTTAAACGGAGCTCTACAGCGATGGCACGGAGGAGGTGGCCTGCGGAGTGCCGAGATGAGATCGACGTCCACAAAGAACTGCATGAGGCGAGACCGGACGCATTAGATAGATATGAACTAGACGCGTTTAACCATGCAAAGAAGAGAAGAAATGGTCAACGACATCGACGACTACCTCAAAACTTTGACTGACCGTGTCCGACATGAACGCGAGCAATGTAGAGAAAACTAGTGTCTCTCCTTTCTGGCGTGTATAGATGGGTGCTAGAAGAGTGTGGTGGCGAAGGGAAAGACCTCGCGGTGGTCTGTGGCGTCCAACATAGCGGGGCGGCGTGGCCGTGCCCGCATCAGCGTGGATGCATGTTCGGCATTGGCATCGGCATGTACGTTCGGCATTGGCCTCGGTGGTATCTCTCGGTGTGTCGGTGATCGAATGAGGGGACGGGATTGAGGGTGCATCCCGACGGTGACCTAGCAGTGGCATCGAGCATAGCCGTTCTGACCATGCCGATATCGGCATCGGCAAAGTTTGGAGGCTGTGGTGCTCGAATCAAGGAGGGATTTGTTTCTTGTACGCCAAAAGTGATTTGAAACAAGTTTCGTGTTGAAGGTTAGGTAACGAAAGTTTGTAATTAAGCCCAAAATTATACTAGCGCCATGGTGAGGTTCTTTTTGATAGAGCTATACGGTTGGGCAAACTTTTTGACACTTTTTAGATAGGGTTCCTTGTTGTTACACGTATGGCATCATGTATGGCAAATTTGGGATCATTTGGAGATGTTCGAAAAAATCACTTTGCTTAAACGCATGCCGTTTCGTCTCACTGAAACCAGCTTTTCTAACAAGGTGATTTATTCTACCTCCTCTAAATGACCTCAAATTTCATACAGCTGATCTTCTATACATAGATAGATAGATTGTTTCGTTTTTATATTTTTCGAACTTTTTATTTCCCTTTATAATATCCAATTGATTTTCAGGTCAAAACCTCGAAAAACAGCATCATGTATGGCATCATTTTCGCCATAAATTTCAAATTTTGTGAAACTTTCCCTTTTAGATATTCCTTGTTGTTATAGATATGGCATAATATATGCCAAATTTGGTTAGGTCTCACTGAAACCAGCTTTTGTAACAAGTTAGGTTTTTTCGACCTTCTCAAAAGGGATTTTTTTCTACCTTCTCTAAATGATCTCAAAAATCATACAGACGATCTTCTATACAAAGATAGGTAGATTGTTTCGTTTTTACATTTTTTGAACTTTTATTTCCCTTTATAATACCCATTTGTTTTCAGGTCAAAACCTCGAAAGTTAACATAACTAGATGGTGAACCCTTCCAAACTTCAAATACGAGAGATAGATAGATTGGTTCGTTTATCATTTTTACCGTGAATAGTAATGGCTACAAGAAATCGGTGATGGTCTATCATTTTTTGCGTGAAAAGTAATGGATACAACAAATCGGTGATGGTTTATCATTTTTTGCGTGAAAATTAATGGCTACAACAAATCGGTGATGGTTTATCATTTGAGATTTTCGTGAAAATTAATGGCTACAACAAATCGGTGACGGTTTATCATTTTTTGCGTGAAAATTTATGGCTACAACAAATCGGTGATGGTTTATCATTTTTTGCGTGAAAAGTAATGCCTAAAAGAGTTTATAATTTTTAGAGCGTGAAAATAAATACAGAAAACCGCCCTTTAGCATACTTAGAGAGTGGAAGGTAACCGCCGACGAGAGAGAGAGAGGGTTATCCTGCCCGTTAGATCATACGATCAACGGTCGGCGGGCATGATCCGCGTGACATGGGCTAGACCAATCAGGGCAATGTTGCACGTGTGAGAGAATTTGTGGAGGGAGAGGGCAAAACTGAGTAGTATCAAGAAACCAAGGGCACCTATGTAATAAACAGACTAAGGGATTCAAATATGAGATTTAAAAAATGGAAAATGCGTGTTTTGTAGAATAAAACCCATCTTGGCCTATCTCAAACTATTTGCAATACAAATATACATGAGTGTGAGAATTGTGGCCTCATTTAGACAAAGTATGTTTTGGGGAAAGCTGTTTTGGGAAGGGCTTATTGTGGAAAACCATGCACCTTCATAGCTACTAGGTGATTTGAGAAGGCCTTTGAGAAGTGGCAATTTGTGGTAAAACTTGATTTATCTATGACTTATCTATGTTTTGAGAACTGGCAATTTGTGGTGAAGACTCCATGAGTATGTGCCACTATTTTTCGGAATTTTTGCACATTAAATGACTCATTTAACTAGTTAATCCCATTTGTTGACTGATCCGTTGACCAGCTACTTGAGGGTAAAACTGAGAATATTGCACTAGCCAGTATTAGCACTCAAGGGGAAAACTGAGCACACAAAAAATGCTAGTATAATGCTCAAGGTTATACCTGAGTATATCTAAATTTCCAGGGTTAGACTCGAGGACGCGTGTTGCGGTGCAGAAATGAAAGACGTGCAATATTTGACGCGTAGACGCCGGTCGCGGTGCAGAAGTCGAAGACGTGCAATCGTGGACGCGTGGCGCATTGCAGAAGTCCAAGACGTGCAGACGTGCAGTGGTGGACGCGTAGGACGCGGGTCGCATTAACCACCCCTTGCCTTTATAGACGCCTCTTCCACTATCTCTGTCACTCTCACTCGCCTACACAACGCCGCCTCTCTCACGTCCCATCATCTTCTCCAAAGCAAAAAACCCTCTCCCTCTCCCTCTCCTCTGCCGGCGAGATGGACAAGGAGAATGCCAATCCCATCGTCCACGGCGCCGTCGGCTCCAAGCGCGACGCCTCCCTCTTCGACGCCGTCCCCTCAACGGACGTCGCCGTCGTCCCCTCAACGGACGTCGCCGCCGCCTCCGCCGGTGCATCGGAGGCTGCTGCCGCCGGTCGCGGTCAGATCCCGCCGGGATGGGACCCCTACGAGCCGGTGCCGTACGTCCCGCCCCCGAACCGCTACGACACCTCCATAGAGGACCCATGGAACGAGGTAACTACGGTTTGCTTCCTTTTTTGTTCCTGAAAGATCGAGATGTCGCCTAGAGGGGGGGTGAATAGGCAATTACAAACTCTTGCGGATTTGTCTTGTATGAATGCGGAATTAAACTATCGTTTAGTTTACAAGCACAAACCCTAAATATGCTAAGCTCAACTAAGTGTAACAATAGCAACTAGAGCTAAGCAAGATAGGCACAAGATATATGTAGCACAAGTGTAGCAAGATATATGTACTTCAAGCACGATGGCTATCACAAGGAAAGAGAGCTCGGGTATAGAAATAACCGAGGCACGCGGAGACGAGGATGTATTCCCGTGTTCCCTTGCTTTGCAACAAGGTACGTCACGTTTGGAGGAGTGGAGGTCCCACGAAGGATTCCCCGCGCCACGAAGGCTCACCCTATTCTCCGAACCACACCCACGAAGGATAATGGCCCTTTCCTTATGGTTAGCTTTTCCTCCGCTCCGGAGATGGCAAGCTCCACAACCACTTCACAAGCTCCACGAAGGAGAAGCCCGGGCCTCTTCACAATCTTCTTGAAGAGATCACCGGAGCACCAATCACCAAGCTAACTAGGAGGTCACCCTCCAAGAGTAACAAGCTCACGGTCTCTCACTCGAACAAATCGTGGTGGAGAGCTCAACATTATGCAATGATGCAAAGCAAGAACACCGGAGGTGTTCAAGTCCTTCACACTCAAATCCCACCAAAGCAACGAATGCTAGGATGAGATTGGAGAGGAAGAACAAGGGGAAAGTCAACCAAAGACTCCAAGATCTAGATCCCAAGAGATTCCCTCACTTAGAGAAGAAACGGTTTGGTGGAAGTGTAGATCTAGATCCCCTCTCTCAAATCCTCAAATATGAGCAAGAATGATTGGAGGATTCAAGGGGAAGAGCAAGTTCTTCAAATAGTAGCAATGGAGGAGAGAGAATGGGAAGAACTGGTTGCTCAAGGTGGAAGAAGGGCTATTTATAGTCTAGGGAGAAAAATAACCGTTGGGGAAAAAACCAGGTGAAAAACGGATAAAAAACGAGCTAAAAAAGAGCCCAGCCGGTCAGCAGGCCGGCCGACCGGAGCCTGGGCCGGAGAGGCCGGTGGCCTGCCCGGTCGGACCGGCCCACCGACCGGGCGCTGCAGATAGCGCGCAGGGCGGCCGAATTCCTTCAGGCCGCGCGGAGGCAGCTAGGCCGCGTGGGCCGGCGGCAGCCCAGCAGCGCACGGGCGGCGCGGAGCCAGGCCGCGCGGGGAAGCAGGCCACGCGAGTGGGCCGCGCGGGGCGGAGCGGGCCTCACCGGGCGAGTAGGCCACGCCTGCAGCGCGTGGGCGGCGCATAGGCGAGCGGGCCGCGCGCCCGGTTGGGCCGGGGGCAGCGCCGGGTAGGCCGGTTGCTGACCGGGCCCGAGGCCGGTTACAGGCCAAAATGCCCCTGGATCCCGGCCGGATGGCACCGGTGCCAGGGCCGGTCTTCGACCGGGTGGGCCGGCGGCTGGGCCGGTCCGGCCGGCTGCCCCATTCCCCTTTTTTTCTTTTATTCTTTTTCTCCATTTCCTTTTTCCTTTTTCTTTAATAACTATTGCTCCCGAACCCCGAATGACATGAAACCAATTTTGTTGGAAAGGTAACGACGAATAGAACCCCAACAAAAACTGGAAATATGGAGACTCCTCACATAACATTTTTAGATGATTTTAGAGAGGGAGTCTCGCACCGTCAAGAAACGGCGAAGACGTCCAAACTCGAAAACGCAATAGAAGATGCATGCGGACTCCGTTTTCGATGAACTTGGGCTTGTTGTAAAGCTAGCAACAAGCACAAGAACCTCACACAGAGAAACACCAAGAAGCAATAAGGATATGCAAAGTATGCAAAGGATTGAGCTCCCTAAGACGATGTGATCAAGTTACTCAACCGAAAACCCCTCTTAATAGTGCGGCTATCTATCCTATAATCCGGTCTCCCAACATCCACCTTGAGACCGGTAAAAGGAAAACCTAGCAAGGCCATACCTTTGCCTTGCGCATCCCGCTTGATCTTGATGATAACTCTTCAAGCTCTACACAAGCCGGAATGCCTCACTTGATCAATGTTGCTTCGTGAAGACTCACAAATACTCCCCCATACACTATGATGGGAAAGCTCCATTGATGCACATCTTCACATGTCCACTATCACCAAATGGACGGCAAGCTTCAAGCATGTGATCCACTTGAGATGCTCATCTTGAACTTGCCCAACTCAATCCTTGTATCTTCTCATACTCACATAAGATAGAGCATGGCTAATATTGAGTTCCACATAAGAACTCCATCTTCATTTCTTCTTCTTGATCATATCACATATGTATCTTCATACCGATGATCTTGATGCCAATACACAAGATATACCTTTATCTTCATGGCATCCATACTTGACGAGGGATCACCTCGGCAATGCCTACGTATTGTAGACTAGGGTTTCGGGAGAGCGACGATGGAGATTCCGGGATCGAGATTAGGCACACGACGTACCCAGCTTCGGGTCCCCTCGGTGGAGGATCCCTACGTGCTGCTAGCAATCCAGTATATGATCATATGTTTTACGTGGTGCCGCCATAGGCGGAGCTATGTTGTCTATATTCTGTCTATCTGTTGGCCTCCTTATTTCGGGTGCCCTGGCTAGCTTTATATATGCAACCAGCCTAGGGTTTTACAAGAGTCCTAGTCGACTACTTCTTCGGGTTGCCTTGTTGGGCCTTCTCTCCATATTGGGCCGAGCCGATCCAGGTATATCAATAATGGGTACCCGAAGGGTATGCCCATGTCAGTAGCCCCCGAGTTTATAGGGAAGTCGAAGACTTGCGTAGAAACTCCAAGCATAACCATCTCTGATGTCGAAGAAATACAAGGCGAGGTCCATGTCGAAGATCATGTGCAGCGTAGACGATGTCGACGATTCTCGAAGTTACTTTTCTGTCGGGTGCGCGACAGCGCTCTCAATGGGAGTAGCCCCCGAGTCTATGAGCAAGTGCTTACACTTGGGCATAGACTCAAGTTGTACTACTCGATGAAGAACTTTAACTATATTTACGGAGGACTTGATAAAATTCATACGCTCCCGATGGGAGTAGGCTCCACTCGAGTCGAAGAATCGAGTTGAGTCTACAAACCTTGATTGTCGTAGATGCTGTCGAAGTTATTTTCTATCGGGCGCGCGACCAGCGCTCCCGATGGGAGTAGCCCCCGAGGCTACAGCCAAGGACTTGTGCTTGGTTGTAGGCTCAACGCTTTATGCTGCTATATTGTCATTCTTTCTTGAGCTTTTCACTTTTTATCGGGTGCGCGACCAGCGCTCCCGATGGGAGTAGCCCCCGAGGCTACATTCAAGTGTTTGCACTTAGGTGTAGGCTCAACTTGCTTTTAATCAACTCCACAATTTTTCCTCTTTCTTGTATCTTATCGGGAGGGTAAATAATGCTCTCGATAAGAGTAGCCCCCGAGCCTATGAGCAAGTGCTTGCACCTGGCATAGGCTCAAGTTGTACTACTCGATAAAGAACTTGGCGCAGCCCCTCTTTTTTATCGACTCCAGGCCGTTGCTATTTTTATTTGACGTCCATATCTATATTGTACAGGGATAATGGTAGTTGGGGCTAGTTCATCTGACGGATCAGGTACTAGTTAACTGCTCTAGTGGCAATCCGCAAAAACCTACTTCAAGATCACGTCCCTGGACATGATCTCGGGATACTGGTGTTAACTCGACAGGTGCCGCTTAAGGTCTTACCATTCGTCGAGTCCCAGTCATATTTTATCGGGTACCTAACGCGTCCGTTAGGATTTTTCTTCGTATCTGTTGATACGGATAAAAGTAGCGAGCGCAGTCTTCGGCGATGCCACGCCCGGCGGAACGGATCCGGGGTCTTACCTTCGCAAATTTGCGGCATTCAGAAATTGATCGCAACTTTGGCGTTCTGAGAATATATTGTCGAGTGCCTTGTTCGGCTGATGCAATGACCCATTTTGCGGGTTCTTCTATATTTTTCTCTCGGGCTTGATGAGACAGCCGAATATATTGGTTCTTCTATATTGTCGTCAGGCACATCGCCGATGCTCTTGCTCAGAACAAATGACGAGTCAATGGACCCGAAGATTTGTCCATCCTCTTTTTTTTTTTTTTTTTTTTTTTTTTTTTGATGATAATTTCGTCGAGTTCCTCCCTCAGGAAAATTTCTTCGGGTCCTCCTTGAGGACAATTCTTCGGGTTCCTCCTTCAGGAAAATTTCTTCGGGTCCTATTTGAGGACAATTCTTCGGCACCTCCTTGAGGATAATTCTTCGGCATCTCCCTGAGTATAATTCTTCGGCACCTCCTTGAGGATAATTCTTCGGCAACTCCTTGAAGATAATTCTTTGGGACCTCCTTAAGGATAATTCTTCGGCACCTCCTTGAGGATAATTCTTCGGCACCTCCTTGAGTATAATTCTTCGGCAACTCCTTGAAGATAATTCTTCGGCACCTCCTTGAGTATAATTCTTCGGCAACTCCTTGAATAAAATTTCATTGGGTTCTCTTTTGAAGAAAATTTCGTCGGGTTCTCTCACAATTTTATCGGGTTCCTCCCTGAAGAAGATTTCGTCGGGTGCTATTTTGATTTCGTCGGGTTCCTCCCTGAAGAAGATTTTGTCGGGTGCTCTTTTGATTTCGTCGGGTTCCTCCCTGAAGAAGATTTTGTCAGGTTCTCTCTTGAAGAAAATTTCGTCGGGTGCTCTTTTATATACTTTGAAATTTGCTATCTTCTGCACAAATAAACAAACTTTTTCTATCTTTTCCTTGACTCTCTTTTTCGCATGCGGTGTTAGATGCTCGGATTTGATGATATGTAAAGTGAATATATGCCGTGCAGCCCCCGAGCGTCGGGTGCGGCAAAAGTAAATGATAATCAACTTTGTGCAAAAATAAAAGAACACTTAGCTTTTTGGACACGACGAAGTCGATGCATGATGAAGTCTTCAAGTGTAGATAAGAAGTCGAGCTGAAGTAAAAACCACCAAATAGCGAAAGTAGATGCCGCCATATTGTTAATGAAGAAATATTCGAGCCCCCGAGCGCTTCTGGGGTGTTGTCATGATTGTTGCTTAGATGTCGTGTCAAAGTTGTTACTCGCGGCGAAGTCTTTGTCGAGCCCCCGAGTATTATCTGTGTCGGCCATTAACCATGAAGCATATATTGAAGATGAATCCGCTGATATCATAAAGGATGAATCCATTGACCCGAAGAAATTAAATCCAGTCATAATCATAGAAGATGAATCCAAGATAACCATATAAGATGAATCCATTGACCCGAAGAAAATATTTCCAATAATAACCATAGAAGATGAATCCAAGATGACCATAAAAGATGAATCCATTGACCCGAAGAAAATAAACCCGAGTAATATTCATAAATCCACCGACCGGAACTGCGTCGGGTATTATTGTATTAGAGAAAACCAATTATAACCTTATAAGATGAATCCGACAAAGACAAAATCCAATAAGCCGAAGAAGATGAATCCACTGAGCCGAAGAAGATTAATTTCACTAAGCCGGGGAAGATATATCCAGAGCCGGAGAAAAGAAATTCACCAAGTAACCGAGTATATTTGTGGTAACGAAGTAAAGGCGCAGCCCCGAGTATACTTGAATCCAACACATGGAGTACAAGTAGTACCTATGGAATATTCCTTCATATAAACTTCAATGAAAACATTAGTCCATAGGGGTTATCATTAATTACCAAAACCACACATAGGGGCAATGTACCCTTACAGTTCCCCATTCCTTTTTGAACCCTATTTGTGCTGGTGTAGATGGATCTGTGGATGGATGAGTATTGGGCTAATATTTGCGCCGATTTTATTCCATTTTGCTTTGATCCCTCCTTGATTTCGTTCAAGATTTGGGTTTCGGCCGTTCGGTTAATTTATGCAAGTAATAATGGGATCTCAATCAGTTAATTTATGCAAGTAATCATAGGATCTCAATCAGTTATTTTATGCACGAATCAAAAGATATCAACCGTTTAATTTTGCAAATAATCTGGAATGTGTTCAAGTTCGGATCCGGAATCTGTTTCTTTGCCTATGATGAATCGGTGGGCACAGATTTTTACGGGGAGGGTTCAGCGAACCATTTCGTGTACAAATCTGTTGTGCATGAGCTTTGGTTCGCTTACACCGTCCCTGTAGACATATAATCGTGTCCACTCTAACCGAGGCTGCCTCTGTTTTTCCTAACTTTGTTATCATGCACGTTTGCAACTCATTCACTAATAAATTCCCGTTTGATATGGATCAGCTGTCTGGCAGCGACGTCGGCAGTGACGACGAGCACCATGACGTCAAGACTCGCCAGGTGCTGCGGAGGCTGCAGGTCGGCCAGTATGTCTCCTACCTCGACGTCGCCAAGGGTGTCTACATGTGCCCCTTCTGCACTAGGAGGCTCGGCGGCACTGACTTCAACTGCGTCCTCACGCATGCCGAGAACATCGGCCACACCAACCCCAAGGTCGGCGCGTCGGTGAACCCCAACTCCTTCCGCGCCAAGCACTTGGCGCTCGGCATGCACCTCCGCAGCATCCAGCGGGTGGAGATCTCCGGCGGGCGCATGCCTCCGCTCAAGCCCAAGGCTCCCAAGGGGAGCAACAAGTGGAGGCGAGAGGCAGATGGGGTAGGCGGAGTCCTGGACGTGTGCTGCTGCTGCCTCCTCCATTTTGTTGTTGGGATCCCTTTGTTGTTAGCTAGGGATCCCTCGTTGTTATGTTGTTAGTATGATGGTGCTGTACTGCTGTGAAGAACCTCGAACCCTACTATGTTTGGCTGCTGAATGCAGCTTATTATCTATATTATCTATCCCTATTCTACTATATGACCTTGTGAATTTATCGTACATTCCCTGTAGATTTGCTTCTAGATTTAACTACATACATATGGACCAGATGGAGTACTAGATTAGGCTCCCTACTAGATTTGCTGCCATATTGGGAAAACAACCAGGACCAAAAGGCACAAATAATAATTGAAGAAAGACAGAAATGCAAGCTTCTCTAGATTTGATACTAATTATGTGAAAAAAGGCAGAGAGAAGGAGGCAGAAAAGGTACTCTTAAAAGGGAAATGCCAATGGCCGAGAGAGACAAAACCCAGCTCCTGCTCACGTGCAACCAAACGCTATCTCGTCCTGTCCCACGCGGTCCCTTTCTACCAGCCCCACGCGACGCGGGCCCACACGACGCGGCCCCACACGTCAGCACGGAGCGGTCAACTTAACGGGAATCCTGCCGTCTGAGCTGCCTTCTGCGGGTTTCAAACAAGCACTTGGGGAAAACTGAGGAAAAACTACGGAGCTGGGGAAAACTGAGCACAACTAAGGAACGGAGGACGAAAATAGAAATCCCTTCTTTTAAATGAGTATCTTATTGGATAGGCTTTTCTTTGCAAAAATATAAACTTATATAGTAACAAAAGAGTTTAAACCATCGTCCATAACCAATTAAACTATTAAAGTACAACGGAGAGATTAGAGATGCAAATGGGTCACTGTTATTAGGGTACCATCTATGCTATTTGTTAAAAAATGAACCAACTTTTCCAATGACATCATCAGTTTAGATTTTTTTTTAAATATAGAGGGTAGAGATTATCCTAATAGTGACTCACTTGCATCTCTACTAAAGACTGCGGGAACAACTCCGTAGATTGAATGGTTGTTTATATGGGTCACTACCAAATGGGAACTATTTGGTAGGAGAGTTTAGAGTTTCAGAAGAGTTACATACAAGTTACATAGCACGGATTTTAAAGTAGAATACCGCTCTTTGATGGTTTTATCGACCGACCAGAATATTGGAAGAACAAAGAAAAATGTTACGGATACATCTTGATGTTCTATGTGTTTGCAAAGTCGTTTTACGAAAAATCGATACTTTTTGTGTCATGTGTAAAAAAGTTAAAATTTGGTGCTAAATATAAGCTCTTCACAAGACGTTTTGCTTGTCATTTTTACACAGGACACAAAACCTATCGGTTTCGCGCGAAACTTGGCATACACATATGGATTGTTGACATATACGCGTGAAATTTGTGTTCGTATTTTTTGTGATATTTTTTAAAAAAATTCTCTGTAGCAGGAGCATATGCACCTGAGATCAAAATTGCATTTCCGAAGAACAAATGGATTCTTCGTCTTAATGCTATGGTTTTAATAAGGAAAACGCTTAGCTTCCCCCGGGATAACTTCCATCCCGTCCTCCTGGTCCTGCGTCTGACACGCGTCCAGCGTGACGTGTGCCCACCCCCACCTCCTTATCCTCTACTAGTCAACGAAACCACCCAGCGCACGCACGCACGCCTCCCATCGTCCCCGTCGCTCGCTGCCTCCTCTCGCATCTGTATCTCGTTTTCCCCAAATCACGAGCGCACGGCGTAACTGACGAGGCGACGGCGACGATGCAGACCAGCAGCCGAGCCGTGGGCGGCGGCACTGCGTAGCCGGTGCTAGTGCGGATCCATTGGCGGCTGCTGCCCAAGCCCTCCTACGTCCCCTCCTGCTCCAGCGTCGCGCTGCTGCCGGCAGGACAGCGCCGCTGCCACCTCTCGCCATCGTCGCCGTCTGCTAAAAACGGCCGCGCCGTCTGCTACAAGCACCCGCCCCCTTTGCTACAATTGTCGGCCGGCTCTGCTACAATGTCCGGCCTGCTCTCCACCATGGCCCCGCTGCTACAAACAGCCATGTCGTCTGCTACTAGCACCCGCCCCCTCTGCTACAATCGACCGCTGCCTCTGCTACAACTCCGCCTGGCTCTGCTACAATCTCTGGCCGATTCTTGCTACAAACTTGGGCCGACTCTGCTACAAGCGGCCACGAGCTCCGCTACAATGGCCTCCAGTGCTGCTGCAAGCCATCCACCGCCGTCGCTGACTGATGTGATCCGGCGACCGGAGCTTCTACGCATGAGTGAGGGCGAGCGGGCCCTCGACATCGCCGGCGGGGCGGAGTGCTTCAAGACGGCCTCGACGTCGCCGGTGGGGCGGGGTGCTTCAAGACGGCCTCGACATCGCCGGTGGGGCGGGGTGCTTCAAGACGGCCTCGACGTCACCGGCGTTGCGCCAAGCCGGAGTTGTAGCCGCTGCCCAAATTCCCTTTGTGCGTGAGGTGTCGGGAGGAGGAGGACGATGGGCATGTTTTCTCCTCTTCTTTTTTTCCGTGAGACTGTTGACGGTTGGATCTTTTAATCGGACGGTTACGGACCCGGGGATCAGGGATTTGATCCCCCGGGGACGCCCAGTGCTTTCCTTTTAATAAGCATAAGGAGTCTGGCCATGAACACCACCTACCAATGGAATTATATCAAACATAACTATATATCTCTATGGATGAGCATGAAAGTTGAAGTAAATCCCCTGGTTATTCGAAAGAAATAAGCCAGACCTAACATAGGATTCCATACTTATATACTTCATTTTATACTTGCAATTGCAACGCAGCTTCCACACATGAATGTAACAAGCTACTGCAAGGAGGTTAACTCCATGGAAGCTGCCTTAAAACATGTAGCTGCACGAGAGCTCCCCTCACAATGTTTAACTAGCTTATTATCACTGTATACATTGAATCAAAATAATGTACAGTATCATATGTATAAAATTAAGTAGGGTTATCGCCATGCGTAACCAATTGTGGTCTTCACTTGAATAACGAATTTGTCAGTTGCTTCAGTGCTCCGGCACCACTTCAGAGTTCAGAAAGAAGAGGAGAAGCTCCAGAGCGCAATGTGGCCTTCCTCCTCCCAACCGCACCCGTCCTCCATCTCCATGGGCGCTGGCGCGAAGAAGGAGCTGCACGGGTCCATCATGGCGTACTCCATGCACTTGGGCGACTGGAAGAACGCGTCGATGTCCGCGAGCGCGCTGTAATCCGGGAGGCCTCCTACGATGTCGTAGCCGTCGTGGTCGGCGGTGTCACTGCAGCTGGCGACCGTCTCCGGGGAGCTCACCGCCGAGGCATTGCTGGAGCTGCAGTCCGGAGCGATGCAATTATCACTAGCGCTGGGGCTGGCGCTGCCGGAACAGGTGAAGTCGACGGGAGCGCTGGAACTGGCGGCTGCGGCTGCCGCGACGCGCTGGATGGACTTGGGCGACATGGCGGCGGGCGGGAGGTCGAAGGGGAACCGCACGGGGAAGTTGAGCTCGGCGGCAGCGGCGGCGCCCTTGAGGCAGAGCAGGGCGGCGTCATAGGCGCGCGCGGCAGCCTCGGCGGTGGAGTGGGAGCCGAGCCATATCCTCGTCTTCTGCCCCGGCGCTCGGATCTCCGACACCCACGCGCCCCAGCTCCGCATCCTCACGCCCTTGTACGTCCTCATCTTGCCGCCATTGCCATGCCCGCCTTCCAGCTGCTGCTGCCTCGCCGCCGCGCTGCCGTTGCTCGCCGCTGCCTTCACCATGACTAGTAGCTAGCTAGCTTCTCGGTTCCTTTGCTTTGACCCTTTGATGAGACGGAGATAGTTTGTCACGCAAGGTTCTTGTTGGTTGATACTCGGTGGTGTGCTTTGAATCTTTGATACTTCGACGGGTTATTTATAGGACACAAGCCACAACTCAAAACAGTGTTGTTTACTAGCTAGTTTATGCCGGTATATGTCTTTTTACGAATGGTTTATGAGTTGAATAAGCAAAAACTATTGTGTTCACATCACGTCGATACTCTGACAGAGAAGACAGTGGATGCAATCTTGAGTCGTCCGCATTTGCCAATAATGCATGTAATAATATTGTAATAAGAGGGAGGAAGCATCCTGTGTGCGATCTATGTTTGATAAGGTCGAATTAGCTTTCCCAGAGAAGCATAGAAAAAAAACAGTATACGTTCATTCGAGTGTGGTTTGTTCTTGTTGTACCTTGATTCGAGTGTGGCTTGTTCCGGCATGACTTGCACAGCTAGCTGTGGAGCTTCCCTGGCTGGCTAAAGTCTAAACCGAGTACAAAGTGTGTCAAGTCTCAACACGCGCCTATCTACCTGTCAGTCTCTCACCAAGAAGGGTTGCTAGCTAGCTTCTAAGTTCTAACTTGTAAATTGCAAGTACTCATGGATGGCAACGGGTACCATTAACCGTGTACCTGACAGGTAAACAACCAGGTATGGAACAAAAAATTAGGCATCAACATAGCTAGGTCGAACCTCACGCTTCCGAGTTCCATGGTTGTTGTACGTTACTTAGGATTACGTCCTTATTTAGGATGGTCTCACCTTCTGTTCCATGGTGGCCGTAGTCCATATCTATTTTTTATGTGATCATATTTTGATGTATTGTTGTTGGTGAGCAAGTGTGGTTGAACTATATGTTGATGTTTATAATGGGTTCTTGTTTATAAACTATGGTTACATGTTGTTTACGACTATTTTTTTGCTCAATTTGATGCGCTGAAAACATAAATAATTTTACCTACATGTAGCCATTTATCCTGCCATAGGATGGGTACGATGAAAAACTTTTACCATTAACAGGTATGAGTATAGATGATGGAAAAGACCACACGAGACGGGCACAGGTGGCTACATCCGTGCGCATATCATCCATTCTATCTAGGGGTGTAAATGGATCGGATCGGATCGGATTTTGCTCATAACATATTCTTTACCATATATTTTTCTTGAAATCAGATCGGAACGGATATTAATTGGTTTCAGATTCGAAAGCGGACATACTGGAATGTGGCTTCGAATCAGAAATGGAGCGGACTCGGAACGGAAACAAAAATAGTCAGATATATGCTTTTATAGGTAGATAGTTATTTTTCCCATTATTTGGCTATCTATAATAGTGCAGAAAGAAAGCCCGAAGGAAGAGTGGCCTTGAGTTTCTCGCCCATTTGTCTTGGAATTCGTTAATTAATTATC
This sequence comes from Lolium rigidum, assembly GCF_022539505.1. Lineage (NCBI taxonomy): Eukaryota > Viridiplantae > Streptophyta > Magnoliopsida > Poales > Poaceae > Lolium > Lolium rigidum. The sequence continues at coordinate 42,150,152 of NC_061508.1, forward strand.
TTTCTCGATGGAGAGAGATTTAAACTTTCAACCTTGTGTAGTTAAAATAAAGATATAATGTGCTAAAACTCAAGCATTGATACAAATTTAGAGCTAAGCATGCTCGCCAATGGAATTTGATAACTCAATAACTACTAACCTCAGAAGATTGGCATTGGCTTTTGACTCAAAAATCAGATTATTCGATATAAACTTTTGAATTATTCTAATTAAATTTCGGATAATTCATATCCGCATGCTATTTGTTATACCATATCATATACCGTATATGGAACACCACTTCGGAATCGGATATCCGTATCCACCGGATTCTTAGAAATCAGATATACATACCTTAAAACGGATTTGATGTCGGTTTCAGTGCGAAATTACCCTCTCCGTTTACACCCCTAGCTGTATCCGAGGTAATCAGATATGGATCCCTATGTAATTACCCTCCCGGCTAATGTCAATACCAGCATGACGTTCTCCCGGACATGGTAAACGGCTACGAGATGTGCAAGTTGCAGCTTATTGACTTGTGTGGCCTTTCCACATGTGACATGTTTGTCAACTACGGGCATGTGGCTTTAGAGCGAAAATCCAGAGGTTGAATACTTGAATGCGTTTTACTCCTACCAAAAACAAACAGCATGGACATCGATTGACATTACAAAACTCGACATCTCGATCTTGAGACTGAATTAACCACCCCCATGCACCTGAAGTTAGTTTAGTCACTCGCTTGCAACCGTCGACCAGTAACTGCCACACCTGCCGACGAGTTGACTGCACATGATTGGAGATCACAGCACCGGCGAAACGCGACGTTCGCAGCAGTGAGAATTCACGCGCACGGCAGCGGCAGGGTAACATGGAGCTTCAGGCCGGGCCGTTCGCCATTGTTTATGTGGCGCGGCAGCTTCGCGGATTCAGACGGCGGCAGGAGTTTGGTTGGGGAGGCGGCGGCGTACGGCGGCAACAACCAACCAATCCGTACGAAGTCGCGACGTCGTCGGTGACGCGCGTGTAGCAGGAGCATCGGAGCCAGGCTAGCTGGACCCTGCCGGCCGGCCGGCCATGCTGGCTCCACAGGATCGCCTCATCCTCGTCGGAGTCCGGCAGCGAAGAGAGCTTCCAGAATCGACCTCCCGGTCACCCTAACGGCTCTAATGAAAAAACGGTCAAGATTTGATTGCTTAATTTTTTTTGTTAAAATTTATTTTGAAATGTGTGTGCGTCTTATTCATCGAAATGGAGGTAGTATATAACATTAACTGGTTGTCAACAATTATTGCATTCATGAATAGAAAACTACGAACGGTGGCCGACATACACTTGTAGCCCTTTATTTTCAAAAAAATCGGAATCATAGTTTTAAATTTCCAAAAATGTGAAAAAAATCCAGGATATAGACAATAATGAAATCTACAAACGTGCAAAATTTTAATGTGAAATTCTTTCTATTGTAGACTACACAAGAATGACAAAATCTGACAGATTTTATAGTTTTGAAATGTGCACTATTCACTATTGTTAGATCCACACATTTGTCATTCTTGTGTACCCTAAATTACTAAGAATTTCAAATTTGAGATTTTGCATGTTTGTAGATTACATCATTGGCTACATCTAGAGAGGAAAAAATTCAGATTTTTTGAAACTCAAAAATATGATTTATAATTTTTTTAAATAAAGAGCTACGTGTAGCTCGTCCTCCATTTGTCCACTCCCTTCATGAATAATGCTACATAGGGGAACTAGTGGAGTAGTGTACACTGGTTGTGTGTCTTCTATATCTAAATATAAGAGTCCTTTACTACATGATTTCTCTCAACATGTAAGCATGCCACATCATCAGCATGCCACCTCATTTACCCTTCTGGTTTTTTTTTCTGTATATACAATTCCGTTCCATTGCATCGAGCAAATCATGCTTGGTCATTTTTAGGTAATTCTCAGATAAGAAAAGGCCCACACAGTTAAAGCCCATGGCAGCCCATTACTGTTGGTCTTCTTCTTGGTTGTTTCTTTCTCTCCAGATCAACTAAGAGATTATGATGGTGAGTGTTCAGCTTCTACCTATCAATGTTTTGAAGATTGGTTGTCACTTGTTGGCACCATAATATAAGGCTTTACTAAATGAAATTGCTTGGGGTAAACCATCCCACCTCAAGATTTGAATTCGTTATAATGTTGACCACTTCGCAGCCGATGAACAGATGTTGGGGCTCTTCTTCAGTACCGTTGCAGAAGACGCATCGCTCATTTCGAGAAAGGCCTCGTTTTGCAAGTCTGTTAGTTGTTCATACTCTTCCTCTGACCCAGACAACGATTTTGCAATGTAATGGCACCCAAGATCTTCAAATTTCTTTAGCCATGTCACTGTTAGATGTATATATCTGTATATTGTAGTTTCCCCATATGTTAGGGGGCTTTCTGCATATGTGCACATGTACATGTACTATATATTGTGGCCTTTAGCCCCTGGTAATACATCAGGTATATTGACCTAACATGGTATCAGAGCGAAACTTGGTCCTAGTCTGTACGTTGTCCCGGCAGTAGTTGCCGCTCTCCGTCCGGTCGTCTCCGTGGCCGCCTCTGTCGGCGGTCTTCTTCCCGGCCGTGCCCGCCCCGCCCGATCTTCTTCCCTGCCGTGCCCGCCCCGCCAGATTCCCTGCCGTGCCCGCCCCGCCCGATCTTCCCCGCCCCGCCAGATTTCTTCCCGGCCCCTGCTCGATCGGATCTTCTCTGCCCCCGCTCGATCGGATCTCTCTGCGGCCCGCGCGTGGCCCTGCTCCGGGATCCGCCCGCCCCGCCCGCGCCACAGCCACAGCGCCGGGATCGATCTTCTCTCCCGCGCGCCCAGGCCGATTCTCCCGCTCGGCCGCCTCCAGCCTCGCCCGCTCTGCTCTTGATTGGAGCGGCCGTTTCTTGTCTACTTGACTTCCGTCTGAGGTAAAAAAAAAAGAGCTATGTCTTCCTCGGGCTATGTTGCGATCCCTCGCTGCCCGGTGATCTTCGATGGCGCAAATTACCCTGATTTCGCTGCCTTTATGCGCGTCCACATGCGCGGTCTTCGTCTTTGGGGTGTGCTTTCTGGCGAGGTCTCCTGTTCGCCGCGCCCCATTGCTCCTACGGTGCCTGTTGCACCGCCACCTGTTGCCCTTGCCCCTGATGCTACTCAGGCGGATAAGGATGCAGCCAAGATTGCTGATGACACTGCTCTGGCTGATTATGACCGGAAGGTCCAGGACCACTCTACTGCCGTTGCGACTTACCGGCTGGATCTGACTGAGTACACTCACTGGATAGATGAGGATGCGCGTGGTGCTGCTGTTCTCACCTCCAGTGTTCTGCCTCAGTATGCTGCTGAGTTTATGGGTCTTCCCACCGCTGCTGCTCAGTGGGCTTTTCTTCGTCAGCACTATGAGCCGTCTGGGGATGCTCTTTACCTATCTGTGGTCCGCCAGGAGCATGCCCTTCAGCATGGTGATTCTACTATTGATGAGTTCTACACTCAGAGTGCCGCTATTTGGCGTCGACTTGATTCTCTCCGTACATGCTGTGTGTGCCACATGTCCCCGCTGTCTCGACGTAGCGCGCGGATCTGGAGTTTCAGCGCGTTTTTGAGTTCTTGTCGCGGCTCCATAAGGAGTTTGAGCCGCGCCGGGCCCAGCTGCTTGCCCGTGGTCGTGTTCCGCTCCCTGAGGTACTTGCTGAGCTTCGTGCTAAGAAGACTCGTCTTCGTGGTGCTGGTCTTCTTGAGGTTCCCTCTGTTCTTGCTGCTCGTGGCCCTCCTGTGCCGTCTGCTCGTGGACCTCCTATGCCTACGGCTTTGTTGCGGCCTCCGACACAGCCGATACTTCCTACTCCTCCATTCCAGGGTCAGCGTCAGCCCCAGCAGCCTCATGGTTCGACGTCACGTCCTTGCACCTACTGTGGCAGGCCTGGCCACACTATCTCTACTTGCTGGCAGAGGGATCCCAGCTTACGCCCGCCGCATCTTACTCGTCGTCGAGCCGGTTCTTCGGGATCTTCTCGCTGTTGCGCTATCTCGATCGGGACATTATCCGTGGTCTTCGTGGTCCGCTCGCGGTACGGTGCTCTTCCTCGACGGGTACTGCTGGTTCTGTGCCTGGCTCTTCTGGCACCGCGCGACCACCACCTTCCACATAGTCAGGTACGTCATCCCCATGGTATCTGGATTCTGGAGCTTCTTTTCATATGACCTCTGCGTCTTCTATTCTTTCTGCTCTTCGCTCTCTTGTTTCGCCTGTTCGTGTTATCACGGCTGATGGTACCTCTCTCCCTGTTTCCGGTCGAGGCACCCTTTCTACTACCTCTTTCTCTCGTTCCCGATGTTTCTCATGTTCCTAGTCTTAAGATGAACCTGTTTTCCGCTAGTCAGCTTACTGATTCTGGTTGTCGCGTCATTCTTGATGCTGATTCTTGTGTTGTTCAGGACCGCCGTACACATGCCCTGGTTGGAGCTGGCCCTCGCAGCCTTGAGTCCCCGGGGCTCTGGGAGTTAGACTGGCTTCGCGTTCCTTCTACTGCCACTTCATCTGCCAGTTCTCCTGCGGTTGCTGCTTCTGTCACTGGATCTTATCAGCAGTGGCATCATCGGCTGGGTCACCTCTATGGCTCCTGTTTATCGTCATTAGTTCGTCGTGGTCTTCTGGGGTCTGTCTCAGGAGATGTGTCTTTGCATTCGTGTCAGGGTTGTAGGCTAGGCAAACAGATTCAGCTTCCCTATCCTACTAGTGTGTCTGTATCTCAGCGACCTTTTGATTTAGTTCATTCGGATGTTTGGGGTCCGGCTCCCTTTCCTTCGAAAGGGGGTCATCGATACTATATTTTGTTTATTGATGATTTTTCGCGATACACCTGGTTGTTTCTTGTGCACTCTCGCAGTGAGGTGCTTTCTATTTATCAGCGTTTTGCAGCCATGGTTCGTACTCAGTATTCCACGCCTATTGATGTCTACGGGAGCTTCTATTCTTGTAGACAGTGTTGGGCCTCCAAGAGCAGAGGTTTGTAGAACAGCAGCAAGTTTCCCTTAAGTGGATCACCCAAGGTTTATCGAACTCAGGGAGGAAGAGGTCAAAGATATCCCTCTCAAGCAACCCTGCGATCACAATGCAAGAAGTCTCTTGTGTCCCCAACACACCAAATACACTTGTCAGATGTATAGGTGCACTAGTTCGGCGAAGAGATAGTGAGATGCAAGTAATATGGATGAGTATGAGTGGTAATAGCAATCTGAATAAAATATGGCAGCGAGTAAACATGCAACAAAACAGTAAACAAACGGAGATTCAATGCTTGGAAGCAAGGCCCAGGGATCCTGCTTTCACTAGTGGACACTCTCAACAATGACCACATAATAGGACTACTCTACACCCTCTTGTTGGATGATGAACACTGATACGTCTCCAACGTATCTATAATTTCCGATGTTCCATGCTTGTTTTATGACAATACCAACATGTTTTGTTCACACTTTATATCATTTTTATGCGTTTTCCGGAACTAACCTA
>NC_061508.1:42155776-42191792 GCF_022539505.1 Lolium rigidum
GTAGCTATGTGGTTCATCTCTCTCCCATGTACTTCAATACAATGATCTCATGAGCTGCTTTACATGATTGAGATTCATATGAGTTTTGTATCACAATTCATCTATGTGCTACTCTAGTGATGTTATTAAAGTAGTTCTATTCCTCCTGCACGTGTGTAAAGGTGACTAGTGTGTGCACCGTGTGGTTCTTGTCGTAGGCTATGATCATGATCTCTTGTAGATTGTGGAGTTAATTATTACTATGATGGTATTGATGTGATCTATTCCTCCTACATATGCATGAAGGCGATAGTGTGCATGCTATGTTAGTACTTGGTTTAGTCTTTTGATCTATCTTACACTATAAGGTTACTAAATATGAACAAATTGTGGAGCTTGTTAACTCCGGCATTGAGGGTTCGTGTAATCCTACGCAATGCGTTCATCATCCAACAAAAGTGTAGAGTATGCATTTATCTATTACTGTTATGTGATCAATGTTGAGAGTGTCCACTAGTGAAAGTGTAATCCCTAGGCCTTGTTCCTAAATACTCGCTATCACCGCTGCTTGTTTACTCGTTTACTTGCGTTACTACTGCTGCAATACTACCACCATCAACTACACGCCGGCAAGCTATTTTCTCGGCACCGTTGCTACTGCTCATACTTATTCATACCACCTGTATTTCACTATCTCTTCGCCGAACTAGTGCACCTATTTGGTGTGTTGGGGACACAAGAGACTTCTTGTTTTGTGGTTGCAGGGTTGCATGAGAGGGATATCTTTGACCTCTTCCTCCCTGAGTTCGATAAACCTTGGGTATCCACTTAAGGGAAAACTTGCTGCTGTTCTACAAACCTCTGCTCTTGGAGGCCCAACACTGTCTACAGGAAAGGAGGGGGAACGTAGACATCAAACACCACTAGCTGTGTAGGGCTACAAGAGCACCTCAATGCCGGAGTTAACAAGCTCCACAACATTCGATATTCATATTTAAATAACCTTAGAGTGTAAGATAGATCAACACAATTACACCGAGAACTAACATAGTATGCACACTGTCACCATCACACTATGAAGGAGGCATAGATCATATCAATACTAACATAGCAATAGTTAACTTCATAATCTACAAGAGATCACAATCATACCCCACGCCAAGTACTACACGATGCACACACTGTCACAATTACACCGCGCAGGAGGAATAAAGTACTTTAATAACATCACTAGAGTAGCACATAGATGATATTCAACTAGATCACATAAAGAGAGAGATGAACCACATAGCTACAGCGGAGCCCTCACCCCGGGGTGAATTACTCCCTCCTCATCATGGAGACAGCGATGGCGGTGAAGATGGCGGTGGAGACGGCGGTGGAGATGACTCCGGGGGCAATTCCCCGTCCCGGCAGGGTGCCGGAACAGAGACTTCTGTCCCCCGAATTGGAGTTTCGCGATGGCGGCGGCTCTGGATGGTTTTCTCTGGTTTCGTCGAACTGGTCGAGGTTTTTAGGTCAGGGACGATTATATAGGCGGAGAGGCGGAGTCGGAGGGGCCACGGGGTGCCCAGATGATAGGGGGGCGCGCCCCCCCCCTTGGGCCGCGCCGCCCTGTGGGGTGGGGCCCCCTGGCTCCCCTCTGACTTTTCTCCGGTGCTCTGGAAACTTCCCGAAATTATAAGATCTCCGGTGTTGATTTCGTCCGATTCCGAAAATATTTCCTTACTAGGATTTCGAAACCAAAAACAGCAGAAAACAGCAACTGGCCTTTCGGCATCTCGTCAATAGGTTAGTTCCGGAAAACGCATAAATATGACATAAAGTGTGCATAAAACATGTAGATATCATCAATAATGTGGCATGGAACATAAGAAATTATCGATACGTCAAAGACGTATCAGCATCCCCAAGCTTAGTTTCTGCTCGTCCCGAGCAGGTAAACGATAAACAAAGATAATTTCTTAAGTGACATGCTATCATAATCTTGATCAATACTATTGTAAAGCATATGAGATGAATGCAGCGATTCGAAGCAATGATGAAGATAATGAGTAAACTAATGAATCATATAGCAAAGACTTTTCATGAATAATACTTTCAAGACAAGCATCAATAAGACTTGCATAAGAGTTACTCATAAAGCAATAAATTCGAAGTAAAGGTATTGAAGCTACACAAAGGAAGATAAAGTTTCAGCAATTGCTTTCAACTTGTAACATGTATATCTCATGGATAGTTGTCAACATAAAGCAATATAACAAGTGCAATAAGTAAACATGTAAGAATCAATGCACACAGTTGATACAAGTGTTTGCTTCTAAGATAGAAAGAATAGGTAAACTGACTCAACAATAAAGTAGAAGATAGGCCCTTCACAGAGGGAAGCATTGATTACTATATTTGTGCTAGAGCTTTTTATTTTGAAAACAAGAAACAATTTTGTCAACGGTAGTAATAAAGCATATGTGTTATGTATAAGACATCTTATAAGTTGCAAGCCTCATGCATAGTATACTAATAGTGCTCGCACCTTGTCCTAATTAGCTTGGGTTAACACGGATTATCATTGCATAGCATATGTTTCAACCAAGTGTCACAAAGGGGTACCTCTATGCCGCCTTGTACAAAGGTCTAAGGAGAAAGCTCGCACTTGGATTTCTCGCTTTTGATTATTCTCAACTTAGACATCCATACCGGGACAACATAGACAACGGATAATGGACTCCTCTTTAATGCATAAGCATTCAACAACGATTATTATTCTCATAAGAGATTGAGGATTAGCTGTCCACACTCGAAACTTCCACCATGAATCATGGCTTTAGTTAGCGGCCTAATGTTCTTCTCTAACAGTATGCATACTCAAACCATTTGATTGTGAAAACCGCCCTTACTTCAGACAAGACGAACATGCATAACAACTCACATGATATTCAACAAAGGTAAAAGAGTTGATGGCGTCCCCAGAAAACATGGTTACCGCTCAACAAGCAACTTACTAAGAAATAAGACACATAAGTACATATTCTTCACCACGATAGTTTTTAAGCTATTTTATCCCATGAGCTATATATTGCAAAGGTAAAGAATAGAAATTTTAAAGGTAGCACTCAAGTAATGTACTTTGGAATGGCGGAGAAATACCATGTAGTAGTAGGTATGGTGGACACAAATGGCATGGTTATTGGCTCAAGGATTTGGATGCACGAGAAGAATTCCTCTCAATACAAGGCTAGGCTAGCAAGGTTGTTTGAAGCAAACTCAAGTATGAAACGGTGCAGCAAGACTCACATATGAACATATTGCAAACATTATAAGACTTTACATCGTCTCCTTGTTGTTCAAACACCTTAACCAGAAAATATCTAGACTCTAGAGAAACTAATCATGCAAACCAAATTTTAACAAGCTCTATGTAGTTCTTCACTAATGGGTACAAGGTACATGATGCAAGAGCTTAAACATGATCTATATGAGCACAACAATTTCCAAGTATCAAATTATTCAAGACATTAGACCAATTACCACATGTAGCATTTCCCGTTTCCAACCATATAACAATTAACGAAGCAGTTTCAACCTTCGCCATGAAAATTAAAAGCTAAGAACACATGTGTTCATATGAACCAGCGGAGCGTGTCTCTCTCCCACACAAGCATTTATTCAAACAAAAACAAAAACAAACAGACGCTCCAAGTAAAGTACATAAGATGTGACCGAATAAAAATATAATTTCAAGAGAAGGAACCTGATAATTTGTCGATGAAGAAGGGGATGCCTTGGGCATCCCCAAGCTTAGATGCTTGAGTCTTCTTGAAATATGCAGGGATGAACCACCAGGGCATCCCCAAGCTTAGACTTTTCACTCTTCTTGATCGTAGTATATCATCCTCCTCTCTTGACCCTTGAAAACTTCCTTCACACCAAACTCGAAACAAACTCATTAGAGGGTTAGTGCATAATCAAAAACTCACATGTTCAGAGGTGACACAATCATTCTTAACACTTCTGGATATTGCTCAAAGCTACTGGAAGTCAATGGAACAAAGAAATCCATCCCACATAGCAAAAGAGGCAATGCGAAATAAAAGGCAGAATCTGTCAAAACTGAACAGTCCGTAAAGACGAATTTTATTGAGGCACCAGACTTGCTCAAATGAAAATACTCAAATTGAATGAAAGTTGCGTACATATCTGAGGATCACTCACGTAAATTGGCATAATTTTCTGATTTACCTACAGAGAATTTTTTCCAGATTCGTGACAGCAAAGAAATCTGTTTCTGCGCAGTAATCCAAATCTAGTATGAACCTTACTATCAACAACTTTACTTGGCACAAAAAAACACAAAACTAAGATAAGGAGAGGTTGCTACAGTAGTAAACAACTTCCAAGACACAAATATAAAACAAAGTACTGTAGCAAAATAACACATGGGTTATCTCCCAGGGAGTTCTTTCTTTATAGCCATTAAGATGGGCTCAGCAGTTTCAATGATGCACTCGCAGGAAATAGTATTTGAAGCAAAAAGAGAGCATTAAGAGGCAAATTTAAAACACATTTAAGTTTAACCCATTTCCTATGCAAAGGAATCTTGTACACAAATGAATTCATGAAGAACAAAGTGACAAGCATAAGAGGATAAAACACGAGTAGCTTCAAGATTCTCAACATAAAGAGGGGAAACTTAATATTATTAAGATGCCTATAACCATGTTTCCCTCTCTCATAATAACTTTCAGTAGCATCATTGATGAAATCCACAATATACCCATCACTTAAAACATTCTTATCATGGTTCATATGCATAAAAGTATCATTAATTTTGGCATAAGAAGAATTCTTCTCATTAATAGTGATTGGAGCGAGATTATTATCAAGAATTTGAACATGGTAAACAAGTTGCATATTAAGGGAATTGTTTTTGGTAATCCAATCATGACTATGACAAGTTTCATAAGGATAGTTATAACCTATATCATAGCATTCTTTATAATAATCATCAAAGGTCGGAGGCACATTGTCATCATAAGAAATAGAATAGTTATCTTTCACGAGTCGGTTTATCCGTGACCATACCATCATTGTTATTAGAAGGAGATGTATCAAACACATAATGATCAGTAGCAAAAGGATTTTCAAACACCTCTTCCCCAAGCTTAGAGCTTTCTATATCATTATGGGAGGAAGCATAGATAGCACTGATACTATGGTAATTATTATCATCCTCATTTTCAGAATTAGTTTCCCAGAGATTTGCAATATCAAAAGTAGTGTGCTCATTCAAATCATGATCACTAATGTATGTAAAGAGCATAGGAAGATCATCGTATTCAGATTCATTATCATAATAATCATTAGGAGCAACATACTTACGGTTACCTAGCGTTATCTCATTCACGCGGGGATATGCCGTTACCTCTTTCTTTTTATTCTCCTTCTTCTTCTTCTTCTTCTTCTTCTTCTTCTCTCCCTTCTCCTCGTTCCCTTCTTTAGGAGGAAGAGGCTTGAAGGATGGCTTGTCCGCATAACCTGATTTACTTTCAGAAACAATAGAAGAAACTTGGGAGGATCCCTCCTTTTTATTAATTAGTTGAAAACACACAGCGGTCCTATCATATTTTGGCAAGGTGTCATCTTCTAAAATATTTTGTATGTAAGTATTTGTATGGCTATTATCAATGCAATAAGAAAAACACCCATGCAGGACATCATCAATATCAAGATCACTCATATGTAACAAAGAGATTTTTCTCGACAGTTCTTCACACCCCAAAAATAAAGTAAGTTCATCATGCTGATTAGGAGTAATTTCATCATCACAATACAAATTTGCAGCACTCATTGGGTTCAAATTATCATTGGAGGAGCATTGAAAATTAAAATGACCCACTTCATGGCAAACTTTACAAATAAAAGGATAGAGGGCACAAATTTTTTTACCAAGATCATCTAGAGCCCTAAACCACTTTCTAGTTTTTTCATTAATATGATGGATACAATATTCACCTTTGATTTGATTAATTCCACAAGGTCTATGCATTCCACAAAAATTAACATGCTTATAGGAAATAGCATTCTTAGGAGTTTGAGCATGCTTATTGCAATCATTAACAACAATTTCATTCTTCATGCAAGCCTCTTTAAAAGGTTCATGATACTTATCAAAATTCTTTTTAGGCAATTCAAAATTAGAAGCAAAGGCTTTATAAAGATTTGCAGCAACTTGAGAGTCAAGACCATAAGTAGCACTTATATTTCGGAATTTATCAGTATCCATAAAAGCTTCAATGCATTCATAATCATAATTTATACCTGACTCTTTACCTTCATTGTTCTCCCATCCTTCAGCGTTCTCCTCAATCCGATCAAGAAGATCCCACCTAGCTTCAACCTCCTTGCTTGTGAAAGATCCCTCCGAACAGGCATCCAGATAGTCCTTGTGTTGTCCTGAAAGCCTCGCATAAAAATTGTTAACAATGACATTACGGGGGAGCTCATGAATGGGACATTTAAGCATTAGTAACTTTAATCTCCCCCACGCTTGAGAGATGCTCTCTCCATCACGAGGATAAAAGTTCTAAATGTGATTCCTATCAATATGCACTTCATAAGGAGGATAAAATTTAGAGTAAAAGAGAGATACAATTTCCTCCCAGCCAAGAGAATGACTATTCTCCAACAATTTATACCAATGCGCCGCTTTACCAGACAGCGAAATAGAGAATAGCTTCTTCCTCACTTCATCCATAGAGATACCTGCACACTTGAATAACCCGCATAATTCATGCAAAAACAGTAAATGATCTCCAGGATGGACAATTCCATCCCCTTCATAGCGGTTATCCATAACACGTTCAATAATTTTCATAGGTATTTTATACGGAATACTTTCAGCAGGTGGATTTAAAATATCGAAGCATCATTAGAGTTATCGCATATGGGAGATAAAGCATTATCAGAGCAAAATATTTCTTCCAAAGCTGAGGAGCAAAAAAGATTATTTTTATATAAACTAGCTTCCCCAAGCTTAGACTTATCCATAGCATTAGTAGTAATTGCGTTCATACCAATAACATTGCTACTAGCATGCAAATGCGGTTCCATAGGTTCTTTAATTTTTGCATCACACAATTCATGTCTTAACTTAGGAAATAAAATAAGAAGCTCATTGTTGTCCATTATGCCTAACTAGTGTAAACAAGAAACAAAAAGATGCAATTGCAGGATCTAAAGGAAATAGCTTCGAGCACAAACACAACGGCGCCAGAAAAGTACTGTTACCTGGAACCGAAGTATGAGTGCCTTTTACCTTTCCTCCCCGGCAACGGCGCCAGAAAAGTGCTTGATGTCTACGGGAGCTTCTATTCTTGTAGACAGTGTTGGGCCTCCAAGAGCAGAGGTTTGTAGAACAGCGAGCAAGTTTCCCTTAAGTGGATCACCCAAGGTTTATCGAACTCGGGGAGGAAGAGGTCAAAGATATCCCTCTCAAGCAACCCTGCGATCACAATGCAAGAAGTCTCTTGTGTCCCCAACACACCAAATACACTTGTCAGATGTATAGGTGCACTAGTTCGGCGAAGAGATAGTGAGATGCAAGTAATATGGATGAGTATGAGTGGTAATAGCAATCTGAATAAAATATGGCAGCGAGTAAACATGCAATAAAACAGTAAACAAACGGAGATTCAATGCTTGGAAGCAAGGCCCAGGGATCCTGCTTTCACTAGTGGACACTCTCAACAATGATCACATAATAGGACTACTCTACACCCTCTTGTTGGATGATGAACACCACTAGCTGTGTAGGGCTACAAGAGCACCTCAATGCCGGAGTTAACAAGCTCCACAACATTCGATATTCATATTTAAATAACCTTAGAGTGTAAGATAGATCAACACAATTACACCGAGAACTAACATAGTATGCACACTGTCACCATCACACTATGAAGGAGGCATAGATCATATCAATACTAACATAGCAATAGTTAACTTCATAATCTACAAGAGATCACAATCATACCCCACGCCAAGTACTACACGATGCACACACTGTCACAATTACACCGCGCAGGAGGAATAAAGTACTTTAATAACATCACTAGAGTAGCACATAGATGATATTCAACTAGATCACATAAAGAGAGAGAAGAACCACATAGCTACAGCGGAGCCCTCAGCCCCGGGGGTGAATTACTCCCTCCTCATCATGGAGACAGCGATGGCGGTGAAGATGGCGATGGAGACGGCGGTGGAGATGACTCCAGGGGCAATTCCCCGTCCCGGCAGGGTGCCGGAACAGAGACTTCTGTCCCCCGAATTGGAGTTTCACGATGGCGGCGGCTCTGGATGGTTTTCTCTGGTTTCGTCGAACTGGTCGAGGTTTTTAGGTCAGGGACGATTATATAGGCGGAGAGGCGGAGTCGGAGGGGCCACGGGGTGCCCAGATGATAGGGGGGCGCCCCCCCCTTGGGCCGCGCCGCCCTGTGGGGTGGGGCCCCCCTGGCTCCCCTCTGACTTTTCTCCGGTGCTCTGGAAACTTCCCGAAATTATAAGATCTCCGGTGTTGATTTCGTCCGATTCCGAAAATATTTCCTTACTAGGATTTCTGAAACCAAAAACAGCAGAAAACAGCAACTAGCCTTTCGGCATCTCGTCAATAGGTTAGTTCCGGAAAACGCATAAATATGACATAAAGTGTGCATAAAACATGTAGATATCATCAATAATGTGGCATGGAACATAAGAAATTATCGATACGTTGGAGACGTATCACCTATTCGTGTGTTTCGTGCTGACTCTGCAGGAGAGTATATCTCCCAGCACCTGCGTGGTGTTCTTGCTGAGCAGGGCACCCTTGCCCAGTTCTCGTGTCCCGGCGCCCATGCTCAAAATGGTATCGCCGAGCGTAAGCATCGTCATATTCTTGGGACTACCCGTGCTATGATGATTGCTTCCTCTCTTCCGCCGCATTTCTGGGCTGAGGCTGTCGCTACGTCGACTTACCTCATTAACATTCAGCCTTCTGCTGCCCTTCAAGGTGTAATTCCTCTCGAGCGTCTTTCTGGTTGCTCTCCATATTACTCGATACTTCGTTTATTTGGTTGCGTTTGCTACGTTCTTCTCCCTCCTCGCGATCGTACCAAGCTGACCGCTCAGTCTGTTGAGTGTATTTTTCTCGGATACAGTGATGAGCATAAGGGCTATCGTTGTTGGGACCCCGTTGGTCGTCGGATGCGCATCTCTCGTGATGTCACGTTTGATGAGACGCGTCCCTTCTATCCTCGTCCCACCTCGGGTACTTACCCGGTGGATGATATCTCTTTTCTTCTTTTTCCGGATGCACCCCCTGCTATCCCATCTCCTCCCCCTCCTAGTCCTGATGCGCCCCCTTCGGCGCCATCCTCTCCTCTGTCTAGTCCACCTAGTACTCCTCGTTCTCCGGCTTCGGATCCTTCTGATGCTGTCCCTTCTTCCGCTTCTTCTGATGAGTTGTCCTCTGTTGATGACCTTCCCCCTTCACGGCCTGTCCGCCAGCGTCGTGCTCCAGCTCGTTACTCTCCTAGTCAGTATGGTCTCTCTGTCGTTTCCGAGCCGACTTCTTATCGGGATGCCGAGCGTCATCCTGAATGGCAGCTTGCCATGGCTGAGGAGATCGCTGCGCTTGAGCGCACTGGCACTTGGGATCTTGTTTCTCCACCTTCTGGTGTTCGTCCTATCACGTGTAAGTGGGTCTATAAAATTAAGACTCGCTCTGGTGGATCTCTTGAGCGCTATAAAGCGCGTCTTGTGGCTCGTGGCTTTCAGCAAGAGCACGGCCGTGACTATGATGAGACTTTTGCCCCTGTGGCTCATATGACTACTGTGCGTATCCTTCTTGCTGTTGCTTCTGTTCGCCGCTGGTCTGTCTCCCAGCTTGATGTTCAGAATGCTTTTCTTAATGGCGAGTTGAGTGAGGAGGTTTACATGCAGCCTCCTCCTAGGTATTCTATTCCCGATGGGATGGTTTGTCGTCTTCGACGTTCTCTCTATGGTCTCAAACAGGCCCCTCGTGCCTGGTTTGAGCGCTTCGCCTCTGTGGTGACTGTTGTTGGTTTCTCTCCTAGTCTTCATGATCCAGCACTTTTCGTTCACACTTCTCCTCGTGGACGTACTCTTCTTCTTCTCTATATTGATGATATGATCATTACTGGTGATGATCCTGAGTATATTGCCTTCGTCAAGGCTCGTCTTCGTGATCAGTTTCTTATGACTGATCTTGGTCCTCTTCGCTATTTTCTTGGCATTGAGGTTTCCTCCACTTCGATGGTTTTTCTATCTCTCGGGAAAAGTACATTCGGGATCTTCTTGCTCGTGCTGCTCTTAGGGATGAGCGCACAGTTGATACTCCTATGGAGCTTAATGTTAAGCTTCGTCCCTACCGATGGTGATCCTCTTCCCGATCCCACCCGTTATCGCCATCTTGTTGGGAGTCTTGTTTATCTTGCTGTCACTCGTCCTGATATTTCTTATCCTGTTCATATTCTGAGTCAGTTTATCTCATCTCCTACCACGGTTCACTATAGTCATCTCTTGCGTGTTCTTCGTTATCTTCGTGGCACGATCACTCGTCGCCTTTTCTTTCCCCGTTCCAGCTCTCTCCAGCTCCAGTGCTATTCGGATGCTACGTGGGCGAGTGATCATACGGATCGTCGTTCGCTTCTCGCTTACTCGTGTGTTTCTTGGTGGTTCGCTTGTTGCTTGGAAGACGAAGAGACAGGTCGCAGTTTCCCGTTCGAGTGTTGAGGCTGAGTTGCGGGCTATGGCTTTGTTGATTGCTGAGGTGACTTGGTTACGATGGTTGCTTGCAGATTTTGGGATCTCTGTTACGACACCCACTCCACTTTTGTCCGACAAGTACAGGTGCTATCGTATTGCACGTGATCCGGTCAAGCATGAGCTGACCAAGCATATCGGTGTTGATGCTTTTTACACGCGTGCACAGGTACAGGATGATGTTGTTGCGGTTCATTATGTGCCTTCAGATTTGCAGTTGGCGGATTTCTTTACGAAGGCACAGACTCTAGCGCAGCATGATTTCTTACTCTCCAAACTCAGTGTTGTGGATCCACCATGAGTTTGAGGGGGGGTGTTAGATGTATATATCTGTATATTGTAGTTTCCCCATATGTTAGGGGGCTTTCCGCATATATGCACATGTACATGTACTATATATTGTAGCCTTTGGCCCCCCTGGTAATACATCAAGTATATTGACCTAACAGTCACAATGTGTCGCGGCTGCGTAGTGTGCCATAATAAGGGATTTGAATGTGAAGGACCCATTGCCGCTCCAAGTCCAGGTCCATACAACATCGGTGTCATGGTTTAGGTGCATATTCGTGAGCTCTTCTGATATGGCAACGACCTGCATAAAACCCTGTATGGTGATTGGTCTCTTAAGACTACCCACAATGGGAGTATCATAGGTAGTATCATGCATTCCATGCATGCAAAATGCTGATGTGGCAGTGCTATTAAGGAGGAGAGAGATGATACTAGTATCATAGGTAGATACAATATCATAGCACATACTACTAGAAAAATTAATGTCAAGTAAATCTTGTACATCTATTTGCATTGAGATTCTACAAAACAATTAATATATGGAGACTATGATACCATGCATTGTGGAGATAGTAACATGTAGTAGTAGCATATGCATGATACTTCTATATGATACTATGCATTTTGACTAGTCTAATGTCATTGATCCACGCACCCTTGACGACCGCTTCCGCCACAGTTCTTCTTGCCTTGGTTAATGGGTTTATGAGCTGATAGATCATTATCGAAAAATCAGCTGATAGATGTATGATGCGACTTATATCTGACATAGAATCCGATACTTGTAAACCGTATCTTTATACACTTGCAATTGCAAATTAAGCAGCTTTTACACATGAAGGTAACAAGCAATCGTAAGGAGGTTAACTCCAGGGAAGCTGCCTTAAAACATGTAGCTCCATCAGAGCTCCCCCTCGCAATGATTAACTAGCTTATTATCACTGTATACATTGAATCAAATTAATGTATCATATGTATAGTATAAAATTATAAGTATGGTTATCACCATGCGTGACCAGTTCTGGTCTTCGCTTGATTAACGATTTGTCAGTTGCTTCGTCTTCTCCGGCTAGCTCCACTTGAGAGTTCCGTTCAGTTGAGAGAGGAGAAGCTCCAGAGCGCAATGTGGCCTTCCTCCTCCCAGCCGCACCCTTCCTCCATCTCCATGGGCGCCGGCGCGAAGAAGGAGCTGCACGGGTCCATCATGGCGTACTCCATGCACTTGGGCGACTGGAAGAACGCGTCGATTTCCGCGAGCGTGCTGTAATCCGGTAGGCCTCCTCCCATGTCGTAGCCGTCGAGGTCGGCCGTGTCGCTGCTGGCCGTCGTCTCCGGGGAGCTCACTGCTGATGCATTGCTGGAGCTGCAGTCCGGAGTGATGTCACTGCTGGAGCTGCAGTCCGGAGTGATGTCACTGCTGGCGCTGGGGCTGGCACTGCCGGCACAGGTGAAGTCGATGGGAGCACTGGCACTGCCGGCGGCGGCGGCGGCAGCGACGCGCTGGATGGACTTGGGCGACATGGCGGCGGGCGGGAGGTCGAAGGGAAAGCGTACGGGGAAGTTGAGCTCGGCGGCGGCGGAGGCACCCTTGAGGCAGAGCAACGCGGCGTCATAGGCGCGCGCCGCCGCCTCGGCGGTGGAGTGGGAGCCGAGCCATATCCTGGTCTTCTGCCCCGGCGCACGGATCTCAGAAACCCAAGCGCCCCAGCTCCTCATCCGCACGCCCTTGTACGTCCTCATCTTGCCGACATTGCCGTGGCCGCCCAGCTGCTGTTGCTTCGCCGCCGCGCCGCCATTGATCGCCGCTGTCTTCACCATGGCTAGCCGCTAGCTTTTCGGTTCCTTTGCTTTGAGTCTTTGACGAGACGGAGATGGTTTGTAATAACGCAAGGCTTGTTGGTCGATCGGTGTGCTTGTGTGCTTGATGGTGTGCTTGATACTCTGACGGGTTATATATTTATAGGACACACAAGCCACAACTCAAAACTGTGTTCTTTGCCAGCTAATTTATGATTGTTTACGAATTGTTTAGCAGTTGAATAGCTAGTTAACAATTGTGTTCACATCGCGTCGATACTGTGGATGCAATATCTTGGGTCGTACATTTGCTAATAATGCAGGGTATAGTATATTATTGTAAGATGAGGAAAAGGAAGCATCCTGTGTGCGATCCATGTCTGTTAAGGTAGTCGAATTAGCTTTCCCAGAGTGTACTGTGTTAGCATAAACTAACAGTAGCTTTGATTCGAGTGTGGCTTGTTCGGGCACGACTTGTACAGCTAGCTGGGGAGCTCGCCTGGCTGGCTGGCTAAACCGAGTGCGTCAAGTCTCAACACGCGCCTACCTTTCTTTCAGTCTGTCACTGAGAACAGTTGCTAGCTTCAAAATCGTAACTACGCCTGCTTCCTGACGGCTAATGTCAATCACGTTCTACAGGACATGGTAAACGGCTTCGAGATGCATGTAAGCTAGATTGCAAGTTGCAGCTGAACGAAGACCAGTGGGTGATCGATCGATGGACTTCTGTGGCCTTCTCACATGTGAGATGTTCGTCTTTATCGAAAAATGTGACATGTTCGTCAACTGCTAGCATGTGGCCTCGGAGTGAAAATCCAGAGCTTTGCTTGCGTGCTAATCCTACCAAAACAAGCACCATGATAGAAATACAACTTACCCCTGCGCTCTGCTCGCTCTCCTTCTCTCTGTCTTTAGCTTCTATCTCTAGCTGATATTTCCAGTTTTTCCTTTTCTTTTGGATGTCCGTGTGGTTGTGTTGTTGTAATCCTGGCCACTTATTGGTTTCATTAATTTAACATTAGTCTTATTTCAAGCCTTCCGTTGAAAAGAAATACAACTTACTTACATATTGTAGGGGGTTCACACTGTTTTAGTTGTGGTGGAAACGGTGGCCCCATCTGGGCTCCGTTGCATGTTATGTAGGATAGGAGAAGCCCTTGCCGTGGGGAGTGATGTCTTGGCTCTTGGTGCATATGATTCCTTTGTTTTAAAATTAATTTTGATGCATTTTGAAATTTTAAAAATTCCAAATACAAAATTCACGCATACATGCTACGTGCACACAAAGTCTTTCCAAGAAAAATTGGGTAAAAATAAAAAAAATTGGTTCTAAAAATAAGACTTTTGTGAGACATGTTTGTCTTTTTCACACCGACCGCAAAATATATCTTTTTTGCGAAATTATACGAACGCTCATAGATTGTCGAGATGTATATGCAAAAAAAATTGTTGGCATTTTTTACAATTAAAACTATGTTCTTCGGGTGGAGGGAGCATATACACACGGAAGACGAACTGAATTTTCGCTACCGTGGCACATACATTGGATGTATTGTATAGGGTAGTACTACGCTTTACCTATACAATATGGTACTGTTATCACCAGAATTTGACCGAGTCAGAGGTGGGCCGCAATCAAGATGGGCTTAAAGGAAGTATACATGGAGAATCATGTGAATCGGCCTTTTATACCAAGTTGGGCTTAATTGCCCGTGTATCTGTAACATATTAGATCGTATTTTAGTTTAGAGATAGAATCTTACTCGTGCACGGTTTAGTGCACGCCCTCATTAGAAAGTCCCCTGGACTATAAATATGTACCTAGGGTTTATGGAATAAACAACAACTCACGTTCAACCCCAAAACAAACCAATCTCGGCGCATCGCCAACTCCTTCGTCTCGAGGGTTTCTATCAGGTAAGCGACATGCTGCCTAGATCGCATCTTGCGATCTAGGCAGCACAAGCCCCACGTTGTTCATGCGTTGCTCGTTCTGAAGCGCTTTTGATGGCGAGCAACGTAGTTATCATTAGATGTGTTAGGGTTAGCATTGTTCTTCGTTTAAGCATGCTTACGTAGTGCAACCCTTGCATATCTAGCCGCCCTCACGCCTATCTCAGGTGTGGGGGCGGCACCCCGCTTGATCATTATTTAGTAGATCTGATCCGTTACGATTGCTCCTTGTTCTACAAGGATTAGTTTAATATCTCGCAATAGTTAGGCCTTACAAAGGGGGAGGATCCAGTGGCACGTAGGGTGGCGTTCGCAAGTCCTAAACGGGATGTTCCGAGGATCAACTTCATGTTGGTTTTTAGGCCTTGTTTAGGATCGGCTTACGAGCACCGTGCGTGGCCGCGAGGCCCAACCTGGAGTAGGATGATCCGATTATGCGGTGAAAACCCTAAATCGTCGTAGATCTCATTAGCTTCATCTTGATCAAGCAGGACCACCAAGTATTCGTGCACCCCGTACGGATCATGGGTGGATCGGCTCTTTGAGCCGATTCACAGAGATAACCTCGAGAGCCGATCGAGGCTCGTATTTAACGTTTACATGTATGCCCTGCGGAGAAACTAAGCGAGGCATCCCCATCACCTTCCTGACCAGGTATAGGTCAGGTGGCACGCCCTTGCACTTCGCATCGCCGCGTGTGACCAGAAGAGCATTGCGGGCCGTCGCTCGGAGGG
Organism: Lolium rigidum; assembly: GCF_022539505.1. Classification (NCBI taxonomy): domain Eukaryota; kingdom Viridiplantae; phylum Streptophyta; class Magnoliopsida; order Poales; family Poaceae; genus Lolium; species Lolium rigidum. The sequence goes on from NC_061508.1 coordinate 42,171,352, forward strand.
GTCTCAGCCAGCCGCAGCTCTAGGCTCTTCCCGGCTCTACGGTGTTGACAAGGCCGCTGCCCGCCGGTGGGTTTTGGCGGTCAACACATTCCGACACGCCCGGTGGGACAATCGTCTACATCAACCACATCGCCATCTACATCCGAGATGGCGGACGGCACGCCGGTCACCTACGAGGATCCGCTCGACGACCTCAAGAAGCAATACAACGAGATCAAGGCTACCCTCGAAGCCGACCTCATCGGCTCGTATCGCAAAACCCGTTCGCATGGCGTCGGGCGAAAGGAGTTCTCACCGGAAGGCGCACTCGATGAAGTGGACCTATCTCGTCCCATCGGAAGAATGTACCGGGGCCGTACGCCATGAGATTGGTGGCATGGTGGCTCACTCGTTGCGTCTCCATTCCGAGAGCCTGGTGAATACTTTGGAGCATGTCGCCGTTCGGATGATCGGGGAGGTCATGAAGAATCAGCACTCTTTGTTAGAGCCAGCTCTCAAAACCTACCAAGGAAAAGTGCCACTCCAGCCCCATCTGCCGTTGTCGCGCACATCGGCGACACCAGGAGCGCATAATTCACCGGCGCGTGCCGTTAACAAGATTAACGGTACTCACCCCGGGAGGTGCCAACCAGGACATCCGTTCAACATCAACATGATAGAACTGGGGCACCCCCTTGATGAAGATAAAGACGAGGGCAACTGCTCTCGTGGCAAAGACAAGGAAGAGGCTGCTCCGTGTGATCGGCCCCGACACCGCCAAAACATCCTGGTGATGATCAAGGTAGAAGCCGATGCTAGTAATCGGCCCGCTATATCCGTATCGCCCGCTCTCCCAGTATGCGGCGTCGACCTCACAGGTGACGGGAAGCTGGGGTACGGGTTCACATCAGCTGATGAGCTAGAGGAAGTTGACATCGGTCCCGGGGATAAGCCTCGACCTACTTTTATCAGCCAAGAAGTTAGATCCGCAGCTCGGGGACAGATGATAGCCCCGTTGAAGGAGTACCCGGATTGCTTTGCATGGGATTACACGAGAGATGCCCGGTTTGGACAGGAGCATCATTGAGCATCGCCTCCCCCGAAGAAAGGGTTTCGGCCGTTCCAACAACGAGCACGTCGGATGAGGGCCGAGATTCCGGAAGAAGTCAAGAAGGAGATTGAGAAAATGTTGGCCGCCGGATTCATCGGGCCATGCGGTGTATGCTGAGTGGATCTCCGGTATAGTTCCGGTGGAGAAGAAGGACGGCCGATGGCGCGTGGCCATCGATTTCCGAGATCTTAACAGAGCTACCCCAAAGGACGAATATCCGATGCCCGTGGCGGAAACATTGATAAACGCCGCTGCTGGCCACAAGGTGTTGAGCTTTATGGATGGCAACGCCGGTTATAATCAGATTTTCATGGCTCCGGAAGACATACACAAGACCGCATTCAGGGTACCGAGGGCAGTAGGCTTGTTCGAGTACGTGGTCATGACCTTTGGGTTGAAGAATGCTGGTGCAACATACCAGCGAGCCATGAATTATATATTTCATGATCTGATCGGCAAGTTGGTGGAGATCTATATCGACGACGTGGTGGTCAAATCGGTATCCATGGAGGGGCACTTGGACGATCTACGGCACGTCCTAGAACGGACTCGGAAATTCGGGCTGAGAATGAATCCGAAGAAGTGCGCCTTTGGCGTGACGGCTGGTCAATTCCTAGGTTTTCTGGTTCATGAACGGGGAATTGAGATCGGCCTGAAAAGTCAGGAGGCGGTGCGTACCATGCAGCCGCCGACCACGAAAAAAGAGCTTCAACGCCTCATCGGCAAGATCAATTTCGTCCGGCGGTTCATCTCTAATCTGTCAGGACGAATCGAGCCGTTCATGGCGCTGGTGAAGACCAAGTCTGACGACGAGTTTCACTGGGGGGCGGAACAGCGAACAGCGTTTGATGAAATTAAGCGATATCCGACAACGCCGCCTGTGCTAGTTCCGCCTCGAAGAAGACGAGGCCATTCTACATCTACCTGTCAGTAGCTGATACGTCCATCGCTTCAGTGGTGGTGCAACTTTACGATGGCGTTGAAAGAGTCGTTTTCTACCTCAGCAGAAGGATGCTGGACGCGGAGACAAGATACCCTGAGGTCGAGAAACTTTGCCTCTGCTTATTCTTCACCTGCACCAAGCTTCATCACATCCTTCTGACGGCGGGAGATCATCGTCATCCGTAAATCAGACGTCGTCAAACACATGTTGTCGGCCCCTGTTTTGAAAGGCCGACTCGGTAAATGGATGCTTGCGCTCGTCGGAATTTGACCTCCGGTACCAGCCTGCGAAGGCGATTAAGGGCCAAGCGTTAGCCGATCTCATCGCTGAACGGATCAGCACCAATATAGCAGCACTATCCATTCGTGCATGGGCTATGTTCTTCGATGGATCGGTTTGTGACGATGGTTGCGGCATCGGCATCCTGCTCGTATCGCCTCGGGGGGCAGAATACTCCTTCTCCATCAGATTATCTACCCCTTGCACCAACAACGTAGCAGAATATGAGGCAATACGTAAAGGAATGGAATTGTTATTGGAAGCTGGAGCGGAAGCTGTAGAGCTCTTCGGAGACTCAAAGTTGGTGATTAACCAGCTCACGGAGGAGTATAATTGCGAAAGTGAATCGCTGTTCCCATATTGGGTGGAATGCCGTGAGTTGATGACACAGTTCCGGTACATCAACTTCAATTGGATCCCAAGGTCCCGGAATACCGATGCCAACAATCTCGCACAAATGGCGTCGAGCTACATAGATATAGCCGACGGAGCAGAAGTTCAGATACAATTCCTGGAACAGAATGATTGGAGAGCCGAGATCTTCGATTATTTGAAAGATTCGGCTCGGGGGGCACCTAAACGGGTGAGATACAGAGCCATGAAGTATGTCCTTATAGGAGACGATATGTTCTACAGGACATTGGAAGGGTTGCTACTCAAGTGCCTAGGACCGACTGAGTCCAATCGGCTCTTACATGAGGTGCATGAAGGCGCCCGTGGAACACATCGGTCGGCTCATAAGATGAAGTGGTTGATCGGGCGATCGTGGTTTTATTGGCCCACTATGCTTGAAGATTGCTTCAATTATTACAGGGGGTGCCAAGCATGTCAGATGTTTGGAAAAATTCAGATGGTGCCAGCATCGGCGATGAACCCCATCATCAAGCCTTGGCCGTTTCGGGGGTGGGGCATGGATATGATCGGCAAAATCCATCCGGCATCAGGTAAAAAACATGAATGGATTTTGGTTATCACAGATTACTTCACCAAGTGGGTGGAGGCCGTCCCTATGAAAAAGGTAACATCAGAGGACGTGATCAAGTTTGTGAAAGAACACGTCATTCATAGGTTTGGAATCCCCCAGACTATCACGACCGATGGAGGTTCGGTCTTCACTTCTAAAGAATTCAGGAAGTTCTGTGATGACGTAGGGATTAAACTGATCCGATCATCCCCATACTATGCTCAAGCTAACGGACAGGCCGAGGCGTCCAATCAGAGCCTGATCAAGCTAATCAAGAGGAAAATTGACGAGAATCCTCGGGATTGGCACGAGAAGTTATCAGAAGCATTATGGGCCTACCGCATGTCGTGCCATGGGGCTATAAAGACCTCGCCGTACCAGCTTGTCTATGGACAGGAGGCCGTATTGCCTTGGGAAATTACGGCTGGATCAAGATGCGTCACGTTTCAGAATGATCTGACAGTCCGAAGAATACGCAGCCTTGATGAGCGACACTATTGAGGACGCAATGGAACTCGAGGCTTTGGTCGTTGGAGAAGATTAAGGAGAACAAAGCCGGGGTGGCTCGTGCTTACAACAAAAAGGTTAAGCCAAAAGAGTTCCAAGTTGGTGATCTTGTGTGGGAAGTCTGTGTTGCCATTGGGAACCAGGGATAAGGCATATGGCAAGTGGTCTCCTAATTGGCACGGTCCGTACAAAGTAGTCCAGGCCTTGAAGGGTAATGCATACATGCTGGAGGAATTGAGCGGCGAAAAGTTTCCCGTGGCTGTTAATGGCCAACACCTCAAGAAATATTTCCCAAGCATGTGGGATGATGGACGAGTAGGGATGGGCCGATTTCAGAATCGGACGATAAAATGTGGGGGCCGATTTCAGAATCGGCCGATAAAAAAAAGAAGAGAAGGGAAAGCATATATATATAAAAATCACAGCCGATGCACGGGCATCGACTTCGAGAGAACGAGCCGATACGCTGATATCGACTTTAGTGAAGTAAGTTTATACAACAGCTTGGCCTCAGATAGCAAGATGAGCCGATATTCTGCCATCGGCTCCCTGTACGACAACTCCATTCGACAATCGGCAAGGGAGTTAAGGGATTTTCTTCATTGATAAGAGGATTTCTTACAAAGAAAGAGCCGATTGCTCGGGAAGGAAGAACAAAAGAAGGGTCTATTGACCAATCTACTACTGCTAGGCCTATACTAGTAGATCTTAATCTACGGGCCGTTGCTTCCTTCGTCGTCGTCTTCGAAACTCTCATCGGCACTACTGCCGATGGGTTCTTCGTCGCTGCTCCCATAGCCCTCTACGGGAGCTTCATCTTCGTCTTCATCGTCGCTGCTGTCGTCGTCCCACCACATGCGGAGGCGCTTTGCTGGCGGGTAACCCTCGAGGGAGTCATCGTCATCGCCGTCGTCTTCCTTTTCCTCTTCTTCAGAGGTGGGGCAGCCGTCCCAGGGGAACCGGTCGTCCTCGCTCTCCGACTCCGGCTCCCGACGGCGAGGAACCGAAGATCTTCGTCCCCGCCGGACAGGGACTGGTCGTCTTCGGACCGCACGAGAGGAGGCGTGGTCTTCCAGTGTCCCATGCTTCTGGGGCGCGGATGTCCGGTGGCGTCTCACGGGAGGAAGAGGACCCGTAGGAAAGCTCGGAGGAGGAGTCGTGGAAGACCGACGAGGAAGAGGAAGAAGAGGAAGACATGGCTGTGGGAGTTTTGAGGGTTTTTGGGCACCGTGGCCAGGACAGAGCAGGATGGTGAAATAGCGAATCACTCAGAGCGGTTAAATAAAAGGGGGCTACGGTGAAAAAATTCAATGCCACAGCAGTTTTCGAGGAGGCAGTACCCACAGACAACGGTCAAATTGTGCGGAGCAATGGTTCTGCTCTGCCATGACATGACCCGACGAAAAATGCTGCAATGGTTCTACTCTGCCATGACATGACCCGACGAAAGAAAAACGTAATGATTTTGGAAATATCATTTCCAAAACCAGGGGGGCATGTGTTATCACCAGAATTTGACCGAGTCAGAGGTGGGCCGCAATCAAGATGGGCTTAAAGGAAGTATACATGGAGAATCATGTGAATCGGCCTTTTATACCAAGTTGGGCTTAATTGCCCGTGTATCTGTAACATATTAGATCGTATTTTAGTTTAGAGATAGAATCTTACTCGTGCACGGTTTAGTGCACGCCCTCATTAGAAAGTCCCCTGGACTATAAATATGTACCTAGGGTTTATGGAATAAACAACAACTCACGGTCAACCCCAAAACAAACCAATCTCGGCGCATCGCCAACTCCTTCGTCTCGAGGGTTTCTATCAGGTAAGCGACATGCTGCCTAGATCGCATCTTGCGATCTAGGCAGCACAAGCCCCACGTTGTTCATGCGTTGCTCGTACCGAAGCGCTTTTGATGGCGAGCAACGTAGTTATCATTAGATGTGTTAGGGTTAGCATTGTTCTTCGTTTAAGCATGCTTACGTAGTGCAACCCTTGCATATCTAGCCGCCCTCACGCCTATCTCGGGTGTGGGGGCGGCACCCCGCTTGATCATTATTTAGTAGATCTGATCCGTTACGATAGCTCCTTGTTCTACAAGGATTAGTTTAATATCCGCAATAGTTAGGCCTTACAAAGGGGGGAGGATCCAGTGGGCACGTAGGGTGGCGTTCGCAAGTCCTAAACGGGATGTTCCGAGGATCAACTTCATGTTGGTTTTTAGGCCTTGTTTAGGATCGGCTTACGAGCACCGTGCGTGGCCGCGAGGCCCAACCCTGGAGTAGGATGATCCGATTATGCGGTGAAAACCCTAAATCATCGTAGATCTCATTAGCTTCATCTTGATCAAGCAGGACCACCAAGTATTCGTGCACCCCGTACGGATCATGGGTGGATCGGCTCTTTGAGCCGATTCACAGGATAACCTGAGAGCCGATCGAGGCTCGTATTTAACGTTTACATGTATGCCCTGCAGGAAACTAAGCGAGGCATCCCCATCACCTTCCTGACCAGGTATAGGTCAGGTGGCACGCCCTTGCACTTCGCATCGCCGCGTGTGACCGGAAGAGCATTGCGGGCCGTCGCTCGGAGGGGTCTCAGCCAGCCGCAGCTCTAGGCTCTTCCCGGCTCTACGGTGTTGACAAGGCCGCTGCCCGCCGGTGGGTTTTGGCAGTCAACAGGTACAAAGTTTGTTTAGTATTTTTACGCTCTTAAACTCATCTAGAGATCTATTACAGGAAGAGGCTTATTAAGGCCAGCAGCTATTTGATCTTTGCTTGATACAAAATGGATTTCTAAACTCCTGTTAGTTACACATTCTGTAACAAAGTGATAACCAATCTCAATGTATTTTGTACAAGCATGGAAGATAGGTTTGCCGACAGATATGTTGCACCTAAGTTACTGCACCATTGACAAAGAGGTTGATGTAGTTTGACACCAAAAGCTCACAAAGAAGTGCTTCAATCCAAAATCAGTTCAGCTTGGCTAGAGATTTATACTCAGACTTAGTGAAAGATTAAGATACAATAGTTTGTTTGCCAACACTCTAGGAAACCACATTAGGGCCAAGGAAAATAGCTAAACCTCCTATTGAGCCTCGGTCATCAAGGCAACCAGTCCAGTCTGCACTTGAAAAAGCATTAACAAAATTAGACGGTAATCTGAGAAAAGAGATTGCAACATTTTGTGTGTCCTTGATATATTTGAGATTTTTTTTGCCGCCGCCTAATGAGATGTAGTTGGGGGATGAAGATACTGACAAACCTTGTTAACTAAGAAGGACAAATATGGCTAGGTCAAGGTCAAGTATTTTAACTCTCCACGAATTCTTCTGTATTGTGTACTATCCCTAGAACCAAAAGATGTCCCTTCAGTGAGAGAGACATTTTTCTCCGGAGGACATAGGGGTAGGTGCAGCTAGGCACTTGATCATTCCAACTCGAGCAAAACTTCATGTGTTTTCTTTGCCTCAATCCCAATAAACAAGTGCAAATCACCCAAGTCTTTAAGAACGAAGGTTTCATTGATATTTCTAAGGAGCACAGAAATAGCATGATCTGAGGCTTGTTACTATGATATCATCAACATATGTGAGAACAAAGACAATGATAGCTAACTTGTTGTAGAGAAACAAAGAGTTCTTAGCCTTTGATGGTATAAAGCAAAGCTCATTTAACTTGGAGCTAAGCTAAGAATACCAAGCTCAGATTGCTTGCTTTGAGTCCGTAATGAGCTTTATCCGGTTTGCAAACAAAATTTTGTGCATTAGAATTCTCAAGATCTGGGGGTGTGCCATGTAGACCTCCTCTTCCAGAACAACATGAAGAAACGCGATCTTAACATCTAACTGTTGCAAGCTCCAACCACGAGAAACTGAAATGGCTAGAACAATTGTAATGGTGGCTGATTTAATAGCTGGACTAACATGTCTTCACCATAATTTTGTTTAAAACTCTTTGCAAAAACATGCTTACTGTGAATGCCATTGATACGTCTCAAACGTATCTATAATTTCTTATGTTCCATGCTAATTTTATGATGATACTCACATGTTTTATACACATTATATGTCGTATTTATGCATTTTCCGGAACTAACCTATTGACGAGATGCCGAAGGGCCAGTTGATGTTTTCTGCTGTTTTTGGTTTCAGAAATCCTAGTAAGGAAATATTCTCGGAATCGGACGAAATCAACGCCCAGCATCTTAGAATTCCACGAAGCTTCCAGAACACCCGAGAGCCAGCAGAGGAGGGCCACAGGGCCACCAGATGACAGGGTGGCGCGGCCAGGGCCTAGGTCGCGCCCCCCTATTGTGTCACCGCCTCGTCAGCCCTCCGACTCCGCCTCTTCGCCTATTTAAAGGTCCCTGACCTAAAACCTCGATAAGGAAAAGCCACGGTACGAGAAACCTTCCAGAGCCGCCGCCATCGCGAAGCCAAGATCTGGGGGACAGGAGTCTCTGTTTTGGCACGCCGCCGGGACGGGGAAGTGCCCCCGGAAGGCATTTCCATCGACACCACCGTCATCTTCATCAACGTTGTTGTCTCCCATGAGGAGGGAGTAGTTCTCCATCGAGGCTAAGGGCTGTACCGGTAGCTATGTGGTTAATCTCTCTCCTATGTACTTCAATACAATGATCTCATGAGCTGCCTTACATGATTGAGATTCATATGAGTTTTGTATCACTATTCATCTATGTGTTACTCTAGTAATGTTATTAAAGTAGTCTATTCCTCCTCCACGGTGTAATGGTGACGAGTGTGTGCATCGTGTAGTACTTGGCGTAGGTTATGATTGTAATCTCTTGTAGATTATGAAGTTAATTATTGCTATGATAGTATTGATGTGATCTATTCCTCCTTCATAGTGTGATGGTGACAGTGTGCATGCTATGTTAGTACTTGGTGTAATTGCAATGATCTATCATGCACTCTAAGGTTATTTAAATATGAACATTGAATGTTGTGGAGCTTGTTAACTCCGGCATTGAGGTGCTCTTGTAGCCCTACGCAATTAGTGGTGTTCATCATCCAACAAGAGAGTGTAGAGTGGTTTTATTATGTGATCAATGTTGAGAGTGTCCACTAGTGAAAGTATGATCCCTAGGCCTTGTTTCTAAGCATCGAATCTCCGTTTATTTACTGTTTTGTTGCATGTTTACTCGCTGCCATATTTTATTCAGATTGTTATTACGACTCATATACATCCATATTACTTGTATTTCACTATCTCTTCGCCGAACTAGTGCACCTATACATCTGACAAGTGTATTAGGTGTGTTGGGACACAAGAGACTTCTTGTATCGTGATTGCAGGGTTGCTTAAGAGGGATATCTTTGACCTCTTCCTCCCTGAGTTCGATAAACCTTGGGTGATCCACTTAAGGGAAACTTGCTGCTGTTCTACAAACCTCTCGCTCTTGGAGGCCCAACACTGTCTACAAGAATAGAAGCACCCGTAGACATCAAGCACTTTTCTGGCGCCGTTGCCGGGGAGGAAAGGTAAAAGGCACTCATACTCCGGTCCCAGGTAACTAAATACTTTTCTGTTGCCGTTGTGTGTGTGCTCGAAGCTATTTCCTTTAGATCCTGCAATTGCATCTTTTTGTTTCTTGTTTACACTAGTTAGGCATAATGGACAACAATGAGCTTCTTATTCTATTTCCTGAGTTAAGACATGAATGGTTTAATGCGAAAATTAAAAAACCTATGGAACCTTATTTGCATGCTGGTAGTAATATTAGTATGAACGCTTTGAACACCATTGTTGATAATGATATAGAAAGTTCTACGTTTGGGGAAGCTGGTTTTGATGAGTATGATATTTTTAGTCCCCCAAGCATTGAGGAGAAAATTTTCTTTGATGATACTTTGCCTCCCATTTATGATGATTATAATGATAGTGGTCTTTTGGTGCCGCCTACTATGGAGGATAAATTTAATTATGATTACAATATGCCTCCTACATTTGATGATAGCTACTTTGTTGAATTTGCTCCCACTACAACTAATAAAATTGATTATGCTTATGTTGGGAGTAGTAATAATTTTATGCATGAGACTCATGATAAGAATGCTTTATGTGATAGTTATATTGTTGAGTTTGCTCATGATGCTATTGGATATTATTATGAGAGAGGAAAATATGGTTGTAGAAATTTTCATGTTACTAAAACACCTCTCTATATGCTGAAATTTTTGAAGTTACACTTGTTTTATCTTTCTATGCTTGTTGCATTATGCTTCATGAACTTGTTTATTTACAAGATTCCTTTCCATAGGAAGTGGGTTAGACTTAAACTTGTTTTGAATTTTCTTCTTGATGCTCTCTTTTGCTTCAACTCTTATTTCTTGGGAGTGCATCATTAAAACTGATGAGCCCATCTTAATGGCTATAAAGAAAGAACTTCTTGGGAGATAACCCATGTGTTTATTTTACTACAGTACTTTTTTATATTTGAGTCTTAGAAGTTGTTACTACTGTAGCAACCTCTCCTTATCTTTATTTTTATTGCATTGTTGTGCCAAGTAAAGTCTTTGATAGTAAAGTCAATACTAGATTTGGATTACTCGCGTGAAACAGATTTCTTGCTCGTCACGAATTTGGGTATGATTCTCTCGTAGGTAACTCGGAAAAATCTGCCAATTTACGTGCGTGATCCTCAGATATGTACGCAACTTTCATTCAATTTGGGCATTTTTATCTGAGCAAGTCTGGTGCCTCTTTAAAATTCGTCTTTACGGACTGTTCTGTTTTGACAGATTCTGCCTTTTATTTCGAATTGCCTCTTCCGCTGTGTTGGATGGATTTCTTTGTTCCATTACCTTCCAGTAGCTTTGAGCAATGTCCAGAAGTGTTAAGAATGATTGTGTCACCTCTGAACATGTGAATTTTTGATTATGCACTAACCCTCTAATGAGTTTGTTCTGAGTTTGGTGTGGAGGAAGTTTTCAAGGGTCAAGAGAGGAGGATGATATACTATGATCAAGAAGAGTGAAAAGTCTAAGCTTGGGGATGCCCCCGTGGATCATCCCTGCATATTTCAAGAAGACTCAAGCATCTAAGCTTGGGGATGCCCAAGGCATCCCCTTCTTCATCGACAACTTATCAGGTTTCTTCTCTTGAAACTATATTTTTATTCGGTCACATCTTATGTACTTTACTTGGAGCGTCTGTTTGTTTTTGTTTTTGTTTTTGTTTGAATAAAATATGATCCATCATGCTTGTGTGGGAGAGAGACACGCTCCGCTGTTTCGTATGAACACATATGTTCTTAGCTTTATCTTTAATGTTCATTGCGAAATTTGAATTACTTCATTCATTGTTATATGGTTGGAAACGGAAAATGCCGCATGTGGTGAATGGTATAATGTCTTGAATAATGTGATACTTGGCAATTGTTGTGCTCATATAGATCATGTTTAAGCTCTTGCATCATGTACCTTGTACCCATTAATGAAGAACTACATAGAGCTTGTTAAAATTTGGTTTGCATGATTGATCTCTAGAGTCTAGATATTTTCTCGGTTGAGGTGTTTGAACAACAAGGAGACAATGTAAAGTCTTATAATAGTTACAATATGTTCATATGTGAGTCTTGCTGCACCTTTTATATTTGAGTTTGCTTCAAACAACCTTGCTAGCCTAGCCTTGTATTGAGAGGAATTCTTCTCGTGCATCCAAATCCTTGAGCCAAAAACTATGCCATTTGTGTCCACCATACCTACCTACTACATGGTATTTGTCAACACCCGGATTTTTAAGTCCGAATGCCTATTATGTCATTCATCGCAATCCCAGGATAATGTTGTTGCGAGGCATAATAGTCGAATATCATAGTCATCATTTATTACAAACCGTATTGTCTTACAACTTGAATCACATGATCCATATTACACAAATAGTTGATCTATCGATCAACGAACAAACACAAGTTCATAGCGGAAGCATAAAGATAAAGGGACTCTCTAGTCCACAGGCCAACGCTTGACGTCGGAAGACTCCTAGTTGTCGTAGGCGTCCTGCTGGTCATCTCCTTGGTAGTTCTGTTCATCTTCATACTCTGGCCATTTGAATAGCCAGGGACAAAGCCGTAAGTACTTTAAGTACTTGCAAACTAACACTAATGTAAGTGCTACAACTTTAGTAAGGGGTGCTAAGCTCTAGTTTAATTTGCATAAAGCCAATTTTAGTTCACAAGTATTTTGAGCAAAGACTTATTCATGAGCTAACTAACTCAAGTGGGAACATTAGTGTCATTCCCACAACATTGGTTGTATTACAACAAGTCACCAAGTCATTATTCACTTCACCCATGTTTTTCAAAAATCTGACACCGGAAACTGTATGGCCTTTCCAATCGTCCGTAACCGTGGACACGGCTATTCGAATAGATTCACACTCTGCAGAGTTTGCACACTTGTGCCACAACATTTGATTTCATCCGTCGGGATAACCCCGAATCATCGTAACACAGTACGCGGATCATCAACCATAACCTTTCACTTATAAACCCTAGTATGAGCACCTCTCCCCATGAGCTTGGCCTCCTAGTGAAAACCAACTGTCAACCTGGGAACTGCACAGGGCTTGGCCTTACAAGTCACTGATGACCCACAAGTATAGGGGGTGTATCGTAGTATCTTCGATAAGTAAGAATGTCGATCCCAACGAGGAGCAGAAGGTGTTGACAGGCAGTTTTGATGAAGGATTCACTGTAAATGCTCACAAACAAGTATTCAGGGGGTTTTGATGTAACAGATGAATAAAGTACGAGTAAGTAAAATGCGAGAGAAATAATTGCAGCGAGTGGCCCAATCCTTTTTAGCACAAAGGACAAGCCGGTTTGTTTACTTATAATGACCAAACGTTCTCGAGGACACACGGGATTTTAGTCTAGTGCTTTCGCTACATACAGACTGATTAATCTTCATTGTTTTGATAAGTGTTGTGTGGGTGAACCTATGCTAATGTACCGCCCTTCCTAGGACTAATACATACTTGTGATTATACCCCTTGCAAGCATCCGCAACTACAAGAAAGTAATTAAGATAAATCTAACCACAGCCTTAAACTGCGAGATCCTGCGATCCCTCCCTGCATCGATATACCAACGGGGGTTTAGGTTTCGTCACTCCGGCAACCCCGCAATTGGCAAACGAGTACAAGATGCATTCCCCTAGGCCCATAAATGGTGAAGTGTCGTGTAGTCGACGTTCACACGACACCACTAGAAGAATAACACCACAACTTAAATATCATAACATTGAATATTACTCAACCATAGTTCACTACTAACAATTAGACTTCACCCATGTCCTCAAGAACTAAACGAACTACTCACGAGACATCATATGGAACATGATCAGAGGTGATATGATGATGAATAACAATCTGAACATATACCTTGGTTCAATGGTTTCACTCAATAGCATCAACAACAAGTAGAAATCAGTATCGGGAGAGTTTCCCCTATCAAACAATCAAGATCAAACCCAAATTGCTACAGCGGTGACGATGTCCAGCGGTGGAGATGGCGGTGATGATGGTGGAGATGATGATGATGGTGATGGAGATGATGTCCAGCTCGATGGCGGTGACGATGGCGTCGATTTCCCCTCCGGGAGGGAATTTCCCCGGCGGATTCCTCGCCCGCCGGAGAGCTCTTTTCTCTCTCGGTGTTCTCCGCCCCGCGAGGCGGCCGTAACCCTTCGTGAGGATTCCTCCGTGGCTTAGGTCTTCGGGACGAAGGGTTTCGCGAAGAAAAGGAGGCGAAAGAGGCCGAGGGGGCCCCACACCACATGGTGGCGCGGCCGTGCCATGGGCCGCGCCACCCTATGGTGTGGGCCCACCCCGGGTCCAACCGGCTCCCCCTTCGGCTTCCTCCGTCATCCGGAAAAATAGGATTTTTGGTAAAACTTCCTTCCACAGTTGATCTTCCGAAATATTGCATCCTCGACGGTGCTTTTTCCAGCGAGAATCCGGCTCCGGTGCTCGATCTCCAAATAATCATGAAACATGCAAAATAGATGAAATAACATAAGTATTGTGTCCCAATATGAAATATATCAATGAATAACAGACAAATTATGATATAAAATAGTGATGCAAATTGGACGTATCAACTCCCCCAAGCTTAGACTTCGCTTGTCCCCAAGCGAAACCGAACTCGTAAACAGGTCCACATGTTTATGGAGTGAAGAGTGGATAAATAAAATACGGACAAGAAGCATCGTATTCATTCACACAAGACATTATAGTAAACAACTTCCTCATATAATTCAACTTGAAACAAGTATAAGGTAATCACAAATAAAGGTGCATAAGGAATCATAATTGGTGATGGCAAACTTTGTTTATATTCATCTATTGAGCAGTGCTCTCATATTAAAGCTTATGGTAAACTTGCATACTCAATCATATTAATTATTGATGACTTTCAGAGCTATATTCATTCAAGGTAAAATTTGTACTAAACAAGAAAGAGTAAAGACATGATGAAGCAAATCACAATATAATAGTTTAATCACAACAACTCAAATGCTTGCTTGAGATGGAGGGAAATAGGTTTACTGACTCAACATAAAGTAAAAGACAGGCCCTTCGCAGAGGGAAGCAGAGATTAAATCATGTGCTAGAGCTTTTTCAGTTTTGAAATCATATGAAGAGAATAAAAGTAAAGTTTTGAGAGGTGTTTGTTGTTGTCAACGACTGGTAGCGGGTACTCTAACCCCCTTGCCAAACAAACCTCCAAAGAGCGGCTCCCATGAAGGACGTTATCTCTACCAGCAAGGTAGATCATCCCTCTTCTCTTTTGTTTACACATGTACTTTAGTTTATTTTAAGGATGACCCTCCCCCCAACCTTTGCTTACACAAGCCATGGCTAACCGAATCCTCGGGTGCCTTCCAACAATCTCATACCATGGAGGAGTGTCTATTGCAAAATTAAGTAGCTTACTGATGAATCAGGGCAAAACATGTGAAGAGAATTATTAATGAAAGTTAATTAATTGGGGCTGGGAACCCCGTTGCCAGCTCTTATTGCAAAATTATAGGATAAGTGGATGAAGCCACTAGTCCTTTAGTGGGGGCTGCCTAACAAGACTGAAAGATAAAACACCACATACTTCCTCATGAGCTATAAAACATTAACACAAATAAGAAGTAATAAGTTTTGAATTGTTTAAAGGTAGCACATGAAGTATTTACTTGGAATGGCAGAAAATACCATGCAGTAGGTAGGTATGGTGGACACAGATGGCATAGGTTTGGGCTAAGGTTTGGATGCACGAGAAGTATTCCCTCTCAGTACAGGTCTTTGGCTAGCAAGGTTAATTAGCAAGCATAAGAGTTGAGGTGAAACAAACAAATATACATGTGATATAAACAATCATGCATCTTACTTGTAAGCACAAATAGTTTTAACTTTAGAATACTAAGCTAAGAACTGATAAGAAAGATAATAATATCTTCTACATTTGTTTCCTCTATTCTTCTTAAACTCAAAGTGTTGTTGCTATTGACCATTGCTAAGTTTGCCAAAACCAAATAGATTTACTTAATGCTCCCAAAGTGGTACCAATACTAAAATCAAGATCAATCATATAGTAGAAATTGCAAACTAAAATAAGGTGTGCAATATGTAAATGATAAGACTTCTCATTAATATTCCATAACGATAACTCACACCAAGGGATACATAGACAAACTAAAGGAGAGATACTTCCACACTGCAACCCATCTCATACGATAATTTCCCTACTCATGATATGACACTACTTGATAGTGAAAAGTAAAAGGTAATGATAATGTGATACCGCGGCACTCCCCCAAGCTTGGAACAAACCAAGGGGATGCCAATACCGATGATGGATTACTCCTTTGGCGATGGTGGTGATGAATCCCTTATGCGCTTCTTACACATCTCCTTCGACTTCAGCTTCTCGACTTAGCGGATCCGCACTAAGTCTCGAAGAGATTCATTGTTATCTGAAGTCGGCGATGGCGAACCTGTGACGGGCATTAAGTAATATCCCAGCATTCTACGGAGTCGGCAATTCTCCTCCCTGAGTATCTCCACTTCTCTTCTTAGAGCCCGGTATTGACCACAAAACTCATCGGTAGTCCGCAGAGCTTCTTCCAACACAGGGAAGGAGTCGAGGCTAAGAGCGGGTGGTAAAGGTCCCTGCAAGTTATGAGAAAAAGAACGTCGAGTGTCAACAGATCCCACCAAGATTTGCTTGCTCCCAACGGCTTGCTGCTCTTGTCTTGATGGCACCTCCTTCACTTCTTCCTCCGAAAGCCCCTTGCCCTTGTTGCTGGAGGCCATGGTGCCTCTAAACTGAAAACAGATCCTGAAAGAAACAGCTCGAAACAAAACATGTCGAGAGAACGATATACGGACCTCCAGGGGTCCGGGGGATTTTATAATAAAAAATTTCAGAACAAACGGAAGGTACCAGATCGAACCAGAGTCGGAAAGGGGCAACGAGGCGGCCAGACCATAGGTCGGCGCGGGCCCAGGTCAGGCCGCGCCGGCCTATGGTGGCACGTCCTCGTGCGTCCTTTCCACTCCGTTTCGAACTCGTAATTTTTCATATTTTCCAAAAACAACAAAAATAATGTTCGAAAAGTAAATCGCGAACTTTTCATTACCGAGCATCGTTACCTATTCAAAGTCGAGTTCCGGCGGATCGTCAATTTGTCCTTTGATGAAAGCCTCCGGTGTTTCCACTCGAATAATATCAACATCAACATTATAAGAATCACCCGAGATATAATGCTTGAGTCTTTGTCCATTCACCACTTGCGTAGCATTGCCTTGGAGAGAGCTAATTTTAATTGCTCCCGAACGATACACCTCCTCAACAACATATGGTCCTTCCCATTTCAAGAGTAATTTCCCCGCAAAGAATCCGAGACGAGACCGATACAATAGGACTTTATCCCCAATATTAAATTCTCTTTTGATGATCCTTCTATCATGCCATTTTTTAACTTTTTCTTTAAAGAGTTTAGCATTTTCATAAGCTTCACTTCTCCATTCATCTAGAGAACTTAATTGTAGCAACCTCTTATCACCGGCAAGTTTAGGATCTTTATTTAATTCTCTAACAGCCCGATAAGCTTTATGTTCTAGTTCTAAGGGTAAATGACAAGCTTTTCCGTAAACCATTTTATAAGGTGACATTCCCATGGGGTTTTTATAAGCAGTTCTATAAGCCCATAGTGCGTCTTTCAATTTACTAGCCCAATTCTTTCTAGATTTATTAACGGTTTTCTCGCAAAATAGATTTAATTTCTCTATTTGATAATTCTACTTGACCACTACTTTGAGGGTGATAAGCGTAAGCAATTCTATGATTAATACCATACTTAGCAAGAGTTTTTCTAAAACCTCCATGAATAAAATGAGAACCTCCATCAGTCATAATATATCTAGGTACTCCAAATCTAGGAAAAATAATATCTAAAAGCATTTTTAAAGAGGTCTCACCATCAGCACTTTTTGTAGGTATGGCTTCCACCCATTTAGTAACATAATCAACAACAACAATTATATGAGTGTTACCTTTTGAAGAGGGAAAAGGTCCCATGAAGTCAAATCCCCAACAATCAAACGGTTCAATAACAAGAGTATAATTCATAGGCATTTCATTGCGTCTGGAGATATTACCAACCCTTTGACATTCATCACAAGATAAAATAAACTTCCTTGCATCTTTGAAGAGAGTTGGCCAATAAAAACCTGATTGTAGAACCTTTTGCGCGGTTCTATCTCCGGCGTGATGTCCTCCATAAGCACCGCCATGACATTTACTCAATATCTCTTGTTGTTCATATTCGGGAACACACCTTCGCATAATACCATCCACTCCTTCTTTATATAAGTGTGGGTCATCCCGAAATAATGCCTCAAGTCATAAAAGAATTTCCTCCTCTCGCTGAGCCGAAAAGGTTGGAGGCAAGTACTTGGAAACAATAAAGTTAGCATAATCAAGCATACCAAGGACTGTCTCGCGAGCTCACCTTTATTACAGCCAATTGTTCATTTGGAAAACTATCATTAACAGGAACAGGATCATAAGCAATATTTTCCAATCTAGACAAATTATCAAGCAACAGGATTATCAAGCACCTTTCCTATCTACAATATGTAAATCAAATTCTTGCAAAAGAAGTACCCATCTAATAAGCCTCGGCTTAGCATCTTTCTTTGTCATAAGGTATCTAATTGCAAGCATGATCAAGTATGAATTGTAACTTTTGAATCAACAATATAAGATCTAAATTTATCACAAGCAAAGACTACAGACTAACAATTCTTTTTCAGTAGTAGCATAATTTCTTTGAGCAAGCATCAAGAGTCTTGCTAGCATAATGAATAACATTTAATTTTTTATCTACTCGCTGTCCAAGAACAGACACCTACAAGCAAAATCACTAGCATCGCACATGATTTCAAAAGGTAAGTTCCAATCGGAGGTTCAACTATAGGAGCAAGCTTGTTAAGGCTTTCTTTAGAGTTTCAAAAGCTTCCTTACAATCATCATCAAAAACAAAAGGTACATCTTTTGAAGAAGATTAGTAAGAGGCTTTGAAATCTTGGAGAAATCTTTAATAAATCTCCTATAAAACCCAAGCATGACCAAGAACACTACGAATACCTTTAACATCCCTTGGATAGGGCATCTTCTCAATAGCTTCAACTTTAGCTCTATCAACTTCGATACCTCTCTCGGAAATTTTATGTCCCAATACAATTCCTTCATTAACCATAAAGTGGCATTTCTCCCAATTAAGAACAAGGTTAGTTTCTTCACATCTCTGCAAAACACATCCTTCATCTTGGGAATTAGACGACGCTGAGGTTCAACAACTGGCTTCGCATCATCTTCCATATTAATGGCATGTTGGCAAATAGAGGGAGAAATCCCCTTCAAGTCATCAAGAGTATAGCCAATAGCACCTCGGTGTTTCTTCAATATTTGCAATAATCTTTCTTCTTCAAACTCTGTAAGCTTAGAACTAATAATAACAGGATATATTTTCTTATCATCAATATGAGCATATTTAAGATTATCGAGCAAAGGCTTTAAATCAAAAACAGGATCTTCCTTTGGTGGCGGTGTTGTACCCAAGTCTTCCACCGGTAAATCATGCTTGAGAATAGGTTGGCGAAGAAAAATCTCCTCAAGCTCATCTCTTTCTTTCCTAAAAACTTCGCTCTCGCTATCCTCCAAATGTTGCTGCAAAGGATTATTAGGAACAAGAACAATAGATGCACACTCGCTCCATTTTAAAATCATTACTAGGCAAATCAGCTTTATAAGGAGTTTTAGTAAATTTAGAGAAGTTAAACTCATAAGATTCACCAGCAAATTTGGTCAAAATTTTCTCTTTCTTGCAATCTATAATAGCTCCACAAGTATTTAGAAAAGGTCTACCAAAAATGATAGGACAATAATCGCTAGCAAGCAGAACCAAGTACCAAAAAGTCAGCAGGATATTTAATCTTACCACATAGAACTTCCACATCTCGAACAATACCAATTGGAGAAATAGTTTCTCTATTAGCCAGCTGAATAACCACATCAATATCTTCAAGTTCACAAGAATCAATTTCGTGCATAATCTCCGTGTATAGCTCATAAGGTATAGCACTAACACTTGCACCAATATCACATAAACCATAATAGCAATGATCACCAATTTTAACCGATAGCATAGGAACACTAGCTTGTTTGGGTTTATTAGGATGTGAAACAATATTAGAAGCATCTTCACGTAAAATAATATGACCATCCTCTACATTTTCAATCACAAGATCTTTAACTATGGCAATAAGCAGAGTTCAACTTTTATTTGTTCTTCGAGTTCTATAGGTTTCTTTTCACTTTTATGAACCGCACTATTTATAACAGAGTACTCTTTCATTTTAGCAAGAAAAGGAGTTTTTTCAATATAAGCTTCAGGAATAACACGATCAGCAGTTTCAACTACAACACACTTATTAATAGATGAATCAATTTTATCTTTATACGGTTCATGATACTTATCAAAATTCTTCTTAGGCAATTCATAATGAGAGGCAAAAGCTTTATAAAGATTTGTAGCAACTTGAGAATCAAGACCATATGTAGCACTCATATTACGAAATTTATCAGTATCCATAAAAGCTTCAATGCATTCATAATCATAAATTATACCTGATTCTCTATCTTTGTCGTTCTCCCAACCTTCGGCATTTTCTTGGATCCGATCAAGAAGGTCCCTTTTAAACTCTTCTTTATTGCGTGTAAATGATCCAGAACAAGAAGTATCCAGACAAGGTCTTGTCTTGAAAAGAAAGTCTTGCATAGAAATTATCAATAATAACATTACCAGGAAGCTCATGAATGGGGCATTTGAGCATTAAAGACTTCAATCTCCCCCAAGCTTGGGCAATACTCTCTCCATCATGAGGCCAGAAATTATATATGCGGTTCCGATCTTTGTGAATTTCACTTGGAGCATAAAATTTGGAATAAAATAAAGGCACAATGTCCTCCCAATCAAGAGAATCACCATTCTTCAGCAATTTATACCAATGCGCCGCTTTACCGGACAGACGATATAGAGAATAGCTTCTTCCTAACTTCATTCATAGCAATAC
>NC_061508.1:42191892-42235048 GCF_022539505.1 Lolium rigidum
CGCGAAATTTCCCCAGAATTTACTATGCAATGCACATTCCTTTCTAAAATCTACCCCTCGATCGTCTCTAAACCTGGGACATTACAACCTGCACATTTGAATAACCCGCATAATTCATGCAAAAACAATAAATGATCACCAGGATGGACAGTTCCATCCCCTTCATAGCGGTTATCCATAACATGTTCAATAATTTTCGTAGGTATTTTATATGGTATTACTTCCTCACTCGGCGCCTCATCCACTACCGTTGCAGTAGTAGTAGATTTCCCAAATAGAAATTGAAGAGAAGATCTCTCCATAATGACTTATAGCAGAGAAAGTAGAAATAAAATCAGCACAAACAGTAAAGGTTTTCCTTACCAATTCCACTTACCAATAGCGCTTCACTCCCCGGCAACGGCGCTAGAAAATAGTCTTGATGACCCACAAGTATAGGGGGTGTATCGTAGTATCTTCGATAAGTAAGAATGTCGATCCCAACGAGGAGCGAAGGTGTTGACAGCAGTTTTGATGAAGGATTCACTCGTAAATGCTCACAAACAAGTATTCAGGGGGTTTTGATGTAACAGATGAATAAAGTACGAGTAAGTAAAATGCGAGAGAAATAATTGCAGCGAGTGGCCCAATCCTTTTTAGCACAAAGGACAAGCCGGTTTGTTTACTTATAATGACCAAACGTTCTCGAGGACACACGGGATTTTAGTCTAGTGCTTTCGCTACATACAAGCTGATTAATCTTCATTGTTTTGATAAGTGTTGTGTGGGTGAACCTATGCTAATGTACCGCCCTTCCTAGGACTAATACATACTTGTGATTATACCCCTTGCAAGCATCCGCAACTACAAGAAAGTAATTAAGATAAATCTAACCACAGACCTTAAACTCGAGATCCTCGCGATCCCTCCCGCATCGATATACCAACGGGGGTTTAGGTTTCGTCACTCCGGCAACCCCGCAATTGGCAAACGAGTACAAGATGCATTCCCCTAGGCCCATAAATGGTGAAGTGTCGTGTAGTCGACGTTCACACGACACCACTAGAAGAATAACACCACAACTTAAATATCATAACATTGAATATTACTCAACCATAGTTCACTACTAACAATTAGACTTCACCCATGTCCTCAAGAACTAAACGAACTACTCACGAGACATCATATGGAACATGATCGGAGGTGATATGATGATGAATAACAATCTGAACATAGACCTTGGTTCAATGGTTTCACTCAATAGCATCAACAACAAGTAGAAATCAGTATCGGGAGAGTTTCCCCTATCAAACAATCAAGATCAAACCCAAATTGCTACAGCGGTGATGATGGTGGAGATGATGATGATGGTGATGGAGATGATGTCCAGCTCGATGGCGGTGACGATGGCGTCGATTTCCCCCTCCGGGAGGGAATTTCCCCGGCGGATTCCTGCCCGCCGGAGAGCTCTTTCTCTCTCGGTGTTCTCCGCCCCGCGAGGCGGCTGTAACCCTTCGTGAGGATTCCTCCGTGGCTTAGGTCTTCGGGACGAAGGGTTTCGCGAAGAAAAGGAGGCGAAAGAGGCCGAGGGGGCCCCACACCACATGGTGGCGCGGCTGTGCCATGGGCCGCGCCACCCTATGGTGTGGGCCCACCCCGGGTCCAACTAGCTCCCCTTCCGGCTTCCTCCGTCATCCGGAAAAATAGGATTTTTGGTAAAACTTCCTTCCACAGCTGATCTTCCGAAATATTGCATCCCGACGGTGCTTTTTCTAGCAGTAATCTCGGCTCCGGTGCTCGATCTCCAAATAATCATGAAACATGCAAAATAGATGAAATAACATAAGTATTGTGTCCCAATATGAAATATATCAATGAATAACAGCAAATTATGATATAAAATAGTGATGCAAATTGGACGTATCAGTCACCTCAACTCACATCTTTTCTCAACAACGGAGGCAGCCTCGGCATAACCCCTATGATGTGTGTTCAGAGGGAACCCATACTAAGATGCATAAACTTCCAGTTAAGCCCTACCCATAATCAGGTATTGTGGGGGTACTCAATATTGGAAAGGTATCGCATTCAAACCAATATCGGTTTTGTATCAAAAATCACCATCTTCTCTTGGTCATTTTCTCCTTCAAATATCATTCAATGGAATGACTTATCATTCCAAGGTTTCATAAGTCACAAGTTCCCATCTAGAGTAGTCAAGTTTTAGTATTTTAGCACTAGCACTAATCATGAGGGGTACTATCTTGCTTGGCTAGTTTGAGACTAACTTTACTACACTAATCATCTTAACCACTTAGATCAAGCTAACTTATCCAGGTAAAACTTTGGAATCAACAAGTAAAACTTGTATAGTAAAAACTTGGGATAGGCTTGTGTTAAGAAAGATAAGAATCATGGTGCCTTGCTCCAAAGGAGCTTTGCACTTTGCAAGAGTATTAGCTTGCCTTGGTAGTTCTCAAGGTTCTCTTCTTCCTCCTCTTGATAGTATCCTTCCTCTTCCTGGTATTCTCCGGTGCTAGCGTCTAAATTTGAATACGAGTATAATTACTCACTAACTCAATGGCTATTCCCAAACATCATATATATATTCACACAACTAGGCTAAGCACACAATTAATTCCAATAAGGTGCATTGGTTGTGTGACTTGAGGAAAATAAAATCATTCCCTCTTATTCATATGTGAAAGTTAATTTCCATAGGGTTCTTGAGGAACAATTTCCTCTCATTGAAATTTTCTTAAGATTTAATTTCTCAAACAATAATACATGAACTTATGTTGACCTAAGTCAACCATTCATTATCATTATTGGAGAAAATGATTTAAATGAGGTAGACCACCTCATACCATTTAATAATTCTACAAATGATTTAAATCTCCAAGTATTTCATATAAGAGTGTTTGACCAGGGGTTCAAACATCACATGAATTCACTTGAGACAAGATTTAAATGAAGTAAAATACTTCATATGGTTTGCATAATAGTTTTGGACAATATCACTAAAGTAAACTAGTCATATTGCCCATTATTTAAACTAGGGCATGATCATGCAAAGTTACCACACCATTTTCTTGCAGAAAAAATTAGTGTAAGTCAAATGTGAGCTAGTGGAGTTGGAATTAACTAAATATCAATTTTGGTTGATTTTTAAGATTTAATTGAATGTGCAAAAGTCTCTGGCTTGTTCTTTTTGTCACATTATTTCTACAACAGATCCCAAGGTGAGACCTGTGGCAAGTTGTAGAACTTTTCAATAGCTTTCTAACAATATAAAGTTTGTTAAATTTGGCCAAGCCAAACAGATTCTATGGATTTTCAAAGTTGGAGCCAGTATTGAATTTGAATGGATTTGGAAAATTCGAATTTGAATGGCTGGGCTGCGCGGGAAAGCTAACTGGGCCGAAACAGAATAAAACAGCCCAAGTCCAGCCCACCACGCGTCCACGCGCGCGTGGGCTGTCTGACGGTGGGCTCCACCCGTCAGCGAGTCAAAAACCCCAAACGGTATGAATCAAAGGGGTGCGTTGGATTAGAACAAGATCTAACGGTTCACGCGCGTCGTCGTCGACGGCGAGAGAGGGGCTCGCCGGCGGCTCAGGTAGGGGGTCGGAGAGCTCACCGTGGCTCCAGCTAGGGTGGGCAGTGTGCTCGGTGAAGTTGTGGACGACGACGAAGCTCCTGGTACTGGCGGCGGCTCCAGGGGCGGCTTCCTTCTCTGGCGATCGTCGGCTACTGTGGGCGGCGGCGATCTAGCAATTGGGGGCCTCTGGCGGCTAATCAAGCATGGCGAGGTGACGAGGAAGTCGAGGAAGGGGAGGGGAGTGTTGCGGTGTGAAGGAATCGTCGAGGCGATGCCTCCTTTTATAGGCTCGAGGTTGGCCGTGGGTGCTGCGGCAAGGTCGACAAGGGCGCGGCTTCTCCGGCGGCCTAGAGGGCTAGGCGAGGGCGCGGTCATGTTCACGACGTCATGGCGTTGCTGAGAGCGTGAACGGCGCGGCGAGGGGGTGCATGTGATGGTCGGGTCCTTGCATGTACTGGCGCGGCCGTGGCGGGTGCGCTCGTCCTCTCCGGCGACCGTAGGTGCTAGGTGGTGACGACGGCGTGTCCGGCGAGCTATGCGTGGCGAGAGAGGTACCAGGGTGCGCGGATATGGTCGGGGTACGGCGAGGTTCGGCGAACGCCGCGTGGCCGTGTCGCGCGCGTCCGTGCACGGTGACGTCGCCCATGCCGCTCGCGTCGTACCTGGAGCGCGTGCGGGCGCGTCCATGGCGGGTCGTGGCGTCATCCTCTCGGTCAATGGCGAGTACGGGCGATCTTCTGGGATCCAGGGCTACGTGTTTGACAAGGTGGTGAGGCCTGTCGTGGAGAGAAGAGAGGGGAGGGTGTCGAGGTGGAACGTGGCCGGCATGGCCATGGCCACTCCATGTCTGGCCCTCTCCTGGTGTTTGCTTTGCAAGGGCTAGGTGTAGTGGTGTCCAGAGGTCATTGCTAGGTCGAGTGGTGATCAAGTGCTTGGCCAGGTTTGATCAAAATTTGAAAGTTGATGATCTTCCAAATGTTTCAAAGTCCTCTCTTTGATTGCCTCTAACTTTTGATCCAAGGAGAATTTGGTGGGATGGTCTTTACAGAAGTGGTTCATCTTGTTGAGTACTTGGATGACATGCAAAGAATAGGATTTGTTTGGTTTAGAAATCTTGAAAACTAGAGACTCAAAGTGGTGACAAGACTATAAAAGTCAAGAGTGACCATTATTCTATGTGAGTCAAATTTGAATTTGAAATTGGTTCAAAAGGTATTTCTTTGATTCCCCAAAGTTGTAATAACCATCTAATAGCATATTACAAGTAATGGTGAAGTCAAATAGGTCTAGGGTCAAAATTTGCAAAAATGGCATAAGCCATATGTTAGGGTTTTTAGGGTTTTTCTCTTATTTGATTTCTTTCTCTTTTTGATTTATTTGGTTGGTGATCTTCACTTGATCACTTTATGGTTTTAGAGTTCATCACATAAGCAATTAAACAATCATCATGGCATATCACTCAAAATGCACAAGTCCTAAGCAGGGTACTATATGCAATTGAAAAGTTTTTGTTTGTTCTGAAATTTGAATCTCTGAAACTTTGCTTCTCTCTTTTATTGAAATTTGGGATGTTACAAACCCTTCCCCCTTACAAAAGATCTCGTCCCGAGATCTTAAAGAAAATTAGGTGCTAAAGAGATCTGGGTATTCTTTCTTCATATCTTCCTCCCGCTCCCAAGTGGCTTCATCCTCAGTATGGTTGCTCCACTGTATCTTCAGGAACTTGATGCTTCGGGTGCGAGTAGTTCTGTAAGCTTCCTCTAGGATGCGAATCGGCACTTCGCGGTACGTCAGGTCCTGGTTGATGTCCACTGATCGGTGATCTATGTTCTTGAACACTTCAGTCTTCTCGGGGACTTCAAGGCACTTCCGGAGGAGTGAGATGTGAAACACGTCGTGCACAGCCGACATTTCTTCAGGTAACTCCAGTTGATAGGATACTTCGCCTCGGCGACCGAGAACTTTGAAGGGTCCGACATATCGGGGTGCAAGCTTTCCTTTCAGCTGAAATCTCTGCATTCCTTTCAGGGGGGATACCTTGAGATAGACAAAATCTCCAATCTCGAAGGTCATCTCTCGGCGTCTTTTGTCGGCGTAGCTCTTTTGGCTTGATTGCGCTGTCTTGAGGTACTCGCGAATCTTGTGCACTTTCTCTTCGGCTTCACGAAGAACATCAGGTCCAAAGACTTGGCTTTCTCCGACTTCAGACCAGTTCAGGGGGGTACGGCACTTCCTTCCGTACAAAGCTTCGAAGGGGGCCATCTGTAAGCTGGCTTGGTAGCTATTGTTGTAAGAGAATTCTGCATAAGGCAAGCAGTCTTCCCACTTGGATCCGTACTCCAGTACACATGCTCTCAGCATGTCCTCCAGTATCTGGTTGACTCTTTCCGTCTGTCCATCGGTCTGAGGGTGATAGGCGGTGCTGAAATTCAGACGGGTTCCTAGTCCTTCGTGCACTTTCTGCCAGAATCTTGAGATGAATTGTGATCCATATCTGACACTATCGACTTCGGGGTTCCGTGCAGGGCGACTATTCTGGAGATGTACAGTTCAGCTAACTTCGGACCTTGGTAGGTGGTCTTGACGGTGATGAAATGAGCTACCTTGGTCAATCTATCCACCACTACCCATATAGAATCATTGCCTTTGCTGGATTTGGGCAAACCTGTGATAAAGTCCATTCCTACCGAATCCCACTTCCATTCCGGAATCTGTAGGGGTTGCAGCAGTCATGCGGGTCGCTGATGTTCCGCCTTGACTCTCTGACAGATATCACACTTGGCGATGTAGCTTCCGATCTCTCTCTTCATTCCATGCCACCAGAATTGTTCCTTCAAGTCTTGATACATCTTGGTACCTCCGGGGTGGATCGAGTAAAGGGTGTCATGGGCTTCTTGCAGAATGAATTGCTTCAAGTATGTGTCCGATGGTACGCAGAGACGTCCTTTGTACCAAAGAACTCCGGCTTCATCTACGGTAAATCCCAGTGCTTTCCCTGCAACTATCTGTTTCTTGATTCCTTCGATGCTGGCATTTTCCTTCTGTGCTTCCTTAATCTGACCAATCAAGGTGGGCTGAAGCTCTATACTGGCTAGGAATCCTTCACTGACTAGTTCCATTCTGAACTGCTCAAATTCTTGGTAGAGGCTAGGTTGTTCTTCTGCTATCATGGAGTTTAACTGACATGGCAGTCTACTCAGCGCATCCGCTACCACATTGGCCTTGCCGGGGTGGTAGTGAATTTCCATATCATAATCCTTGATTAACTCTAACCATCTTCTCTGCCTCATATTCAGCTCCTTCTGGGTGAAAATATACTTCAGGCTCTTGTGATCCGAATAGATCTCGCAGCGATTACCCATGAGGTAATGACGCCATACCTTCAGTGCTAAAACTACAACTGCAAGCTCGAGGTCATGGGTTGGATAGTTCTGCTCATGCTGCTTCAGTTGCCTAGACAGATAAGATATCACTTTACCTTCTTGCATCAACACGCATCCAAGACCAATCTTGGAGGCGTCACAATAGACGTCAAATGGCTTGGTGATGTTCGGCATAATCAGGATTGGGGCTGATGTCAGTCTACTCTTGAGTTGTTGGAAACTTTCTTCACATTTTTCAGTCCATTCGAACTTCTTGTCCTTCTTCAGCAGTTGGGTCATTGGTCGAGCGATGCTTGAGAAGCCCTCGACAAATCTGCGGTAATATCCGGCTAATCCAAGAAAAGCGCGGACCTCGGTCTGGGTTGTTGGGGCTTTCCATTCTGCAACCGTCTTGATTTTGGCGGGATCTACGGCAATTCCTCCTGCAGACAAGATATGTCCCAGGAATCCTACTTCCTTCAGCTAGAACTCACACTTGCTGAACTTGGCATACAATTGATGCTCCCGAAGGGTATCTAAGACAGCTTCCAGGTGTTGCTCATGTTCTTCTTCAGAATTGGAGTAGATCAGTATGTCATCGATGAACACAACGACAAACTTATCTAGGAAGTTCATGAAGATCTTGTTCATGAGGTTCATGAAGTAAGCGGGGGCATTGGTCAGTCCAAATGACATGACATTGTACTCGTACAATCCATATCCGGTGGTAAAGGCAGTTTTGGGGATATCCGATGCACGAATCTTCAGTTGATGGTACCCAGTCCTAAGATCAATCTTCGAGAATACTATGGCACCGGTCAGCTGGTCAAACAGATCTTCTATCTTCGGCAAGGGGTATTTGTTTTTGATGGTGACATCGTTAAGCTTACGGTAATCCGTACATAAATGGTCGGCACCGTCCTTCTTATCCACAAACAAAACTGGGGATCTCCAAGGCGACGCACTCGGTCGAATCAGACCTTTGGCTAGTAATTCATCCAGTTGCTTCTTCAGTTCCACTAGTTCTGCGGGGTTCATGCTATAGGCTCTCTGGGCTATAGGTCCTGTTCCAGGGATTAATTCTATGATAAACTCGATATCCCGATCTGGGGGCATACCGGGTAGACCATCCGGAAACACATCAGGATATCGACAAACGACCCTGATTTGATCCAGAGTTGGCTTGGCTACACCTTGGTTGCAGGTAAATTTTCCGGGTAGTCTTTCAGATACATGTTCTACTATGACACCGGTGCTACTGGTCATGGTGATGGCTTTCTTAGCACAGTCAATCAATCCATGGTGTTTGGCCATCCAATCCATTCCCAGTACAACTTCCAGACCTTTGGTTCCCAGAATAATCAGATTGGCCAAGAACTCTACTTCATATATAATGATGGGTACATTTTTGCAAAATTTTCTGGCTTTGGTGGTTGATCCGGGAATTTGAACTATCATGACATGCTTCAAGCTGATAGGTTGAATTTTACTTGTGGATGCAAAGTCTTCCGTGACAAAAGAATGAGATGCTCCGGAATCAAACAATACTCTGGCAGGTACTGAGTTGACGGAAAACATACCCAGTACAACATCTGGTGCTTCCTGGGCTTCTTCGGCGTTCATGTGGAAGAGGCGGCCGTTGCGGTTGTTGGGATTGTTGGGGGCGAACTTCTTGCCGGTGGAGACGCGGCGTTGCTGCTGAGCAGGTGCAGCGGTGTTTCCGGCGAGCTTGGAGAGCCTCTTGGGACACTCGTTGGAGTAGTGTCCCACCACTCCGCACTCATAGCAGGTGATAGTAGATTTGTCCTTGGGGGCGACGGGGATGGCGTTGCTTCCGGTTATGGGGGCAGTGTTGGCGTTGTTGTTGTGGTTGGGGTTGGGAGCTCTGGGCGGAGCGCGGTTGAAGTTGTTGTTGTTGTTGTAGTTGTTGTTGTTGTTGTGGCCTCCTGGCCTGGAGTTTCCTCCACTCCGGTTCTGATAACCGGGGCGCGAGTTCTGCATAGGGGGCTTGTTGTTGTTTCTCGGAGTGAAACCTCCGCTTGAGCTGGGGCGATACTTCGGGGCATTGCTAGGCCCACTCTGGTGCATCATGCGACGTTTGCGGTTCTCATTGGCTTGGTTCAGCTTGCCCTCCATCCGGATGGCGGAGTCAACAAGGGCTTCAAGGTCGGCGAAGGGGATGTTGACGAGGACGGTCCGCATCTCATCATGCGATCCGTTCGGGAATCTCTCCGCCTCTTCTCAGTGATGTCGGTCTCGTCGGGGGCGTACCTTGACAGGGTAAGGAACCTGTCGCGGTATTCTACCACCGTCATGCGACCTTGCTTCAGTTCACGGAACTCATCCCTCATCTTCTTGATAAGACCCGGGGGTACATGGTAATTGCTGAACTTGAGCTTGAAATCTGCCCAAGTCATGAATTGACCCCCATTCATGGCACGTGTGCTAGTCCACCAGGCTCGGGCTGGTCCAGCGAGGTAATGGGTCGCAAACAGGACCATCTCGTTGGCTTCCACTCCAGCTACCTCCAAGTTGTTCTCCATGGTCTGAAGCCAGTCATCGGCATCGAGGGGTTCCTCCGTCTTGCTAAACACCGGAGGGTTGGTGTTACGAAAGTTCTTGAGCTTTGAACCGGGGTGATCATGATTCCCATGGCCTTGGTTCGCAAGGTTTTGCAAGTGCTTGCGATGTTGGCTTGACGTTCAGCTCTTTCAGTCTCCCTGTCTGCCAGCAGGGTTTGCAGCAGTTGCATCATGGCATCGTTGTTGTTGCGATTGGGAGGGGCCATCTGGATATACAGAAGATCATAAGATAAGAAGGAAAATTTTATGGTTTATTTTGGATAAGTTCAAAAACTTTAAAACTTGAAGGCTTTTGATAAAAACACACATTCATTCATTCATTCATTCATTCAACATAACACATTACAAGCTAACACCCAACTCCTTGCATGGTTTGAAGAACCATGTCACATGCTACGATACAACGGACGGGATACAACTCACACCTACATAAGTGCTCAAGTGCAGCTACCCTCGTCCTCAACGTCGATAGGAACGACGTCATCAGGTCCCGGCTCCAGAAAAGCGTAGTCCTCCTCCTCAGTGAACTCATCCTCCTCAAAGTCGTCGTCATCGCTCAGGAAGGCGTCTCCTCCCTGAAGGTCAATACCATCATCATCCTCCTCCATCTCCTTCAGCGGGTCCTCCTGGGCCTTGACGGTGGCCTCCAGTGATGCGATCTGTGCACGCAGGCGATCAATAGTGGCGTCCCTCTTGGCACGCTGCAGGCGGAGCTTGTTGCGATCCCTTGAGAGCATCTTGATGGCGTCGGCATGGGTTGCCAGGGCGAGGTGCGTCTGGTTGGCGTACGCACGAGCGTTGTCCAGATCCTGCTATGTGTGATACAGCATGAAATCTAGGTGCTCCGCGTGGTGCCTCAACTCAGGGTGAGACTGCAGCGCCATGGGCACTCCTGCTGCATCACGCCTCACAAGGTGAGCGAAGCGGGACGCAAGTAGGCGCACCACGTTCTGTCCACAGAGGCGCGCCAGTGCCTCGTGAAGAGCTCTCGCAAGTCCGTCGAGCCAGTTGCTCTCACGGAAAGAGAACAGGATCCTCTCCGTGTTGGGAGACTCCATCGTGCCTCTCAGATCTGCAGTGATGATCCACTGCAACTCACCACCGGGCTGATCGTTCACCTGAATCCCGTGGAACTCAGGGTGAAGTCGCCCAAGGAAGGCCGAGACAACGGTGAGGTCGTGCTCGAAAACGAGGCTTGCACCGTTCCCAAGCTGATAGAACTTCGCGTTGATGGGTTCATTCAGCTCCATCTGAAAGCGAAAGGATGAGTAAGTTAGAGAGTGAATAAGTGTGGCAAAATTTTAAGTTGATTCAAATAATAAAGAGCATGATTCATCAAATTTCGAAAAAGTCTCAAAGGCAAGAATGCGAGTAAATTTTCATAAATATTCTCTTTATTTGATTTCAAAGTTAAGTTTTTATGAACGTCCATTCTAACTAGGGTCTTCTAAGGTCAAACAATGGCTCTGATACCAACTTGTCAACACCCGGATTTTTAAGTCCGAATGCCTATTATGTCATTCATCGCAATCCCAGGATAATGTTGTTGCGAGGCATAATAGTCGAATATCATAGTCATCATTTATTACAAACCGTATTGTCTTACAACTTGAATCACATGATCCATATTACACAAATAGTTGATCTATTGATCAACGAACAAACACAAGTTCATAGCGGAAGCGTAAAGATAAAGGGACTCTCTAGTCCACAAGCCAACGCTTGACATCGGAAGACTCCTAGTTGTCGTAGGCGTCCTGCTGGTCATCTCCTTGGTAGTTCTGTTCATCGTCATACTCCGGCCATTTGAATAGCCGGGGACAAAGCCGTAAGTACTTTAAGTACTTGCAAACTAATGATAATGTAAGTGCTACAACTTTAGTAAGGGGTGCTAAGCTCTAGTTTAATTTGCATAAAGCCAATTTTAGTTCACAAGTATTTTGAGCAAAGACTTATTCATGAGCTAACTAACTCAAGTGGGAACATTAGTGTCATTCCCACAACATTGGTTGTATTACAACAAGTCACCAAGTCATTATTCACTTCACCCATGTTTTTCAAAAATCTGACACCGGAAACTGTATGGCCTTTCCAACCGTCCGTAACCGTAGACACGGCTATTCGAATAGATTCACACTCTGCAGAGTTTGCACACTTGTGCCACAACATTTGATTTCATCCGTCGGGATAACCCCGAATCATCGTAACACGATGACGCGGATCATCAACCATAACCTTTCACTTATAAACCCTAGTATGAGCACCTCTCCCCATGAGCTTGGCCTCCCAGGTGAAAACCAACTGTCAACCTGGGAACTGCACAGGGCTTGGCCTTACAAGTCACCTCAACTCACATCTTTTCTCAACAACGGAGGCAGCCTCGGCATAACCCCTATGATGTGTGTTCAGAGGGAACCCATACTAAGATGCATAAACTTCCAGTTAAGCCCTACCCATAATCAGGTATTGTGGGGGTACTCAATATTGGAAAGGTATCGCATTCAAACCAATATCAGTTTTGTATCAAAAATCACCATCTTCTCTTGGTCATTTTCTCCTTCAAATATCATTCAATGGAATGACTTATCATTCCAAGGTTTCATAAGTCACAAGTTCCCATCTAGAGTAGTCAAGTTTTAGTATTTTAGCACTAGCACTAATCATGAGGGGTACTATCTTGCTTAGCTAGTTTGAGACTAACTTTACTACACTAATCATCTTAACCACTTAGATCAAGCTAACTTATCCAGGTAAAACTTTGGAATCAACAAGTAAAACTTGTATAGTAAAAACTTGGGATAGGCTTGTGTTAAGAAAGATAAGAATCATGGTGCCTTGCTCCAAAGGAGCTTTGCACTTTGCAAGAGTATTAGCTTGCCTTGGTAGTTCTCAAGGTTCTCTTCTTCCTCCTCTTGATAGTATCCTTCTTCTTCCTGGTATTCTCCGGTGCTAGCGTCTAAATTTGAATACGAGTATAATTACTCACTAACTCAATGGCTATTCCCAAACATCATATATATATTCACACAACTAGGCTAAGCACACAATTAATTCCAATAAGGTGCATTGGTTGTGTGACTTGAGGAAAATAAAATCATTCCCTCTTATTCATATGTGAAAGTTAATTTCCATAGGGTTCTTGAGGAATAATTTCCTCTCATTGAAATCTTCTTAAGATTTAATTTCTCAAACAATAATACATGAACTTATGTTGACCTAAGTCAACCATTCATTACCATTATTGGAGAAAATGATTTAAATGAGGTAGACCACCTCATACCATTTAATAATTCTACAAATGATTTAAATCTCCAAGTATTTCATATAAGAGTGTTTGACCAGGGGTTCAAACATCACATGAATTCACTTGAGACAAGATTTAAATGAAGTAAAATACTTCATATGGTTTGCATAATAGTTTTGGACAATATCACTAAAGTAAACTAGTCATATTGCCCATTATTTAAACTAGGGCATGATCATGCAAAGTGACCACACCATTTTATTGCAGAAACAATTAGTTTAAGTCAAATGTGAGCTAGTGGAGTTGGAATTAACTAAATATCTATTTTGGTTGATTTTTAAGATTTAATTGAATGTGCAAAAGTCTCTAGCTTGTTCTTTTTCTCACATTATTTCTACAACAGATCTCAAGGTGAGACCAGTGGCAAGTTTGTTCAATTTGGCCAAGCCAAACAGATTCTATGGATTTTCAAAGTTGGAGCCAGTATTGAATTTGAATGGATTTGGAAAATTCGAATTTGAATGGCTGGGCTGCGCGGGAAAGCTAACTGGGCCGAAACAGAATAAAACAGCCCAAGTCCAGCCCACCACGCGTCCACGCACGCGTGGGCTGTCTGACGGTGGGCTCCACCCGTCAGCGAGTCAAAATCCCGAAACGGTATGAATCAAAGGGGTGCGTTGGATTAGAACGAGATCTAACGGTTCACGCGCGTCGTCGTCGACGGCGAGAGAGGGGCTCGCCGGAGGCTCAGGTAGGGGGTCGGAGAGCTCATCGTGGCTCCAGCTAGGGTGGGCAGTGTGCTCGGTGAAGTTGTGGACGACGGCGAAGCTCCTGGTACCGGCGGCGGCTCCAGGGGCGGCTTCCTTCTCCGGCGATCGTCGGCTACTGTGGGCGGTGGCGATCTAGCAATTGGGGGCCTCTGGCGGCTAATCGAGCATGGCGAGGTGACGAGGAGGTCGAGGAAGGGGATTGGAGTGTTGCGGTGTGAAGGAATCGTCGAGGCGATGCCTCCTTTTATAGGCTCGAGGTTGGCCGTGGGTGCTGCGGCAAGGTCGACAAGGGCGCGGCTTCTCCGGCGGCCTAGAGGGCTAGGCGAGGGCGCGGTCGTGTTCACGACGTCATGGCGGTGCTGAGAGCGTGAACGGCGCGGCGAGGGGGTGCGTGTGATGGTCGGGTCCTTGCATGTACTGGCGCGGCCGTGGCGGGTGCGCTCGTCCTCTCTAGCGACCGTAGGTGCTAGGTGGTGACGACGGCGTGTCCGGCGAGCTACGCGTGGCGAGAGAGGTACCAGGGCGCGCGGATATGTCGGGGTACGGCGAGGTTCGGCGAACGCCGCGTGGCCGTGTCGCGCGCGTCCGTGCACGGTGACGTCGCCCATGCCGCTCGTGTCGTACCTGGAGCGTACTGGGCGCGTCCATGGCGGGTCGTGGCGTCGTCCTCTCGGTCAATGGCGAGTACGGGCGATTTTCTGGGATCCAGGGCTACGTGTTTGACAAGGTGGTGAGGCCTGTCGTGGAGAGAAGAGAGGGGAGGGTGTCGAGGTGGAACGTGGCCGGCATGGCCATGGCCACTCCATGTCTGGCCCTCTCCTGGTGTTTGCTTTGCAAGGGCTAGGTGTAGTGGTGTCCAGAGGTCATTGCTAGGTCGAGTGGTGATCAAGTGCTGGCCAGGTTTGATCAAAATTTGAAAGTTGATGATCTTCCAAATGTTTCAAAGTCCTCTCTTTGATTGCCTCTAACTTTTGATCCAAGGAGAATTTGGTGGGATGGTCTTTACAGAAGTGGTTCATCTTGTTGAGTACTTGGATGACATGCAAAGAATAGGATTTGTTTGGTTTAGAAATCTTGAAAACTAGAGACTCAAAGTGGTGACCAGACTATAAAAGTCAAAAGTGACCATTATTCTATGTGAGTCAAATTTGAATTTGAAATTGGTTCAAAAGGTATTTCTTTGATTCCCCAAAGTTGTAATAACCATCTAATAGCATATTACAAGTAATGGTGAAGTCAAATAGGTCTAGGGTCAAAATTTGCAAAAATGGCATAAGCCATATGTTAGGGTTTTTAGGTTTTTTCTCTTATTTAATTTCTTTCTCTTTTTTATTTATTTGGTTGGTGATCTTCACTTGATCACTTTAGGGTTTTAGAGTTCATCACATAAGCAATTAAACAATCATCATGGCATATCACTCAAAATGCACAAGTCCTAAGCAGGGTACTATATTCAATTGAAAAGTTTTTGTTTGTTCTGAAATTTGAATCTCTGAAACTTTGCTTCTCTCTTTTATTGAAATTTGGGATGTTACAGTATTTCTCCGCCATTCCAAAGTACATTACTTGAGTGCTACCTTTAAAAATTCTATTCTTTGTCTTTGCAATATATAGCTCATGGGAAAATAGCCTTAAAAACTATTGTGGTGAAGAATATGTAGCTATGTATTTTATTTCTTATAAGTTGCTTGTTGAGCGGTAACCATGTTTCTGGGGACGCCATCAATTATTACACCTTTGTTGAATATCATGTGAGTTGCTATGCATGTTCGTCTTGTCTGAAGTAAGGGCGATTTTCATGATCAAATGGTTTGAGTATGCATACTGTTAGTGAAGAACATTGGGCCGCTAACTAAAGCCATGATCCATGGAGGAAGTTTCAGTTTGGACAATAATCCTCAATCTCTTATGAGAATATTAACTGTTGTTGAATGCTTATGCATTAAAGAGGAGTCCATTATCACGTTGTCTATGTTGTCCCGGTATGGATGTCTAAGTTGAGAATAATCAAAAGCGAGAAATCCAATGCGAGCTTTCTCCTTAGACCTTTGTACATGCGGCATAGAGGTACCCCTTTGTGACACTTGGTTGAAACATATGCTATGCAATGATAATCAGTGTTAATCCAAGCTAATTTGGACAAGGTGCGAGCACTATTAGTATACTATGCATGAGGCTTGCAACTTATAGGATATCTTATACATAACACATATGCTTTATTACTACCGTTGACAAAATTGTTTCTTGTTTTCAAAATGAAAAGCTCTAGCACAAATATAGTAATCAATGCTTCCTCTGCGAAGGGCCTATCTTCTATTTTATTGTTGAGTCGGTTGCCTATTCTTTCTATCCCAGAAGCAAACACTTGTGTCAACTCGTGTGCATTGATTCTTACATGTTTACCTATTGCACTTGTTATATTACTTTGTGTTGACAATTATCCATGAGATAAATATGTTGAAGTTGAAAGCAACCGCTGAAACTTATATCTTGCTTTGTGTTGCTTCAATGCTTTTACTTTGAATTTATTGCTTTATGAGTAACTCTTATGCAAGTCTTATTGATGCTTGTCTTGAAAGTATTATTCATGAAAAGTCTTTGCTATATGATTCATTTGTTTACTCATTATCTTCATCATTGCTTCGAATCGCTGCATTCATCTCATATGCTTTACAATAGTATGATCAAGATTATGATAGCATGTCACTTCAGAAATTATCTTTGTTATCGTTTACCTACTCGAGGGCGAGTAGGAACTAAGCTTGGGGATGCTTGATACGTCTCAAACGTATCTATAATTTCTTATGTTCCATGCTACTTTTATGATGATACTCACATGTTTTATACACATTATATGTCGTATTTATGCATTTTCCGGAACTAACCTATTGACGAGATGCCGAAGGGCCAGTTGCTGTTTTTGGTTTCAGAAATCCTAGTAAGGAAATATTCTCGGAATCGGACGAAATCAACGCCCAGCATCTTAGAATTCCACAAAGCTTCCAGAACACCCGAGAGCCAGCAGAGGAGGGCCACAGGGCCACCAGATGACAGGGTGGCGCGGTCGAGCACTGGGCCGCGCCCCCTATTGTGTCACCGCCTCGTCGGCCCTCCGACTCCGCCTCTTCGCCTATTTAAAGGTCCACGACCTAAAACCTCGATACGGAAAAGCCACGGTACGAGAAACCTTCCGCGAGCCGCCGCCATCGCGAAGCCAAGATCTGGGGGATAGGAGTCTCTGTTCCGGCACGCCGCCGGGACGGGGAAGTGCCCCCGGAAGGCATCTCCATCGACACCACCGCCATCTTCATCAAAGCTGTTGTCTCCCATGAGGAGGAAGTAGTTCTCCATCGAGGCTAAGGGCTGTAGCGGTAGCTATGTGGTTAATCTCTCTCGTATGTACTTCAATACAATGATCTCATGAGCTGCCTTACATGATTGAGATTATTCATATGAGTTTTGTATCACTATTCATCTATGTGTTACTCTAGTGATGTTATTAAAGTAGTCTATTCCTCCTCCACGGTGTAATGGTGACAGTGTGTGCATCGTGTAGTACTTGGCGTAGGTTATGATTGTAATCTCTTGTAGATTATGAAGTTAATTATTGCTATGATAGTATTGATGTGATCTATTCCTCCTTCATAGTGTGATGGTGACGAGTGTGCATGCTATGTTAGTACTTGGTGTAATTGCAATGATCTATCATGCACTCTAAGGTTATTTAAATATGAACATTGAATGTTGTGGAGCTTGTTAACTCCGGCATTGAGGTGCTCTTGTAGCCCTACGCAATTAGTGGTGTTCATCATCCAACAAGAGAGTGTAGAGTGGTTTTATTATGTGATCAATGTTGAGAGTGTCCACTAGTGAAAGTATGATCCCTAGGCCTTGTTTCTAAGCATCGAATCTCCGTTTATTTACTGTTCTATTGCATGTTTACTCGCTGCCATATTTTATTCAGATTGTTATTACCACTCATATACATCCATATTACTTGTATTTCACTATCTCTTCGCCGAACTAGTGCACCTATACATCTGACAAGTGTATTAGGTGTGTTGGGGACACAAGAGACTTCTTGTATCGTGATTGCAGGGTTGCTTGAGAGGGATATCTTTGACCTCTTCCTCCCTGAGTTCGATAAACCTTGGGTGATCCACTTAAGGGAAACTTGCTGCTGTTCTACAAACCTCTGCTCTTGGAGGCCCAACACTGTCTACAAGAATAGAAGCACCCATAGACATCAGCCATCAACATTTTTCTTGATACGATATACCCATTTGCAATCAATTAAAAAATCCTTGGAGTAGAGGGAACAAGGTGGCATGTTTTGTGCCGCATCAAAGTAGCATATTCTTCCTCCATTGCTTTATGCCAGTTGGTATCATCAAGGGCTTCATCAAGTGTGTGAGGTTCACCTCAAGAAGCAAGCATACCGTTTCTCATTGTACCATCATTATAAAGTTTTGGGTGTCAAACACCTTTCTGAAGATACATACATGGTTCTGGTTGTACCATAGGCTATTCAACAGTAACCAGGGATGCATATGGACATATGGTCTTGAAGAAGGAGATGCAACGTCATCGGCAATACCATGATGGGCCACATCCTATCTATTCAAGGCTACTGACGACGATGGGGTTATCCTAGGCGGGTACAAAGCATCTTTGGATGATCTTGGATCTGGCGGGGACCGTGTTCACGACATGGCGGATGCGCACGCATGGGAAGGGATGCCAGGTGTGGAGGCGGCCAACTGGGAGCAAGGCAAGGAGGGGAAGTGAGGCATGGGCACGAAGGCCCGCGAAGAATATCCCTTAGCACTAACATCGGATCTGATGTTCTGAATTTTCCGTATCGGCTTTAGATTCCGTGCTGGTTTTGACAACTCCTTCATTTTATTATTCTGCATCGGTTTCTTCACCATTGTCTTCAAAACTTTGAGTAGCATAATAGTATTGTTCTTATGCAACATTAGACACAACAACATGTACCATAGGTGAAGGCATATGATCATCAAACTGTGCATCCCCATGATTAGATGAAGTGGAAGTTTCATGACATGATAAAAGAAGAATTTATTTGCGAAGCCCATAACCTATGATTTTATGAAGAGAGGCAAAAGGAAACACATTTTCATCAAAGACAACATCTCCACAAATATAGACTCGGCATGTGGAAGTGTCTAAACTTTTAACACTCTTATGGCGAGGGCTATACCCCAAGAACACACGCATAGAAAGGAAGTTTTCTTTTGTTGTGCGGGCAAATATTTGGCCAGCAAGCACAACCAAAAATGTGAAGAGAGTCATACTTGGGTTAGTTGTAAAAGATGTTCTATAGGAGTGTCCAAATCAATCACTTTGCTGGGAACAAGATTTATGATAAGAGTGGTTGTGAGAACAGGTTCATCGCAAAAACTTAAAGGCAAATGCATTTGCAAGTAATGCAAGACCAACTTCAACTATATGGCAATGTTGACACTCAACGGGGCCATTATCCCGATGAGCATGCGGATAGGACACATGATGCATAATGGCAATTGTTTGGAAGAAACCATGGATTTTTTTCATAGCCCCCCCCCCCCCCAACTTGTTTGCATTGTAATGATTTTTCTATCAAATTTGTGTTCAACAGGATCTTCAAAGTTAAGAAAAACTTGATAAACATGAGAACATTTCTTGAGCAAATAGACCCATGTAAATATACTGAAATCATGTATAAAGCTTACATAATAGTGTGATTGCCATCAGAGAAATGTGCTAGACCCCATACATCAGAACACACTGGTTCCAAAGGAACATTGGAGATGCTAGTGGAAACTGGGTAAGGTAACTGGTGACTCTTACCTAGCTAACAAGAATCACAAATGTAAGGATTTATTTCTAGATGAATGCAAAAGGTTGTGCTTCCTAGGAATTTGATGCACCACAAAATAAGAAGGATGTCCTAGATGGTGATGCCATGTAGAAGATAATGACTCTATTGTGATAAAAGCTTCCTTGGTTGACCCGGTAGATGAAGGCACTAGACGATAGACTACCATGGCATGGCCCCTTAAACAGAATTCTCCTTGTGGCCCGGTGCTTGATAGAAAACAAATATGGGTGAAATTCAAGAAACACATCATCATCAAGTGTGAGTTTATGAATGGATAAAATATTTTTGTATGCACTAGGAACATGGAGAATACTATTGAGATGCAACGAAGTATGTGGGTTGCAAAAAATTGAATGACCAATATGATTTACATGCATACCATTTCCCTCGGCCGTGTGGACGCGATCACATCCCCTGTATTTGTCATGAGTGGCGAGGATGTTCAGCTCGCGATGTGATGTACGGCACCCGTGTGAGCACCATAAGAGGCAAAATTTCCCCCCTTCTCTTCACGATCACTATCATCATCACCTGCTACATTACCATACCTCCCTCCTTGTACAGGGCCTGGTTGGGTATTTTATGTACCGTGAACGACATACTTTAATAATTTATTATGATGTCTCCAAACAAGCACAAGCTTATCGCCAAATGTCCTTTCTACTAAGAAGACCCCCGGCCACGAAGCTTATCCTGGAAATTTCCTTGCCCACCATCATCACTGTGTGCACCAGCATTGCGGCGTCGACCACCGTCACCATTGTCACGATGCCACTCACCATCATCGCGACGAACATCACGTCCATCACATCAGACTCCATCATCTCGACGTTGCCCATGTCCCCCTCCATCACTGCAGTAATTTCCATAGCGGTTGCCGCGGTGATCACAATCACCGCGATCACCACGGTGAGGAGAGTCACAGCCATGACGAGCTTAAAGCAGGCTCCTGGCATGTTTCTGCAAGCATATGTTGGCGCATATCATGAGCGCCAATTTTTCCAAAAAAAGTAAAAAAAACCATCATCAAGGGTTGTCCCTAGATGTAGCGTTGACGGAGGACACAAAATGATTTATAGGAGCCATCAAGGCCATCGAGGATATAGCCGACCATAACAGCTTCCCTAAGACCGTCAAGACCATCCTGCCTTCTACTCGCCGACTCCTCTATGCAGGCGCACGCGAGGGGAGGTACGTTGGTCCTGGTTGCTCTGGAGTCGAGGGTCGAGCTAATGTTCGTGACGCCATCCTAAAACCACGCTTTGATGTTAGACAAAGCGAGTCGTGTATCATCACGGGCTTATAGAGGACGCGTTGTTTGCCGCTTGCCGATGTATCCTATTGGGTGCACGGAGTTGTAGGCTTAATAAAGTTTTTGGGTTATTGCGACTGAATTAACTGCACCTGAGGTTAATTAGTTTAGTCTCTGGGATGCAGCTGTGGACCGGTAACTAGCGCGCGGCCGCGCGCACCTGCCGACGAGTTGACTGCACATGATTAGAGATGAACACCACCGGCGAAATGAGACTAATGTCCAGTACTTGTACGTAGGATGAGTGGGAAATCACGCGCACGGCAACGGCAGGGTAACATGGAGCGGCCGTCCGCCATTGTTTATCTGTCGCGGCAGCTTCGCGGATCCGGGTGTGTGGGGACGGAGGCGCGCGCGAGATTCAGACGGCGACAGGGGTTTGGTTGGGGAGGACGGAGGCGGCGGCTGGACGTACGGCGTCAGCACGGACATGCAATTGCCAACAGCCAACCAGCTCGTACGATACGCCGTCGCGTCGCGTCGTTGGTGACGCGCGTGAAGCAGGAGCATCGGAGCCAGGCTAGCTGGAGCCAGCCAGCCGGACGTACAGTGAGCAGGATTCGCGAAACCGCGTCATCGACTCGATCGTGACTGTGTGTGTCATGACTCATGCGTAGCTAGACCTTGGTGCAGTGCATTGCGAAGATTGATCGATGATGTCGACACGCAGAACCACTGTGGATGTAGACTTTGTGTAGAGCAGATAGGTCAGCCCCTACAGCTTACAAATTCAAACCCTAAAACGTTTATCTACTAATAATCTACCATGGCCAGCTTGGAGTCATGTCTCGCTCTCACATTGCGCTCTGGTAGAGTTTGAGCAACTTATAAGTTGAACTCTTCAATGGCGTGGGCACCTGATGCTCAATTTGTGAAGAGGTTGCACACACCGACGGTCCCGATAAGAAATCCTGAAAAATGTTGTAAAGAAGAAAACAAATTTGAATTTAGATAGAAATATTATGTAGGCTTCATCTGAGATAGAAATATGACATAACGACAAAAAAAAAACTTATTTCTATCTTCGCCGCCCAAGCGATTGCTCGCCTCTTTCCAAATTCTTTCTTGCCAACCTACTTTACTCTACGGGCTTGGCGAAATCAACAACACCGCAAACAACAACCTAATTTACTCAGCGGCGGTGGCCTTTTCGGTCATGATGCATGTGTTTCTCATATCTTCCTTTGCAAAAATACTTGCTCGATATGTAGGTCTGCTAGATGTGGTTAGTTTGGTACATGTGGTTTGTAATGCATATATGATGTTAATTTTAATAATCAAACTTACTCGAATTTTCATAATAACCTAAACAAAGGTTGTATGTATATATCTTTTCGATGCAGATGCTAGGGGTCTTATTTCTTCATTTTGAAAAAAAAAGGTGTGGCAGTGGTGTGAGCACGTTCTCTTAATCCGACTGTTTGGGACGACTAAACCCTTGGTATCAACAGGTGAATGGGTGGTTCACGGCTAATCATGCATGAAAACGGGTTCCAGACCACATGAATCTGAACGCATGCCCCGGCCCTCCAAGGTCAAAATGCCAGGTAAATCACCATTATGTACACATGTTTTCTCGTACATCTAACATGCATGTCGGCCTCGCAGAAGGTGTACTTTTTTCCTTTTTCGCCTAGACACTCCTTTTCAGACATTTGACGGGCAGCTGTGCGTGGGCGCAAAGAAAAAACGCTCTTATCTCATCACATCGAAAACAATAAAAGCACGCATCCGATTTAGATCCAGAGCGAATAAATCAGATCGGGCAGGTTGCGTGCCCGACGCCCCACGCGTTTTAACAGCCTAGCTCGCCCGCTGAAACGAAGCCCTGATCCTGATATGACGTGACTGTGCAAGTGCCACACCAGTGATGATCGAGGCGATGATCCTTTTCCTTTTAGTCGTCAGGGCCAAAGCTAGCTGGAGAATGGACAGCGAGAATATATTAAGGCGATGTTTTGTACGAGCTGATCTTTCAGTCGTCAGCGTGCAGCTGGAATGCATCAGGAGCCGGGTGAAAGAAGACCATGCTGGATGGGAGGGAAGGAGGAGCGAAACTTCCTGCCTGCTACGGGCGAGATTGATAGCTTTTTTTGTAGGATTGTTCCCATGATTAGTCATTTTCTTGTCACTGCTGCATGGTCACCTGTACCATGAAGGAATCGTTGATCCAAGTCCCGTGTCCTGTTTCGAACGACGCGCTAGTGACGTTCTGGACAGCTAATCGGAATAAGTTATGGCTCTTTGTTCAGCATAAACAATTTCAGTTCCTGAAAGGCTGAAACACCCACGTACTGCATCTTCGCACCATCCGTTCCAAGGTATTCTTGTCTCACTCGCCTGCCTCCGATATTTGTTGTTTGCCGTATTCTTGTTTCATTTTATACGACTCTGATGGTCGCTGCATACCACAAGTGTATACGGGCAGACAACAAATGCAACGGAACAATTTACAGTTCTAGATTCTCTTTCAGAAACAATTCAGTTTCTTCAGCAAACATGAAACCAGTATATACTCTGAATCGATAGATATCAACTCAGACATGGACATAAAGTCATCTAATTACATCCTGCAGCTCCGTATGTACATTATACACAAATAAATCTGCTTCAATCTTTAGCAGATCTTCCTTATTTCAGACAAGTTTATTCTGTCGTGGTTGAGACCGAGAGTACATCTTGTAGGTTGGAGCATGATAGCTGTGGGTGTGTGACTTCCCTTGACTACATTTGATTTAGAAGGGATGGAAATACAACAATTGTACACTTCATGTGCCTATTTTGAATCAGCTTTTGAAAGAGCTTAGCGCT
Source organism: Lolium rigidum (assembly GCF_022539505.1). Taxonomy (NCBI): domain Eukaryota; kingdom Viridiplantae; phylum Streptophyta; class Magnoliopsida; order Poales; family Poaceae; genus Lolium; species Lolium rigidum. The sequence continues at coordinate 42,215,438 of NC_061508.1, forward strand.
CTTATAAGATGTTGGTAAACTTCGATGCCCCTCAGGAACACTTTATCCTCCAGAAACTGCAATGTTGAGATAACACTCAGCTTGGCCATCATATAATGTACTACCTTCGTCCATAAGACGGTCTTTTATGGACAGAGGGGGTAGAAGAAATACGATAGCAGGCAAAGATCAGCTACCTCGTTATGATCGTGAAGTAATATTGGAGTATTTGTCATTGGAGAAAATCCCAGGGCTGGAACACCCATCTGCCTCACGAATCGGGCATCCGTGGTTGAAGATAAGATCTCAGGCTTGAGCTAGTTTTCCACCTGAAGATATGATAGCCTGTTCAAACACAGACCACCATGGGTTTGATTCATTGGTTAATGTAACCAAGGGACGTCCTGCCACATCCCTCACTGGTCCTTTCATCATCAGCTGTACAATAAAGACGACAGAATTTAGGGAATCAAGTAAAACAAGAGGATTGCGGTTCAGAATTTGATTTATCGTCCATTATTATCCGCAAAACTATTAAACTAATTTCACCTGGTAAGTCAAGTTTTTGTGAGCAGGTGCCCATTCTTCTTTGATTCTTCTTATGATCTGTTCAATATCTTCGGTTGGAGGAAGCCGGAGGTCAAAACCCACCTCTGCTTCTGAAGGTTGCATATTCATCACAAAGCCCTGCATCAATTACTCTTTAGAGACACAGAAGCCACATAAAAATGAAGAAATTGGATGACAATATTTATTTTTGCCACTGGGTATACCAGAACTCTATTTATTTATCTTAATGTACATAATAACATACTGAACTAATGAAATCAGTAGGTTGGCGTCCGTAGCAAGTTACAGAGCTTAGGAATTTAGACAAGTACATCAGGGCAAAAAGGACTAATATTTGTTCGGTGCTTGAAAAGGGTGAGAAGAGAAGTGTGCCATTGGTTTAGTGCCTCATCAGTGATAGCAAACATAACTATTCTTCTCTTGTCGAACACTTCACCAAATGCTTACAATATTTCTTTCAGCCACTACTGATACTGTGAGCTCAACATTGGTACTAAATCCCAGTTCTCTGTGGTCCAATGGACTCTGGATCCAAAATGCAATGGATCTAACTGGACTGGATAGACATGGATCTACATGGGCAAATGATCCAAAAGCGATGGACACACCTTGGACATCAGAACTGGATAGTCCAGGATCCAATTGACGTCTCGTGTATAATGTGCCGACTCGCGTGCTCTGCCACGGCCGACTAATGTCTGACATCCGTCGCTGCATGACGCGTAGTTGTTACAGCTAATCAGTGCATGGCAAGTTCGCCGATCAAACAAAAGGTGTGCCAGCCTCCAACCAGGACACATATGGGGTACAATATACAACTGTAAGCTTGGATCAGTGCAGACTTGCATGCGACCAGCTCACCCACTCACGTTCGGCAGTAGTATGAACTGAAGTCGTTCTACTATAGAAACAGCAATAAGAAATGCGAACAACGAGAAAGTGCATGCCTAGGCTTTGCAAAGGGAACAGCTTGCGTTCTATATTGATAGTAACTTGTAATTACAGTTGTTCCAGATGTAGTTGCATTATGCAGGTAAGTGCGCAGTTATAGAAATCAGTTCACCCCATCAACAACAGAAGTTTCAAACAAATGGAAGTTTATTGTAGACAAGAAACAAAAATGTCCAACGATAATAACCTCGTTCATGGAAGGAATAAAGCCGTGGCCATCCAGTTGCAAGGATGATTGGGGTACAATGAATTGTAAGATCGCTCTTTTCAATGGCAAGTGGTGCAGGCTCAGAATGTGCACGTTAGCATCCAATACGACAACCAGTTGATCGACAAAACTCATGATATATATAAGACAGGAAACAAGAAGTGCTTCATACTAGTATATGTAAGGAGAGTGCTGCTGAACCAGCCCAAGAAGAATATGATGTACATTGAAGTCTAAAAAGAACAACAAAATCGGTGTGAACATTGAAGAAGAAACTCGGCTAAAAGAACAAAGGCGGCTGAGAAAAGGTAAATGCACAATAAACTCTTCTTTGAGAAGTCTATTTGATGATGATATGCGAGGGTGCTATACAAAATAGACCCTACAAGCGTCCACGGCAGATAAATCGATAAAATACAATTTCAATTCTCCAAGAAAAGCTTGCAACATCCCAAGGAGAAGAGACCGCAACAGCTAATTATCTGAAATACATGGCAACACCACTAAAGTTCCATGGAATTTCATGATCAGCTTTCGCTAGTTGCTCTTTTCATGCTTAGGGTGCTGCAAGATTTTCGTTGCAGATTTGAAACTATTACCTGTTGTGAATGCATGCATAGGGCATGTTCTCACACAACGTTCGAATATAATCAAAGCATAAGCTGTCCAAAGAAGAGTCATATCTACCTTTGCCTTGTAATTTTGAAACCTATGTTCCTTCTGGGCCATTATCATCTTCAAAATGTCCACATTGATTGTAACAATATCTTAGGGAGTGCTTTCATCAACATTTATTATCCAGTTGGGTTGCTTTTAAGCTTTCTACAAGAATACATTGGTCGGAAGTGTTGCGTTGTTTCTAACTTGTGCATATCATGAGTTTTATCTACCAGCTTGTCAATCGTCACCACAGACTAGGTACTCACTAAGCCTGCCTCACATGCTATCAAATAGCATTCATATGATTCATTGTTGCAGTGGATGGCCATGACCTACCTCATTTGATTCATGAAAATATTTCCGTATAGCCCTTTTGTTACTTATTTTGGAGAAACCTCCATTATCTTTTCAATTTCATTGATAGGAAAAACCTATTTACTTAAGCACGTGTTGATCCGCGCATGAAACTACATTAAAAGCAATAGACTAATTAAAAACAAGTAATGTTATAGGCATTTTCGTCATCTGCTTCTAGCTCACCCCCTTCTCCTGCATGTTAGTTTTTTTTTCGAAAAAGCCTGCATATGTTAGTATGGAACTCTGTCCCAAAATCCTGAAATAGAATGACAATGGTTCACATACCACAAAAGCTTTCATAGCCTTGCTCATGAAGCGAATCTCAATTAATTCAGGAAGCGAAAATCAAAATCAATTTGGTAATGAAATGTTGGATACTGCACAGAATATTATAAAGATTGGGTTATACACAAAAAGATAGGGCTCCAAACAACCAAATCCGTTGTGATTATTTCTAATGATTCTTCACAAGTGGTATAATTTATTTTTTTGTGTGATCTAGGTGAGCATATTGCAAAGAAGGATTGGATGTGTAAATGTAAGTGGGCTTAAGCCTTGCAGCTTGGACAAGGGTGACCAGTTAATTTGGCAATATGGATCAGGGCATGGGTTATCCAAGCAGTTGGGTGCTCCCAGGCCCTAGCCATAAATCTGGGTAAAAGTGCACTTGTTCAGTGCTGCACCCATTGTCTGCATTTCATGTGCATGCAACAGCATCTCACAAACATTTCGTGGTCAAAATCACGCCTGATCGATAAAGAAAATTAATCTATTCTCTGCTGATATTCTCTCATTACTATATTTGTTCTACCCCTCCTCCCTCCCATGAAACCATGCCGTCTAGGTCTAGCCTTTCCCTTAGAGTTATCCCCATCATGGAGAATTAACATTAGCATCCAAGCACTATTTTTGTAAAATATATGTTGTTTCACAATCGTCTCCAAAGGTATTGACTGACTGACTGACTGATTGAGTCCATGATTTGATGGACTTCATTTTATTGTACACCTGTACTAGAACTCTTGAACAGATTAATTGGATTTTTTACATCATATAGAATATATGCATCACTGCTTGCATGTTAATATGCCACAAGTGGATAAAATATTCAGATAGTCATCTCGTCTGAAATTATATATGCTAACAATAGCAGCAAAAGAAAAGGTAACCCCAAGCAGAAAATACAAGTACTAAGTAAACGTATAATTTGTGTCAAGAATAATGTAAGATCTGCAATATAATTAACAGGTATAATTTAGAACAAGCTTATAAAGTTCATCGGCATTCACTCGCTGAAAGAGCTGCTATAATCTGTGCTGATTATTCAGATGCTACTATAATTTGGTTTCAAGGAAGCTTTCATAGCCTTCCTCATGAAGCGAATCAACAAATTCAGGAAGTGAAAATCAAAATCAATTTGGTAATGAAATGTTGGATACTGCACGCAATATTATAAACATTAGGTTATACACAAAAAGATAGGACTCCAAACACCCTAATCCATTGTGAATTTGTGAATATTTCTAATCATTCCTCACAAGTGGTACAATTTATTTGTGTCTGATCTAAGCGAGCATATTGCAAAGAAGGATTGGAAGTGTAAAAGTGGTCTTAACCTTGCAGCTTGGCCAAGGGTGACCAGTCAATTTGGCAATTTGGATCATGGTCTATGCAAGCAGTTGGGTGCTCCCAGGCCCCAGCCATAAAATCTGGGTAAAAGTGCACTGGTTCAGTGGTACACCCATTGCCTGCAGTTCATGTGCATGCAACAGCACCTAACAAACATTCCATGAGCAGAATCATGGCTGATCGATAAAGAGAATTAATCTATTCTCTGCTAATCTTATCTCATTACTATATTTGTTCTGCAACGCCTCCTTCCCTTGAAACCATGCCATATAGGTCTAGCCTTCCCCTTAGAGGTATCCCCATCGTATAAAGGTGAAGATTTAACATTAGCATCCAAGCACTATTTTTTCTAAAATATATGTTGTTTCACAATCGAAAGGTTTTAGACTTAGTAGAACTAAAACTGAGTACATGATGTGCGGTTTTAGTACTACTAGGCACGAGGAGGAGGAGGTTAGCCTGGATGGGCAGGTGGTGCCTCAGAAGGACACCTTTCGATACTTGGGGTCAATACTTCACAAAGATGGGGATATTGATGAAGATGTGAACCACCGGATCAAAGCCAGATGGATGAAGTGCCGCAAAGCTTCTGGCATTCTTTGTGATAAGAGAGTGCCACAAAAGCTAAAAGGCAAGTTCTATAGGACGGCGGTTCGACCGGCAATGTTGTATGTCGCTGAGTGTTGGCCCACTAAAAGGCGGCATGTTCAACAGTCAGGTGTGGCGGAGATGCGCATGTTGAGATGGATGTGTGGCCACACGAGGAAGGACAAAGTCCGGAATGATGATATACGAGATAGAGTTGGGGTAACACCGATTGCAGAGAAGCTTATCCAACATCGTCTAAGATGGTTTGGGCATATTCAGCGCAGGCCTCCAGAAGCTCCAGTGCATAGTGGACGGCTAAAGCGTGCTGATAATGTCAAGAGAGGACGGGGTAGACCACACTTGACATGGGAGGAGTCCGTAAAGAGAGATATGAAGGACTGGAATATCACCAAAGAACTAGCCATGGAAAGAGCCGCGTAGAAGCTTGCTATCCATGTGCCAGAACCATGAGTTGGTTACGAGATCGTATGGGTTTCACCTCTAGCCTACCCCAACTTGTTTGGGAATAAAGGCTTTGTTGTTGTTGTTGTTGTTGTTGTTGTTGTTGTTGTTGTTGTTGTTGTATATGTTGTTTCACAATCATCTCCGAAGGTACTGACTGATTGAGTGCATGATTTGATGTCTTCATTGTATAGTTGTACTAGATCTCAGATTAGTTGGATTTATTACATCATATACTAGAATATATGCATCACTGATTGCATGCTAATATACTACAAGTGGATACAAAATTCAGATAGTCCTTAAGTCCAAAATCATATATGCTAATGATAGCAGGAAAAGAAACAGTAACCCCAAGCAGCAAATACAAGCATACTAAGTAAACGTGTAATTTGTGTCAAGAAGTAATGCAAGATCTGCAATATAATTAACAATTAGTATAATTTAGAACAAGCTTATAAAATCTCATCGGCATTCACTCTCTGAAAGAGCTGCTATAATTTGTGCTGATTATTCAGATGCTACTATAAACGATGTAGTCAGGCCATCTCAAATTGTAATCTGATTATTCTCTAACCTCAGGGAGCAAACATATGCACTAAGTAAACTTTGTAATTCGTGTCCAAAATCGAAGCGACTTTTGCAATATAATTTACAAGTATAATCTAGATTAAGCCTATGAAATCTGTCAGCTTGCACTGGCTAAGAGAGTTGTTCTCAGTTGTGCTGAATATTTAGATGCTATAATTCATGTTGTCAGACCATCTGAAATTATTATTAGCTGATTGCTCTCTAGTATTGCATCAGTCTGCAGCACTGAATTAAATGGGTAACAAGCAGCAGTATGCTTACCGTGGGGCTCGGTGTGCCGGCATTCATGTACACAGGATTCACAGACACCACCTCTCCGGGACCGCTCATCCCAGCCTTCACCTTCCGGAACTGCGCCTCCCTGAACCCAGCCACGGTCTCGATGACATCCATCAAATTCCCCACAGCAGCACCGTCGAACATCTTGGACCCATGCCCTGGAGCGCCCGTAGCCTTGACGATGAGCTTCCACACCAGCCTGTCCGCATAGAAAACCCTGTACTCGTCCGTCAGCGACGCCTGCCCCTCGTCGAGCATGAAGCCTACATCGAGGGCGCGGAACTCGTCCGACTGCACGAACTTCTGGTGGCCGTCTTCGCCGCCGATCTCCTCGTCGGGGACGAGCGAGACGTGGACGGTGCGGGCGGGGGCGAAGCCGGCGGCCTGGAGGCCGCGGATGGCCTCGAGGTACTGGATGGGGAGGCACTTGTCGTCCTGCGCGCCGCGCGCGTAGACGCGGCCGGTGGCGGGGTCGTGGTGCGCGGCGTAGGGCGGGTGGATCCAGTGCTCGGGCTCCGCGGGGACGGAGTCGATGTGGGAGTTGAGGAGGATGGAAGGGAGGGACGGGTCGGTGCCCGGCCAGGTGAGGAGGAGGAGGGGCTTGGACTTGCAGGCGGTGAAGTGGAGCGTGGTGGTGCCGAGGCCGAGGGACGCGGCGTAGGGGAGGAGGAAGGCGGCGGCGCCGGCGTAGTCCGGGGTGGGGTGGGCGGTGCGGATGCGGAGGTAGTCCTGGAAGCGCCGGATTTGGGAGGACTCGAGCTCGGTGAGGGGATGGGCTGGGGCCGGCGCCGCGGCGAGCAGAACGGCGACGAGGAGAAAGTGGTGGAGATGAAACATGGCTGCCGTGGTTGTGACTGGCTGCGGAGTGTTTGGACTTTGGACTGCTTGTTTGAGCAATGAATGCTGACATTTTTGTTTTTTTTTTTGAGGACAGGCGGTGAAGCAGGCCCAAGTCATGGGCGTGTTCGGTTACATGGACCGAATTTTTGCATCACTTTGCGAAGTGAGAACAAATTCACATCTTGTTCCAGACGGGCCACGGTGTAGATTTCGCCTTGTGTATGGTCATCTGGGCCGAATTTTTTGACCCAGCAAAACGTAAGGTTCGGTTTGTTTAGTTTCATACGAGCCCAGTTTTAGCCTCACAACTTATCACAAAGACTCTTGGCACTGTCACGAAGCATGGCACCACGCATATGCGCGGAAAGACCACCATGCCACTCTCACTGACGGTGGCCAAGGCAGGTTTACACTACCTAGACGCAAGACTGGGCTGAATATGATACGTCGAAGCTTTTGGTGTAACACAACAAGAACGTTGCCGCCACTGGCTACACCTACATGGTTACCGTCATGGATTACTGCCTATCACATACCATAACCATCACCATCATGGCACCGATGGTCACATCCGTCACAAGCATCATCACGTCGCCGAACACGAAGGTGAACACCACCATGACACCGCCGTTCACGCCCGTCAGACGCATTACCATGTCGCCGACGACGTTGCCGAACACCGCCATGACACAGGCCGGTCACACGCATCACCACGTCACCGAACACGAAGACGAACACCACCATGACACCACCATTCACACTTGTCACATGCATCACCATGTCGCCGACAACGAAGTTGAATATCACCATGACACCGCCGGTCATGCTAGTCGCAAGCATCACCACGTCGCTGACCACGAAGACGAACAACACCATGCCACCACAACCATGGATTATTACCTCTCACTTCTCACATATCATCACCACGTCGCCATCCATGAAGATGGCAAGCGAGAAGTTGAGCAAGAGTACTCCAAACTATACTCACACATACGTACACATTACAGTAGACTAGCGAGTGAGTATTTATCTATCCGTGTATGTACACCGAAACAAAAACCTGTCAATATGAAAGTCATGCGGAATAGTGGGGTGAACCTATTCCTCAAAGGAAATTTCAAACGGTTGAGCGTATGCGATGAATTTGGCAAAATTCGCTTAAAACTTCATACACGAAATTGACGAGATCGACGAAACTCGAAACCGATTGTGGGAATTAATTCATATCCTCGAGCCACATCTTCCACATCTTTTTCATGTACAACTTATTTTGATTCAAACTATGTTTGTGTTAATTTGATGCCTCCGAACTGCTAAATCGGTCGTTCCTCCAAGACCTCGTCCGAAAATGCTTTGTGAACCGGTTGGTGCAATAACACGACTGAACTCAGGCAACCAAATGGACCGATGCAAAGGCCAGGCAACCAAACCACCACATGTTTCTCGATAGGAGAAGGCATGTATTTTGCCAAGTTAAACATTTCATCTTAAATTCCATACGACAACGACAAGACAGGATAAAAGTTTTACAGCATATATGTTACACATAGGCCCAATAATCCTAGGGGTAGCACATCTCTGAACAAGCTTCTATTGCACATAGTATTGGTTGCTTACTGTTGAGATCATCTATATCATGCACCTGTCTTTGTCCATCACATGAGTCATACCAAATAAATATGACAAAAATGTCCTTCTGCTAAGGTAGTTGACGCGGCAGTACATGGTCAAACAAGTGGATTCAGATGAGCTTCTTCTTATGGAAGAACCCTTGCAAATGCCATAACTGCAGAACGGAGACCACAACGCACACGCCCAGTGACAAGATGCTGAACCAGGCAACCCTAGAATTTGTTTTCTCGCTCACTTCCCGCATCTCCGCTTCCCTGCATAGACAAATCACGCATCATGCTATGCACTGCCCGTTCCAGATAATACGATATAGTACTAGTTTTGCTTGTCCATAGTACAAATCTGAGAACCAGTAGGTCCTGTTTCACAACACTTTACAGAGTCATTTTTTTGAATAGTTGTTGGTTGAAAGCATATTTTATTTACCTACGCAAAACAATCATCTAACTGGAAGTAGTACAGACTATATAGACTCTCCTACCTAGATAGACCGAGTGCAGCATAGCACAACAGCCACAATCTGTTAGCTAACAATTAAAACGCACAAAAAGCAGAATGGACAACTTACCTCGCTTTGAGATATAATAAGTTATGATGAATGGATTCCACTGCAGCTTCAAGTTTCCTGAGCTCTAATTCTACCCCCTGAACACAAAAAACTCAAATTATAAATAATCCAGAACAAAAAAATGATGCATTACATTCAGGTACTGGCATTTGGACTAGGTTGTATTTAAGTAACTGATAGTCACACCTCAATTTTCTCCTTCTTGGCAACAGAATCCCAGTCCTTTGCAGCAATCCCTATCTTCCAATCAAGATTTAGAGATACACCTGATCCTTTCTCTGCACTGTCTAGCCAGAAGCAAGCAAGGTAGTTTCCAGCTTCTGTAGTTGTGAATGCAAATTGGCCCGTTGTGGCATTTTCATTGTTATGTATAGTATTGCCATATGGTGAGGTAACCTAAACAAACCACAAACAGGTATGTTATAATAACTAAGCAAGACAAAACATAATATCTTCAACAATCCTCATTTTGAAGATATCATTCATGCAACTGACTGGCCAATGGAAATGAGATGCTCATTATCACTAATTATATATGCAATATTAGCAAAAAAATGAGGCCCCCACATTCATACACACTTAAAACACCAAAACACCATTTTGGTTTGCAGAATAAAGTGGCCCACCTGTTGCTGGTTCCCAGTTACTGATACAACTTTTCAGTTGTGGGCTATGTTGCGCTTGCGCATGTATCAATCAAATCTCCGGTTCCCTCGATTGCCCAAAACACATAATGAATCTGAACTCCAAAGTTCTCCTTGTCGACAAGAGGGCGGCTGAGGAGTGGGATTGTATGTCATCTCCCTATGTTCACTCGTCTGTCCATATGCAAACATGATTGCATCTTACGAGAGTCTTCTATGAGTTCTTGTCAGCCCAACAATAGTGCATATCAAGAATACCGATCCAGCCCCTCATCTGTTCTATCTTGTTACTGTTCTATCTTGTTACGGTTATCCCCTAACATCCTATTTTAGTCTCACTACCTACAAGCATGGTATTTTAATAACAGGTTGACAGGTGACCACGGAAAAAGTGGAGTCCTGCAGCTATAGGCCACGTTACTTAAGAGATTGCCAAGATGCATAGGGATTCTCAAATCACAGCATGTTGCCTCGATCTGAAGCAATGATCAAGTGAAGCTTTGAGTCAAATCTCATCCAGTCCACCAAGTCTAGCTCAATGGTTCTACCCTCAACTGCTTCCCCAGGAACAAAGTACTAGAGCATACAAACAGATTCATCATGAAAGTGCCGGATTAACCCGGTAGCGCCAACCTGACTTACTTAGTAAACACAAAATTGGTGCCTGTTGACTTCCCCGGCAGATGGTAAACTTAAACTAATTCCGCTTGCTCTTCTCTCTCAGTTCTAAACGTGCAACTTAATTCAGCAATTTCTGAGGAGCTGGTTTTGACTCAAAAAAGTCTAATCTACTGGCTAATCAACTTAGTAATACGCACAAATAATCAGAGCAATCTCTAGCACCCAAATTCACCTTCTCCTGGATCCAATCACGCGCCAGATCAAGATCAAACCACTACGACCAGAAAACCGCGCACTCCAAACAGGCGAAGATGATTGGATCACGGGAGGGGGGGAGGGGATTGCGCCGCGCTTACCTTGACGGCGACGGTGGGGTGCGAGGTGGGGTGGGACTCGTACATGATGGCGTAGTCGGCGAGCACCACAACGTTGGGCTGGATCTCCTCGGAGACGCACTTGGTCCCCGTGGGCGGCAGGTCGAGCCACACCGCATCCGCGCCCAGCATCATCGCCGCCACGAGCGCCGCTAGCACCAGCGAGGTCGCCGTCGCCGCCATCTGCGCCGATCTGGGCGCCCCTATACAGGCTGTACCGTGCCGGGTCTCTCTCCGAGTCTCCGGTCAGGGGGAGTCGCGGGGAGCTTGGACTAGCGGTGGACAGGAGTAATGGCGTTGGCTGGAGGGAGGATCTGTTTGGAATTATGTACTTTCCAGTTGGGTGCATACGAAGAAATTCCCTCGCCACACGGCTTGGCTCTGACAAACGGGCTGGCGAGTCACGGGAGCGTTTTCTTTTCTGGGTTTTTTTAGGGTTGTTTGTGCGCAGCGGCAAAATCTCGGCACCAGCCGGGCCTAGCCCACTTAGCCATTGTTTTTCTTTTTTTATTGGTTTACGTTGGTTTGTTGGTTACTCCTCCACTCATATTATTTAATGTTATAAAATAGATGTATCTACAATTAAAATATATCTAGATATATCTATATAAATTGGAGAGGATTTTGCTTTTTCTGTTTGGTCATTTTTTTTTTAACTTTTATCTGTGGGCAATGAAAATCGATCCCTCGAGGATCGCTTGGGAAAAAATTAAACATTTTTTCACTCAACATTTGAATTTTTCAATTTGTTCAATGAAAAATACCTTAGATCGGAAAAAACTAACCTGAAACTACAGAAGCGAACACGAAACTGATCGGATCCTAGGAGATCCACCGGACACACGAATCCACGTGCCCTTTATCTGTGCTAGACGCACCACCGGAGCAAGGATAGAGTAGGGACTAGGGAGGACCTTATTCAGAGTGTATGATGTAGCCGCCGCCTCATCATCCCGAAGAATATACTGAAACAAACTAAACGAAAAAATGGAACCTTTCCGTCAACGAGATGCCACAGTCCGCCACATTTCCAAAGCCTCAAGGCCACTGTAGGTTAGCACCATAGTGGTATGATGAACTTTTGATCCTCTTTTGGTAATGATCAGCATGCTTCCCTTAGTTTATGATATGTTGTGAACTTGCAATGCTTGTGATATCGTAGTTATTGGTACGTGGTGTGTAGAGGGAGGCACCCATGAGTCAATAATTTTTGGAGGATATTCCAAAGTCAAGTCAATGATTTCCTGAACAACTGCTATAGAGGGTATGAAACTAGAGAAGAGGCGGAGGAAGAGTACCACAAATTCTTGACCGAAGAAGCAATGTATGTTCAAACTATGGATTTCTAAGTTGTGGCAATGATTGATCAGACCAAAGAGACTAGGCTAAGAGAATTCATCATCGCTGTTGTGCCGGTGGTGATCGTGAAGCACCTCTTCTTCCTACCCCTTTCTGATTGTGTTGATTGTGTGTATGATCGGATGTAATGGTAACCTCATTAAAGTTTGAACATGCTAACCTTATGCAAGTGTAGGATAACGTTGCATAGAAAACAAAAAATGTCCTACCGCGAACACGCAATCCAAGCCAAGATGCAATCTAGAAGACGGTAGCAACGAGGGGGTATCGAGTCTCACCCTTGAAGAGATTCCAAAGCCTACAAGATGAGGCTCTTGTTGCTGCGGTAGACTGATGGCGTGTATTTCACACGTTCGTTGGGCAACCCCAAGAGGAAGGTATGATGCGCACAGCAGCAAGTTTTCCCTCGGAAAGAAACCAAGGTTTATCGAACCAGGAGGAGCCAAGAAGCACGTTGAAGGTTGATGGCGGCGGGATGTAGTGCGGCGCAACACCGGAGATTCCGGCGCCAACGTGGAACCTGCACAACACAACCAAAGTACTTTGCCCCAACGAAACAGAGTGAGGTTGTCAATCTCACCGGCTTGCTCGTAACAAAGGATTAACCGTATTGTGTGGAAGATGATTGTTTGCAGAGAAAACGATAAAAACAAGTATTGCAGAGATTTGTATTTCGAGTATTAAAGAATGGACCGGGGTCCACGAGTTCACTAGAGGTGTCTCTCCCATAAAATAAAAGCATGTTGGGTGAACAAATTACGGTCGGGCAATTGACAAATAGAGAGAGCATAACAATGCACATACATGACATGATAAGTATAGTGAGATTTAATTGGGCATTACGACAAAGTACATAGACCGCCATCCAACCGCATCTATGCCTAAAAAGTCCACCTTCAGAGTTATCATCCGAACCCCCTCCGGTATTAAGTTGCAAAGCAACGGACAATTGCATTAAGTATGGTGCGTAATGTAATCAACAACTACATCCTCGGACATAGCACCAATGTTTTATCCCTAGTGGCAACGAGCACAACACAACCTTAGAACTTTACATCACTTGTCTCGGTGTCAATGCGAGCATGAACCCACTATCGAGCATAAGTACTCCCTCTTGGAGTTAAAAGTAAAAACTTGGCCAGAGCCTCTACTAGAAACGGAGAGCATGCAAGATCATAAACAACACATGTATAATAACTTGATAATTAACATGACATGGTATTCTCTATCCATCGGATCCCGACAAACACAACATATAGAATTACAGATAGATGATATTGATCATGTTAAGCAGCTCACAAGATCCAACAATGAAGCACAATGAGGAGAAGACAACCATCTAGCTACTGCTATGGACCCATAGTCCAGGGGTGAACTACTCACTCATCACTCCCGAGGCGACCATGGCGGTGTAGAGTCCTCCGGAGATGAATCCCCTCTCCGGCGAGGTGCCGGAGGAGATCTCCGAATCCCCGAGATGGGATCGGCGGCGGCGGCGTCTCGATAAGGTTTTCCGTATCGTGGTTTTTCCGCATCGGGGGTTTCGCGACGGAGGCTTTAAGTAGGCGGAAGGGCGAGTCGGGGGCCGGACGAGGGGCCCACACTATAGGTCGGCGCGGCCGGGGCTTGGGCCACGCCGCCCTATAGTTTGGCCACCTCGTGGCCCCACTTCGTGTGTTCTTCGGTCTTCCGGAAGCTCCGTGGAAAAATAGGACCCCGGGTCTTCGTTTCGTCCAATTCCGAGAATATTTCGTTACTAGGATTTCCGAAACCAAAAACAGCAGAAAACGAGAGCCGGCACTTCGGCATCTTGTTAATAGGTTAGTTCCGGAAAATGCACGAATATGACATAAAGTGTGCATAAAACATGTAGGTATCATCAATAATATGGCATAGAACATAAGAAATTATCGATACGTCGGAGACGTATCAAGCATCCCCAAGCTTAGTTCGCTCGTCCCGAGCGAGGTAAAACGATAACAAAGATAATTTCTGAAGTGATATGCCATCATAACCTTGATCATACTATTTGTAAACATATGTAGTGGATGCAGCGATCAAAAAAATGGTAATGACATGAGAAAACAAGTGAATCATATAGCAAAGACTTTTCATGAATAGTACTTCAAGACAAGTATTAATAAGTCTTGCATAAGAGTTAACTCATAAAGCAATAAATCAAAGTAAAGGTATTGAAGCAACACAAAGGAAGATTAAGTTTCAGCGGTTGCTTTCAACTTGTAACATGTATATCTCATGGATAATTGTCAACATAGAGTAATATAACAAGTACAATATGCAAGTATGTAGGAATCAATGCACGGTTCACACAAGTGTTTGCTTCTTGAGGTGGAGAGAAATAGGTGAACTGACTCAACATAAAAGTAAAGAGAATGGTCCTTCAAAGAGGAAAGCATCGATTGCTATATTTGTGCTAGAGCTTTTATTTTGAAAACATGAAACAATTTTGTCAACGGTAGTAATAAAGCATATGAGTTATGTACATTATATCTTACAAGTTGCAAGTCTCATGCATAGTATACTAATAGTGCCCGCACCTTGTCCTAATTAACTTGGACTACCGGATCTTTGCAATGCACATGTTTTGACCAAGTGTCACAATGGGGTACCTCCATGTCGCTCGTACAAAGGTCTAAGGAGAAAGCTCGCATTTTGGATTTCTCGCTTTTGATTATTCTCAACTTAGACATCCATACCGGGACAACATGGACAACGGATAATGGACTCCTCTTTAATGCATAAGCATGTGGCAACAATTATTATTCTCATATGAGATTGAGGATATATGTCCAAACTGAAACTTCCACCATGAATCATGGCTTTAGTTAGCGGCCCAAAGTTCTTCTCTAACAATATGCATGCTCCAACCATGAAGGTGGTAGATCTCTCTTGCTTCGAGACAAGACGGACATGCATAGCAACTCACATGATATCCAACAAAGAATAGTTGATGGCGTCCCCGAAACATGGTTATCGCTCAACAAGCAACTTAATAAGAGATAAAGTGCATAAGTACATATTCAATACCACAATAGTTTTTAAGCTATTTGTCCCATGAGCTATATATTGCAAAGGTGAATGATGGAATTTTAAAGGTAGCACTCAAGCAATTTACTTTGGAATGGCGGATAAATACCATGTAGTAGGTAGGTATGGTGGACACAAATGGCATAGTGGTTGGCTCAAGTATTTTGGATGCATGAGAAGTATTCCCTCTCGATACAAGGTTTAGGCTAGCAAGGTTATTTGAAACAAACACAAGGATGAACAGTACAGACAAAACTCACATAAAAGACATATGGTAAACATTATAAGACTTCATATCGTCTTCCTTGTTGTTCAAAACTCAATACTAGATGTTATCTAGACTCTAGAGAAACCAAATATGCAAACCAAATTAGCAAGCTCTAAGTATTTCTTCATTAATGGGTGCAAAGTATATGATGCAAGAGCTTAAACATGAGCACAACAATTGCCAAGTATCAAATTATCCAAGACATTTTAGAGTTACTACATGTATCATTTTCCAATTCCAACCATATAACAATTTAACGAAGAAGAACTTCGCCATGAATACTATGAGTAGAGCCTAAGGACATATTTGTCCATATGCAACAGCGGAGCGTGTCTCTCTCCCATAAAGTGAATGCTAGGATCCATTTTATTCAAACAAAACAAAAAACAAAAACAAACCGACGCTCCAAGCAAAGTACATAAGATGTGGCCGAATAAAAATATAGTTTCGGGGAGGAACTCGATAATGTTGTCGATGAAGAAGGGGATGCCTTGGGCATCCCCAAGCTTAGACGCTTGAGTCTTCTTAAAATATGCAGGGGTGAACCACCGGGGCATCCCCAAGCTTAGAGCTTTCACTCTCCTTGATCATATTGCATCATACTCCTCTCTTGACCCTTGAAAACTTCCTCCACACCAAACTCGAAACAACTCATTAGAGGGTTAGTGCATAATAAAAATTCACATGTTCAGAGGTGACACAATCATTCTTAACACTTCTGGACATTGCATAAAGCTACTGGACATTAGTGGATCAAAGAAATTCATCCAACATAGCAAAAGAGGCAATGCGAAATAAAAGACAGAATCTGTCAAAACAGAACAGTCCGTAAAGATGGATTTTATTAGGCCACCAGACTTGCTCAAACGAAAATGCTCAAATTGAATGAAAGTTGCGTACATATCTGAGGATCATGCTCGTAAATTGGCGTAATTTTCTGAGCTACCTACAGGGAGATAGACCCAGATTCGTGACAGCAAAGAAATCTGGAACTCGCGCGAGTAATCCAAATCTAGTACTTACTTTTCTATCAAAGACTTTACTTGGCACAACAAAACATAAAACTAAGATAAGGAGAGGTTGCTACAGTAGTAAACAACTTCCAAGACACAAATATAAAACAAAATACTGTAGTAAAAACATGGGTTGTCTCCCATAAGCGCTTTTCTTTAACGCCTTTCAGCTAGGCGCAGAAAGTGTATCTCAAGTATTATCGAAGAGTGGTGCACCTACAGCGGGGTTTGGAGTTTTCTCAACCATGCATAGTATATTGGATACATAAGTTTCAGCGTCTCCCTTTTCATTAGTCTTGGGCTTGCTACTCTCATCAAACAAATTTTCGGGAACAAGCCAAGCATAGTTATGTTCTAGTGCATCATTCATAGCTAGGAGTTTACATGGTATGGGTGCTTTGATCTCCCCACCATCATTAATATTATTAGTGTATCTTATTCTATCCATGTCCATCTTTTCAAGGAGACTAACAAAATTAGTATGAGAACCAAGCATATCAAATTTAGCAAAGACCTTTCTAGCTTCTCTTGCTAGACCACCAAATTCTCTAAGAAGGGTTTCTAAAACAAAATCTTTCTTTTCCCCCTCTTCCATATCACCAAGTGTAAGAAACATGTGTTGGATTATAGGATTGAGATTAACAAATTTAGTTTCCAACAGGCGAACTAAAGCGGCAGCAGCAATTTCATAAGTAGGAGCAAGTTCTACCAAGTGTCTATCTTCAAAATCTTCAACGGTACTAACATGGGTGAAAAATTCTTCTATATTGTTCCTCCCAATTATAGACCCTTGTCCTACCGGTATGTTCTTTGCGGTAAAATCAAAAGGAAACATGATGAATCAAGTAAACTAAATGCAAGTAAACTAATTTTTTTGTGTTTTTGATATAGCAAACAAGATAGCAAATAAAGTAAAGCTAGCAACTAATTTTTTTGTGTTTTGATATAAGTGCAGCAAACAAAGTAGTAAATAAAATAAAGCAAGACAAAAACAAAGTAAAGAGATTGAGAAGTGGAGACTCCCCTTGCGGCGTGTCTTGATCTCCCGACAACGGCGCCGGAAAATATGCTTGATGGCGTGTATTTCACACGTTCGTTGGGCAACCCCAAGAGGAAGGTATGATGCGCACAGCGGCAAGTTTTCCCTCGAGAAAGAAACCAAGGTTTATCGAACCGAGGAGGAGCCAAGAAGCACGTTGAAGGTTGATGGCGGCGGGATGTAGTGCGGCGCAACACCGGAGATTCCGGCGCCAACGTGGAACCTGCACAACACAACCAAAGTACTTTGCCCCAACGAAACGGTGAGGTTGTCAATCTCACTTGGCTTGCTGTAACAAAGGATTAACCGTATTGTGTGGAAGATGATTGTTTGCGAGAGAAAACGGTAAAAACAAGTATTACGGTAGATTTGTATTTCGGTATTAAAGAATGGACCGGGGTCCACGAGTTCACTAGAGGTGTCTCTCCCATAAGATAAAAGCATGTTGGGTGAACAAATTACGGTCGGGCAATTGACAAATAGAGAGAGCATAACAATGCACATACATGACATGATAAGTATAGTGAGATTTCATTGGGCATTACGACAAAGTACATAGACCGCCATCCAGCTGCATCTATGACTAAAAAGTCCACCTTCGAGGTTATCATCCGAACCCCTCCAGTATTAAGTTGCAAAGCAACAGACAATTGCATTAAGTATGGTGCGTAATGTAATCAACAACTACATCCTCGGACATAGCACCAATGTTTTATCCCTAGTGGCAACAGCACAACACAACCTTAGAACTTTCGTCCCTTGTCCCAGGTGTCAATGCGGGCATGAACCCACTATCGAGCATAAGTACTCCCTCTTGGAGTTAAAAGTAAAAACTTGGCCAGAGCCTCTACTAGAAACGGAGAGCATGCAAGATCATAAACAACACATGTATAATAACTTGATAATTAACATGACATGGTATTCTCTATCCATCGGATCCCGACAAACACAACATATAGAATTACGGATAGATGATCTTGATCATGTTAAGCAGCTCACAAGATCCAACAATGAAGCACAATGAGGAGAAGACAACCATCTAGCTCTTGCTATGGACCCATAGTCCAGGGGTGAACTACTCACTCATCACTCCGGAGCGACCATGGCGGTGTAGAGTCCTCGGGAGATGAATCCCCTCTCCGGCGGGGTGCCGGAGGAGATCTCCAGAATCCCCCGAGATGGGATCGGCGGCGGCGGCGTCTCGGTAAGGTTTTCCGTATCGTGGTTTTCCGCATCGGGGGTTTCGCGACGGAGGCTTTAAGTAGGCGGAAGGGCGAGTCGGGGGCCGGACGAGGGGCCCACACTATAGGTCGGCGCGGCCGGGGCTTGGGCCGCGCCGCCTATGGTTTGGCCACCTCGTGGCCCCACTTCGTGTGTTCTTCGGTCTTCCGGAAGCTCCGTGGAAAAATAGGACCACTGGGTCTTCGTTTCGTCCAATTCGAGAATATTTCGTTACTAGGATTTCTGAAACCAAAAACAGCAGAAAACGAGAGCGGCACTTCGGCATCTTGTTAATAGGTTAGTTCCAGAAAATGCACGAATATGACATAAAGTGTGCATAAAACATGTAGGTATCATCAATAATATGGCATATAACATAAGAAATTATCGATACGTCGGAGACGTATCATAGACGTTCACTTGCCGCTTGCAAAAGCGCGTAGAAGATCTTGATCACGATCGGTTCCGGCGCCACGAACGGGCAGCACCTCCGTACTCGGTCACACGTTCGGTTGTTGATGAAGACGACGTCCACCTCCCCGTTCCGGCGGGCGGCGGAAGTAGTAGCTCCTCTTGAATCCGACGGCACGACGGCGTGGTGTCGGTGGTGGTGGAGAAGTCCGGCGGAGCTTCGCTAAGCGTGCGGGAAGTGGAGGAGCGGGGCGGCTAGGGTTTGGGGAGAGGGGCGCCGGCCACTATGGGGTGCGGCC
>NC_061508.1:42602857-42756060 GCF_022539505.1 Lolium rigidum
TTCACTCCATAAACACGTGGTCTTGTTTATCGAGCTCGCGTTTCGCTTGGGGACAAGCGAGGTCTAAGCTTGGGGGAGTTGATACGTCCATTTTGCATCACTATTTTATATCATAATTTACTGTTATTCATTGATATATTTCATATTTGGAGATGATACTTATGTTATTTCACTTATTTTGCATGTTTCATGATTATTGGAGAATTATTCACCGGAGTCAGAATTCTGCTGGAAAAAGCACCGTCAGGATATCATATTTCTGAAGATCAACAATTGACAGAAATTATACCGAAGATCTTATTTTTCCAGAAGAATGAGCCAGCCAAAAGGAGGAGCTGAGGGGGCCCGTCATGGGCCCCCCATAGGCCGGCGCGGGCCCCAGCCTGGTCGCGCCGCCTTGTGGGGAGGGGGCCCACAGCCCCTCTCGGCCTCCTCTCTTTCGCGTACTTCATCTACCCGAAAACCTAAGGCACGGGGGATAATCGAGAATAGACACAGCCGCCTCTGCGGGGCGGAGAAACACCAGAGAGAAAAGAGCTCTCCGGCGGGCAGGAATCCGCCGGGGAAATTCCCTCCCGGAGGGAGAAATCGACGCCATCGTCACCGTCATCGAGCTGGACCTCATTGGGATCATCATCATCATCTCCACCATTGACATGTTGGAGATATGCCCAAGAGGCAATAATAAATTAGTTATTGTTATATCTTAGTGTTCATGATAAATGTTTACATCCCATGCTATAATTGTATTAACCGAAACATTGATGCATGTGTGTTATGTAAACAACAAGGAGTCCCTAGTAAGCCTCTTGTATAACTAGCTTGTTGATTAATGGATGATCATGGTTTCGTGATCATGAACATTGCATGTTATTAATAACAAGGTTATGTCATTAGGTGAATGATATAATGGACACACACCCAAATGAGCATAGCATAAGATCAAGTCATTAAGTTCAATCTGCTATAAGCTTTCGATACATAGTTGCCTAAGTCCTTCGACCATGAGATCATGTAAATCACTTACACCAGAAGGGTACTTTGATTACATCAAACGCCATTGTGTAAATGGGTGGTTATAAAGATGGGATTAAGTATTCGGAAAGTGTGAGTTGAGGCATATGGATCAATAGTGGGATTTGTCCATCCTGATGACGGATAGATATACTCCGGGCCCTCTCCGTGGAATGTCGTCTGATTAGCTTGCAAGCATATGATTGGATCATAAGAGATGACATACCACGGTACGAGTAAAGAGTACTTGTCGGTAACGAGGTTGAACAAGGTATGGAGATACCGATGATCGAACCTCGGACAAGTAAAATATCGCGCGACAAAGGGAATCGGCATCGTATGTAAATGGTTAAATCGACCACTAAGTCATCGTTGAATATGTGGGAGCCATTATGGATCTCCAGATCCCGCTATTGGTTATTGCTCGGAGAGGAGTCTCGACCATGTCTGCATAGTTCGCGAACCGTAGGGTGACACGCTTAAGGTTCGATGTCGCATAAGTAGATATGGTATATGGTATGGAGACGAAGCTTGTTCAGAGTCTCGGATGGGATCCAGGACATCACGAGGAGACCCGGAATGGTCCGGAGAATAAGATTCATATAAGGGAAGTTGATTTCTAGGTTTCGGAAAAGTTCGGGATTTTTCCGGTGAAAGACTGGGAAGGTTCTAGAAGGTTCCGGGGGTCCCACCAGTGGGCCCACGACCCTAGGAGGCCTAGCATGGGCTGAGGGGATGCTCCCTAGCCTAATGGGCCAGGGGCACATGCCCCCCAAGGCCCAGCCGGCCAACCCCTTTAGGGTTTCCCCAAACCCTAAAGGGGGAATCAATTTGGAAGGGGGGATTTCCCCCTTTCCCCCTTTTGGCCGCCGGCCATGAGCTTGAAGGAGGGGCCAAGGCAAACCCTGGCCGCCCTCCCCCTATATAAAGAGGGGAGGGGGCAGGGGGCGCAGCCCTCGATCATCCTTGACCTCTGGCCGCCTCTCTCTCCCTCCAATAGTCTGCTCCGGCTTAGGCGAAGCCCTGCAGCTTTTCTCCTCCACCACCACCACCACGCCGTCGTGCTGCTGGGATTCCGAGGAGATCTACCACACCTCCGCTGCCCGCTGGAACGGGGAGAGGACGGGCTTCATCGACACCGTACGCGCGACCGAGTACGGAAGTGCTGCCGGATTGCAGCACTGGGGATGATCGTCTACATCAACAACGAGATCTGATCTCGTAGGCTTTGGAAATCTTCAAGGGTTAGTAACTTATCAATCTCGATGCTCCGATCTTGTAGATTAGATCTTGGGTGTTCCATAGATTAGATCTTGGATTTATTCGTCTCGCGGTAGGAAAATTTTTGTTTTCTATGCTACGAACCCCAACAGTGGTATCAGAGTCATGTCTATGCATAGATCTGTTGCACGAGTAGAACACAATGGTTTTGTGGCCGTTGATGCTTTTGTTGCTTTAGTTTGTGTACTTTGCATCTTGCGGGATGGTGGGACGAAGCGGCCCGGCTAACTTTACATGACCGCGTCTCATGAGACTTGCTCCACGCTTGACATGCAACTTGTATTGCATAAGTGGCTTTGCGGGTGTTTGTCTCTCCCACCATAGTGAAGATTCCAATTTACACTTTCTATTGTCAACACTAGTATCACCATTGTGGTTCATGTTCGTAGGTAGATTGGATCTTACTCGAAAACCCTAAACAACGTAAAATATGCAAACTAAATTAGAGGCGTCTAACTTGTTTTTGCAGGGTTTCGTGATGTGATATGGCCATGATGTGATGATGATTATATTTGATGTATGAGATGTTCATTATTGTATTATGGCAACCGGCAGGAGCCTAATGGTTGTTTTTAAATTTGTTAAGACCCGTGTGTCCATTCATCATGTAATAGCGTTATTTCAAGTAGTTGTTATAGTAGCTATAAGTGATGGACAACCATGAAGCGGCGCCATGGACCTTGGTGCAATGCTGGTGATGATGGAGATCATGATAGTGTGCTTGGAGATGGAGATCAAAAGCACAAGAAGAAAGGCCATATCATATCACATATTATGAATTGCATGTGTTGTTAATCCTTTATGCATCTTATCTTGCTTAGATCGCGACGGTAGCATTATAAGATGATCCCTCACATTAATATCAAGATAATAAAGTGTTCTCCCCTCGTATGCACCGTTGCTACAGTTCGTCGTTTTGAAGCATCTCGTGATGATCGGATGTGATAGACTCTACATTCATATACAACGGGTGTAAGCCATGTTTGCACACGCGGAATACTTGGGTTTGCTTGACGAGCCTAGCATGTACATACATGGCCTCGGGACAACGGAAACCGAAAGGTTGAACACGAGTCATATGGACGATATGATCAACATGTTGATGTTCACCATTGAAGCTACATCATCTCACGTGATGATCGGTTTTGGTGTAGTGGATGTGGATCGTGTGCCACTTAACAACTATGAGGGATGTTGTATTAAGTGGGAGTTCATTAGTAATTAGATTAAAACATGAACTAATTATCATGAACATAGTCTGAATAGTATTTTGAATTAAATTTGTAGAATTAGCATCCGTTATCTACCATGCGCTAGTCTTGTAATTGAGATAGAAATATTGTTAAGTCTGACAAGTAACTCTACGGACTGGTACCATATTGTTAAAGAATCAAGAAATGATTAAGTCCTATTGCAAACTTTTAGTAAACCTCACATTGCTGATTCAAAGAACAATGGTTTCAATTAGTACTTAGAATCATCTTGTCTCCGTGAAACTTGATGTTCAAATCCGTTTGAAAAGTAAGGAGCTGAAAAGTTTGTTTTCAGAAATAAGCGAGGTATGAGATATATGCGATATCTAAGACCTTACTGCAAGATGATAGAATATAATCTAGTGAGACTACATAAACTCATAAGTTTTATGGGAATGTACGAAGGATGAAGACGCCTGGCATCCCAATCCTCCAACTAGTTGGGCACTAACGATATTCGCATATCCATAAAGTGATCGTCCTTAGTATGCACCGTTGCTAAGACTCGTCGTTTCGAAGCATCACGTGATGATCGGGTGTTATAGATTCTACGTGTGCATACAACGGGTGCATTCCAGATTTGCACATGCGAATACTGAGGTTAAACTTTACGAGCCTAGCATGTACAGACATGGTCTCGGAAAGTCGTCATGATATAATGGATAAAATTATGAGTGAAATTGTTCATCATATTACAAAGTTACTAATAGTGAAACCTAGAACACTTGTCATATGATGATCAAAACTTCAAAGTAAAAACCTCAAGGTTATTGGTATTTGACCAATGGACCTAGAAGTTATTGAAGGTGAAGTGTTTTTCTGAGAATGAGGAAAGCTAAAAGAGAAACTACAAAAGATATTTTGGCTTAAAGAAAGAAAAAGACTAGAAAGTCTAGCTCAGGTATATAGATGATATACATGTTATGGATGTATTCCTTGTTTGGTCACATAATAAAATTCTTGGGTATTTGTACCAGATTGGTTGGTATGAGATGCCATACAATACAACGCAATACAAGAATATGATGGCCTAAGTGACTGATAAGGAATATGGTAATAATGCACTTCTGGAATATAATAAAGTGTTATTATGTTTGTCGTTGGCATTCTACCTAGCCCTTAGAATTTATAATAAAGAACTTAATAATTGTTATTTTGCTCTGGTCAAATGAAAACAATGAGTTGTTCAAATTATGACATTACTCCATGTACGATGGATAAGTTATTATAAATCTTTATGGTGAAGCACACATACATAACATTGACGCTAAAATGCCATAAGGCAAATGATGTGAATTCCACTCATTAGTGGAACCGCCATTTAGGTCATGTTGGAAAGGAACGCATGAAGGAACTCCATGCAAATGGACTTTTGGAGTCATTTGATTTCCGAATCGTTTGGCGCTTGCAAATCTCTTCTAAAGAAAATGACTAAAATACCGTTTATAGGCCAAGAGTTGAACGGGCAACTAACTTAATGGAAACATACATGATGATGTATGTGGTTCATCGGGCATAGTTGTGTGCGGGAGATTCCTCTACTTCATGAAAACTTCCAACAATGAATTGAGTATATAAATGTGGATATATTCGATAAGGAAGAAGTTTGAAACATTTGAATGGATTCAAATAAATTTCAGCATGAAGTGGAAATCATCATAATAGAAAATTCAAATATCTATGATTGGATCATAGTGGAAATATTTGAATTACAAGTTTTAGCGAACATCTAAGAAAGTTATGAAGTTGTTTTACAACTCACGTTTCTTGGAGTATCATAGTGATGATGAAGTATCCAGAGACGTATCCAAACCTTGTTGGATTAATGATGAGATAAAATAAAATGAAGGCATTATATTTTTGTGGATTATGCTTTAGAGACTACCGCTTTTACACCTGAATAGAGCATCATCATGATCCGTTGAAATGACACCATACGAGTTATGGCATGGGTATGAACCCGATACGTCTCCAACGTATCGATAATTTCTTATGTTCCATGCTACTTTATTGATGATACCTAAATGTTTTATGCACATTATATGTCATATTTATGCATTTTCCGGAACTAACCTATTAACAAGATGCCGAAGAGCCGATTCTGTTTTCTCGCTGTTTTTGGTTTCGAAATCCTAGTAAGGAAATATTCTCGGAATTGGACGAAATCTTCGCCCGGGGTCCTATTTTTGCACGAAGCTTCCGGAAGACCGAAGAGCTAAGGAAGTGGGGCCACGAGGCGCCGGCACCATAGGCCGGCGCGGCCCGGGCCCCGGCCGCGCCGACCTAGGGTGTGGGGCCCTCGTGTGGCCCCCCGCGTTGCCCTTCCGCCTACTCAAAGTCTCCGTCTCGAAACCCCCGATGCGAGAGCCACGATACGGAAAACCTTCCGGAGACGCCGCCGCCGCGATCCCATCTCGGGGGATTCGGGAGATCGCCTCCGGCACCCTCGCCGGGAGAGGGGATTCATCTCCCGGAGGACTCTTCATCGCCATGATCGCCTCCGGAGTGATGAGTGAGTAGTTCACCCCTGGACCATGGGTCCATAGCAGTAGCTAGATGGTCGTCTTCTCCTTGTTGTGCTTCATTGTTGGATCTTGTGAGCTGCCTAACATGATCAAGATCATCTATCTGTAATACTATATGTTGTGTTTGTCGGGATCCGATGGATAGAGAATACTATGTTATGGTGATTATCAATCTATTGTTTATGTGTTGTTTATGATCTTGCATGCTCTCCGTTATTAGTAGAGGCTCTGGCCAAGTTTTTGCTCTTAACTCCAAGAGGGAGTATTTATGCTCGATAGTGGGTTCATGCCTTCATTGACACTCGGGATCGTGACGAAGGTTCTAAGGTTGTGATGTCTTGTTGCCACTAGGGATAAAACATTGATTCTATGTCTAAGGATGTAGTTGTCGATTACATTACGCACCATACTTAATGCAATTGTCCGTTGCTTAGCAACTTAATACTGAATGGGGTTCGGATGATAACTTTGAAGGTGGACTTTTTAGGCATAGATGCGGTTGGATGGCGGTCTATGTACTTTGTCGTAATGCCCGGATTAAATCTCACTATATTTATCATATCATGTATATGCATTGTTATGCCTTTCTCTATTTGTCAATTGCCCGACTGTAATTTGTTCACCCAACATGCTTTTATCTTATGGGAGAGACACCTCTAGTGAACTGTGGACCCCGGTCCTATTCTTTACATAGCATACAATCTACTGCAATTGTGTTTTACTATTTTCTTTGCAAACATCTTCCACTCGATATGTTTAATCCTTTGTTACAGCAAGCCGGTGAGATTGACAACCTCACTGTTTCGTTGGGACAAAGTACTTTGGTTGTGTTGTGCAGGTTCCGCGTTGGCGCCGGAATCCTCGGTGTTGCGCCGCATCACATTTCGCGACCATCAACCTTCAACGTGCTTCTTGGCTCCTACTTGGTTCGATTAAACCTTGGTTTCATACTGAGGAAACTTGCTTCTATACGCATCATACCTTCCTCTTGGGGTTCCCAACGGACGTGTACATCTACGCGTATCAAGCATAAATTTCTGGCGCCGTTGCCGGGGAGATCAAGACACGCTGCAAGGGGAGTCTCCACTTCTCAATCTCTTTACTTTGTTTTTGTCTTGCTTTATTTTATTTACTACTTTGTTTGCTGCACTAAATCAAAACACAAAAAAATTAGTTGCTAGTTTTACTTTATTTACTGTCTTGTTCTCTATATCGAAAACACAAAAAAAATTAGTTACTTGCATTTACTTTATCTGGTTTGTTTTATTTACCGTTGCTAAAATGAATACCCCTGAAAATACTAAGTTGTGTGACTTCACAAATGCAAATAATAATGATTTCCTATGCACACCTATTGCTCCACACTGCTACTACGGCGAGAATTCTTTGAAATTAAACCCGCTTTACTTGAATTTGGTTATGAGAGATCAATTTTCTCGGTGTTAGTTACGATGATGCTGCTGCCCATCTCAATAATTTTGTTGAACTTTGTGAAATGCAAAAGTATAAGGATGTAGATGGTGATATTATTAAATTGAAAGTGTTTCCTTTCTCATTAAGAGGAAGAGCTAAAGATTGGTTGCTATCT
This sequence comes from Lolium rigidum, assembly GCF_022539505.1. NCBI lineage: Eukaryota > Viridiplantae > Streptophyta > Magnoliopsida > Poales > Poaceae > Lolium > Lolium rigidum. Next base: position 42,610,519 of record NC_061508.1, read on the forward strand.
TTGCCTAAGAATAGTATTGATTCATGGACTAAATGCAAGGATGCTTTTATTGGTAGATATTATCCTCCCGCTAAAATTATATCTTTGAGAAGTAGCATAATGAATTTTAAGCAATTAGATACTGAACATGTTGCTCAAGCATGGGAGAGAATGAAAACTTTGGTAAAGAATTGCTCAACCCATGGACTGACTACTTGGATGATCATCCAAACCTTCTATGCAGGACTAAATTTTTCTTCGCGGAATTTATTGGATTCAGCTGCTGGAGGTACCTTTATGTCCATCAAATTGGGGGCGGCTACAAAACTTCTTGATGATATGATGATAAATTACTCACGAATGGCACACGGAAAGAGCTCCACAAGGTAAGAAGGTAAATTATGTTGAAGAAACCTCTTCCTTGAGTGATAAGATTGATGTGATTATGTCTATGCTTGTGAATGGTAGATCTAATGTTGATCCAAATAATGTTCCTTTAGCTTCATTGGTTGCTCAAGAAGAAAATGTTGATGTGAATTTCATTAAAAATAATAATTTCAACAACAATGCTTATAGGAACAACTACGGTAATAACTATAGGCCATATCCTTACTGCTAATGGTAATGGTTATGGTAATTCTTATGGGAATTCTTACAATAATAATAGGAGTGTACCCTCTGGTCTTGAAGCCATGCTTAAAGAATTTATTAGTACACAAACTGCTTTTAACAAATCTGTTGAGGAAAAGCTTGATAAAATTGATACTATTGCTTCTAGAGTTGATAGACTTGCCTCTGATGTTAATCTTTTAATATTGAAAGTTATGCCTAATAATGATATTGATAATAAGATTACTACTACAGCAAATGCCATCCAAGTTAGAATTAATGAGAATATAAGATTAATGGCTGAATTGCGTGCTAGGTGGGATAGAGAAGAAAATGAAAAACTAGCTAAAGAGAATAATGTAGCTAAAGTTTGGACTATTACCACCACTAGTAATGCTAATTCTTCACATGTTGCTGCACCTCCTACTATCAATGGTAAAATAATTGGTATTGGCAATGTTTCTACTCCTAGTGCAAAGCGTACAAAACTGCTCGAAATTGCTAAAACTGCTGAAACCGCTTGTGATAAAACTCGCTGAAATTTTTTCCAACCTTGGGAACAATGATCCCATTGCTGTAGCTCATAATGATTTAAATTTTGATGATTGCCACATCTCTGAAGTTATAAAGTTCTTACAAAAACTTGCTAAAAGTCCTAATGCTAGTGCTATAAATTTAGCCTTTACAAAACATATTACAAATGCTCTCATAAAAGCTAGAGAAGAGAAACTAAAACTTGAAACTTCTATTCCTAGAAAGTTAGAAGATGGTTGGGAGCCCATCATTAAAATGAAATTCAATGATTTTGAATGTAATGCTTTATGTGATCTTGGTGCAAGTATTTCGTTATGCCTAAAAAGATTTATGATATGCTTGACTTGCCACCATTGAAGAATTGTTATTTGGATGTTAATCTTGCCGATAATGTTAAAAAGAAACCTTTGGGGAGGATTGATAATGTGCACATTACGGTTAACAATAACCTTGTCCCCGTTGATTTTGTTGTCTTGGATATCGAATGCAATGCATCTTGTCCTATTGTGTTGGGAAGACCTTTTCTTCGAACCGTTGGTGTTGTTATTGATATGAGGGAAGGTAATATTAAATATCAATTTCCTCTCAAGAAAGGTATGGAACACTTTCCTAGAAAGAGAATGAAGTTGCCTTTTGATTCTATTATTAGAACAAGTTATGATGTTGATGTTTCTACTCTTGATAATACTTGACTTGCACTTTCTGCGCCTAGCTGAAAGGCGTTAAAGAAAAGCGCTTATGGGAGACAACCCATGTTTTTACTACAGCAATTTTTTGTTTTGTTGAGTCTTGGAAGTTGTTTACTACTGTAGCAACCTCTCCTTATCATGTTTTTGTGCCAAGTAAAGTTTCTATGTCAAAGTTGATGTTATATTTGGGATCGCTGCGCAGAAACAGCATTGCTGTCTGTCACGAATCTGGGCATAGGCCTCTGTAGAAAATTCGAAAAAATCTGCCAATTTACGAGCATGATCCTCAGATATGTACGCAACTTTCATTAGTTTTGAGTTTTTCGATTTGAGCAAGTCTGGTGCCAGCTTTAAATTCGTCTTTACGGACTGTTCTGTTTTTGACAGATTCTGCCTTTTATTTCGCATTGCCTCTTTTGCTATGTTGGATTCATTTCTTTGATCCATTAATGTCCAGTAGCATTATGCAATGTCCAGAAGTGAAAATAATGATTGTGTCACCTCTGAATGTGTGAATTATTAATTGTGCACTAACCCTCTAATGAGTTTGCTTGAAGTTTGGTGTGAAGGAAGTTTTCAAGGGTCAAGAGAGGAGAATGATATACTATGATCAAGAGGAGTGAAAGCTCTAAGCTTGGGGATGCCCCCGTGGTTCACCCCTGCATATTTTAAGAAGACTCAAGCGTCTAATCTTGGGGATGCCCAAGGCATCCCCTTCTTCATCGACAACATCATCAGGTTCCTCCCCTGAAACTATATTTTTATTCAATCACATCTTGTGTTCTTTACTTGGAGCGTCGGTTTGTTTTTGTTTTTGTTTTTGTTTGAATAAAATGGATCCTAGCATTCACTTTGTGGGAGAGAGACACGCTCCTCTGTTGCATATGGACAAATATGTCCTTAGGCTTTACTCATAATGTTCATGGCGAAGTTTCTTCTTCGTTAAATTGTTATATGGTTGGAATTGGAAAATGCTACATGTAGTAATTCTAAAATGTCTTGGCTAATGTGATACTTGGCAATTGTTGTGCTCATGTTTAAGCTCTTGCATCATATGCTTTGCACCCATTAATGAAGAAATACATAGAGCTTGCTAAAATCTGATTTGCATATTTGGTCTCTCTAAGGTCTAGATAATATCTAGTATTGAGTTTTGAACAACAAGGAAGACGGTGTAGAGTCTTATAATGTTTACAATATGTCTTTTATGTGAGTTTTGCTGCACCGGTTCATCCTTGAGTTTGCTTCAAATAACCTTGCTAGCCTATACTTTGTATCGAGAGGGAATACTTCTCATGCATCCAAAATCCTTGAGCCAACCACTATGCCATTTGTGTCCACCATACCTACCTACTACATGGTATTTCTCCGCCATTCCAAAGTAAATTGCTTGAGTGCTACCTTTAAAATTCCATCATTCACCTTTGCAATATATAGCTCATGGGACAAAATAGCCTTAAAAACTATCGTAATATTGAATATGTACTTATGCACTTTATCTTTTATTAAGTTGCTTGTTGTGCGATAACCATGCTTCTGGGAACGCCATCAACTATTGTTGAATATCATGTGAGTTGCTATGCATGTCCGTCTTGTACTGAAGGATCTATCATTTTAGTGATTGGAGCATGAAAAATTGTTAGAGAAGAACATTGGGCCGCTAACTAAAGCCATGAATCATGGTTGAAGTTTCAGTTTTGGACATATATCCTCAATCTCATATGAGAACAATAATCATTGCTACATGCTTATGCATTTAAGAGGAGTCCATTATCTGTTGTCCATGTTGTCCCGGTATGGATGTCTAAGTTGAGAATAATCAAAAGCGAGAAATCCAAAATGCGAGCATTCTCCTTAGACCTTTGTACGAGCGGCATGGAGGTACCCCTTTGTGACACTTGGTTGAAACATGGCATGCAAAGATCCGGTAGTCCAAGCTAAGTAGGACGAGGTGCGGACACTATTAGTACACTATGCATGAGGCTTGCAACTTGTAAGATATAATTTACATAACTCATATGCTTTATTACTACCGTTGACAAAATTGTTTCATGTTTTCAAAATAAAAGCTCTAGCACAAATACAGCAATCGATGCTTTCCTCTTTGAAGGACCATTCTTTTACTTTTATTGTTGAGTCAGTTTACCTATCTCCCTCCACCTTAAGAAGCAAACACTTGTGTGAATTGTGCATTGATTCCTACATACTTGCATATTGCACTTGTTATATTACTTTATGTTGACAATATCCATGAGATATACATGTTATAAGTTGAAAGCAACCGCTGAAACTTCATCTTCCTTTGTGTTGCTTCAATACCTTTACTTTGATTTATTGCTTTATGAGTTAACTCTTATGCAAGACTTATTGATGCTTGTCTTGAAGTACTATTCATGAAAAGTCTTTGCTATATGATTCACTTGTTTACTCATGTCATTACCTTTGTTTTGATCGCTGCATTCATTACATATGTTTACAAATAGTATGATCAAGATTATGATGGCATGTCACTTCATAAATTATCTTTGTTATCGTTTTACCTGCTCGGGACGAGCAGAACTAAGCTTGGGGATGCTGATACGTCTCCAACGTATCGATAATTTCTTATGTTCCATGCTACTTTATTGATGATACCTAAATGTTTTATGCACATTATATGTCATATTTATGCATTTTCTGGAACTAACCTATTAACAAGATGCCGAAGAGCCGATTGGCTGTTTTCTGCTGTTTTTGGTTTCAGAAATCCTAGTAAGGAAATATTCTCGGAATTGGACGAAATCTTCGCCCAGGGTCCTATTTTTGCACGAAGCTTCCAGAAGACCGAAGAGCTAAGGAAGTGGGGCCACGAGGTGCCAGCACCATAGGCCGGCGCGGCCCAGGCCCTGGCCGCGCCGACCTAGGGTGTGGGGCCCTCGTGTGGCCCCCCGCGTTGCCCTTCCGCCTACTTAAAGTCTCCGTCGCGAAACCCCCAGTACCGAGAGCCACGATACGGAAAACCTTCCAGAGACGCCGCCGCCGCGAATCCCATCTCGGGGGATTCAGGAGATCGCCTCCGGCACCCTGCCGGAGAGGGGATTTGTAATATCCCAGGTATTGGGGTTACAAAAATAGAGGAAACAGATGTGTGCATTGCATTCATGCATAGAAAATCTGGGGAATTTTCGCGCTTTAAAGTAAAACGATCACGATAACCGAAGTTTCACTTGACCTTGGTGGAATTGAAGTAGCTCATCAAGTCAAGCGTTATAAACCTCAATGTGACTTTGCTAAAACCTTGTTTTGGGTAGTAATGATTTGATCTAAGGAGTTAGATCAAATGGAACTAAAACCAACACAATAACTTATTAATCAAGGATCAACTACTTGATCTTATTAAAGATCACAACATGATATTCCTTGCCATAACATATGAACATCCATTTAATTGGAAATCAAGTAAAAATAATTGGAGAAACTATTCCTCACTCATCTTCTCCATGTCTCAAACTAATCCATGATCCTACCATGAACTTCATGGTATTCATTCTACTTTATTCTTGAAAACATAACAAGGAGATCAACTCTAGAAATATATATACTCTTCTCTATTCCATATTATTATACATCAAACCTAGAGGGGTGAGAGTTCTATAATAATTACTAGAGGAGCAATAACAAACATTGAGCTAAACCTTGGATATACATCCAAGTATTCAAATCATCATCTTCAAGTGGAACCCTGGAGTATTATTCAAGCCTTCCCAAATGAGAGAGACCATTTATTCTAAACCTAGTTTTACCTATTAATGAACAAAGGACAACCTTTGAACTAAAGTATTATGTTGTAAACCATTCCCCTTGGAGTGGTGAGATAACCTAATATCACATGGAATAAAACCATACCCATGAATTGATAAAGTAAGGAGGAGATTAATTCAACCAATTAAGATAGCCAAGTGGAGTTTTAGACTAGATACTTATTGAGATATTGTGAATACACCCTAAACCCTAGAATAACTATTACTATGAAAGAGAGCTCAAGCTTTGGTGTTACACTCAAGATAGTTGAGGCAACACTTGGATTTAAGGGAGAGACCTATCTTTATGTTCAAATGGTTCAACCATCATTCCTTGAGAGAACTCTAAGTGGATATCTCAGGCATTCTTCTGGGATATAATCTAATAAGGCAACCATAGTAGTCCCATTCAAGAAGGTAAAATAGAAGTACTATACCCTAGATGATCAAGACAGTGATTGATCATGGAAGTGAGAAACCTAATTAATGATAGATACCTTAGGAAGCCAAACCTGGATCATTATAAAATGAGTGATGATCATTAACCCTAAGAGCTTGAGGTAGAGAGATTAAGAACAAGTTGAATATGCCTAATCCATGATCATGTTCTTGAGGTATGTGAGGATAAGTTAAACCCTAATAAGATAAGTAAATATCAATTACCACATGAAATCATAGGAAGGTAACTAGTAAGCAACCCTAGGCTTGTATCCCAATCTTAACTTGTGAACCACTTAGTGATCATAAGTAGAATTCTACCACATATACATTCCACCTATTCTTCACCTAAAGAACCTAAGAAAGCCTTAGAGTCAAACTCTATGCTTTATATGGTGAGAAACCATTCATCCTTATAGCCAAAGTTAACTATAAAAGAACCATAACCACTTTAGTTACTTTAAATGATAAATTGAGGATAGTAATAAAAGAAGTATATTGGTAGAAGATAAAACCAATTCTCAGATCCTTAGTAACTAAAGAAGCACATGAAATATTAAGCAAGTAACCATTCTTATCATGCATTGGGGAGTGTAAACCTAGTTAATGCAATATGGTATCATCTCATATCTACAACCTAGAATTATATCTCAACTCTAGTTTGTGTATCACTTAAGTGATTATAACTAAGAAACCTAAACCATATTTGAGATCCAACCCATGTGTCATTAGGTAAATAGCATTTGAACTCTAATGGTTCATTAATTAAATCCTATGCTTCAATTAAAACATAAGAGCCACCTAATGCTAAGCCCTATAATTAAACCATATGTGTAGTGGTCAACCCATTATCTTTGTAACAAGATAAACCATGATGGAAACAATAACTACTTAGATACTTTCAAATATAATGATAGTATTAACCTTAATAAGGGGGGTTATGATAGAAACTATAAAAACCTAACACAATTGAGCTCACATAAAATCATGTGCAATTGACCAATTCCTCCAATATGAAGCCAAGTCCTAATAAATAACTTCCTAAATATTTGGAATAAGAAACATCAACTCTAATTATCCAACAGGGAGTTATATTACAAATGAGAAAGAAAATTAAAATGAATACCTAAATTCTTGTCTAATTAAAAATTGCAACAAGGCTCACATATATTCATGTTTATTCAAAAACAACACAGTACTACAATGATCCTTGTATTAGACCTCATGAAAACCAAATTGTAAAAAATCCGCAAAACGAGACAAGAATTCAAATTTGAATTAAAACCAGAATTGAAAACAAAAAAATAAAAACAGAAAAAGAAAAGGAGAGGAAAAAGACTTACCTGGACCTTGTCAAGCCGACGCAGCCCACCAACCAGCCCAACTACGGCCCAAAAGCACCGAGCCCAGCCACGGCCCAACCTGGCCCGTGGTACCCTTCGTCCAAAAACAGCTGGAGGAGCTCGTCCTCATCCTCTCCAGTACGCATGCCGGCTAGCTCGACGCCGTGTCTCCCTTCTCCTCGCGCTGGCGCCTTCTCCTCGCCCGACGGTGTGACGAGGCACGCCACTGAGCCTTATAAATAACCCTGGTCGACGAATGAGCACCGTTTCCCCTCCTTCCTCTCCAATTGCATCCATGCTGAAACCCTGGCTCCGCCAGTCTCTCTTACCGCCGGCGAACTAGGCCTTCCCGAGCAGAGCTAAGCCCACCAGCGTGACGACCGTCCTCGACAAGCTCAGCCCACGGAAGGAATTGATCTGAGGTGCCCGAGATCGACGCCGACGCCATCATCTTCTCCGACACCGGCAACACCAAATTCCGGCAAGCCAGACTCCCACGAGCTTTGCCGACCATACCGTCGCATTCCTGGTGAGCCTGTGATGGGTTAGAGCTTCATTTCGCATCCGTTAGGCCCCTGTAGCCCATAATCCATCGATGGCCATTGGGAAAAACCATCACCACCATCGTACTCACCACGTCGAGGGGAGTCGATTAGTGTTAGCCGCGCGTCCAGGGGAGCCAAAAATCGACGGCGCCGCCACACCCTGCCTCGCCGGCGTTTAAACGCCGGTAGGGTCAACACGCCGGTCAACTTTGACCTGGCACAGCTTGCGTGGCAGCCTACATGGCACTGGTCCCACGGGTCAGTGTCTAGTGCTAGGTTCTGCCACGGTACTTAAACTGTTTTCTTTATTTTAATTTCAATTCAATAATTGCTGAAACTTCCAATAAATTTAGAAAATCCAATTTGAGTCAGAAAAATATAAATGAGATATTAAAATTCTCAGAAAAGAAAACTCTATCCAATAAAAATATAAAATAAAAATTTTATTTTTGATAAATATTTAGTTATTTAGTACTTATTAAATAAGCCTTTTCTTTAATTCTAAATTGAAATAAAATTCAATAATTAGGAAAACTTTCTCAAATAAATAAAAAACCAGTAAGAAAATAAAGAAAACATTAAAGCTTTTTTTTTATTGGTTATTTTGATAAATCTTTATTAGTGGTAATTTAAACCCTAATTAATAATTACCTTAAATATTAATTCATTAAAAATAATAAAATGCCAAATCCAACATTATTTTTATTGCAAATTTATTAATAACTTCAATTTCCTTAATGGAGTTATTAATCAAAGAATTAAATTGTAAATAGCAAACCCTAAATTCCACATGGAATGATGTTATAGCCCTAGCATTTCATGTGACTCCTAAAAAACCTAAATTAATTAGGAACCCTAGTTCTATTATTACATGTGAACCTTAATTTAATTCTAACCTAAACCCTAGGTTAGAACATGTGATTATGTTACTCCATTACCATAGAGCCATAATTAGCAACTAAAGACATGTCTATGTCCACATAAAATATAGGAACCCTATCACTAATACTTTAGCATCCGAAGTATGCCAACCCATCAAGCCAAGTTGAGCAAATAGGATCACTCAAGTCTAAACCCTAGTTCCTATTTCCAAGGTCATCATCCTTAATTGACCATCTTTAGTATCAAAACAATTAGGTCAACCCTAGTAGGAACCATGATTAATGTTTATCTTACATACCATACTCCACTAAACCCTACTAGTGTTAGATACTTATAAACCTCATATCTAGGAGCCAACTATTTCCTACTTAGTAGATCCAATAGTAAACCTTAGCCAACCTCAACTATAATTGAGATACTTCTTATTATATAAGAAGTATGTTCTTCAAAAGTTATTCTTTTGAGGTAAATAAGGAAAAGCTATCAACCCTGCCTAATAGGACCCATAGACAATAGCCATCTATCACCAGTAAGATATACCACCATGATAGCAACCATTAATTGCTTAAGATACTTATGCTTCACTAAAACCATACAAGCCCTAGTGTTGATGAATCCACTAATGCTTACTCCAGAAACCAGTTGGAACCATAGAAAACCATAGAAACCACCAACCCAATTATCATACTTGTTCTTATTTAAGAAGTATGTTCTTCAAAAGTTATTCTTTTGAATTATATAATAAATAATCATCAACCGTGCACTATAGGACTTAAAATTGACAAATGCTTTTTACTTATTATACAATCACTATTCCTTGATATGTATGATTGTTACTATGCATTTTACCACTTGGTTATTATTCTAAACCAACACAAACCTGAATAAGAACCTTGTTTGTAGATCACTCTAAAAGTGCAACACACCCTGAACTAATTATTACCACTCACTAATACTAAATCATCGGGGTTAGGTCACGCTTAGAGCGATTGCATCTCATGCTTATGCATTATTGCATCCTTGGCAATCTTTTAAACATCGTCCTTACCGGACGATGATGCTATTTCAAAATTTGGAGTTATTGCGTATCGAAGACCTTGTCTGCATAATCTTGCAGTCAAGAAAGGCAAGTTCATCGCTTGCTCATGTCATTTGAGTATTTTTACCAAATTACTTGCAAAGTACTATGTTTATCACTATTGCATAAAAAGACAAAACCACTATTTTCATAACTATGAATATGACTATGTGGTGGGCAATGGAACCATGGATTGTGTTGATATGGTGGAGGTTCCATTGCAAGGGTTTATATCCATCTAGGATTAAACAACAAATGTCGTCCGAGTGATTCTTGTGCCGTAATACCCGTGTTAACCATAAGATGCGGAGTGGGACGGAGTAGTCAAAAGTGTTTCCACCTCTCGTTCATCAACGGATGCGCTTTACCGTAGACACTTGTATCTGTCAGGGCAAGCGGTTGGCTGGGGAAGCCTTAAGTCCCCACGGCATAGTCCGTAGACACTTGTCGCTCGAAGTGCAAGCGGTTGGCTGGGGAAGCCTTAAGTCCCCACGGTATTGAGGTCTATGATGGGTTGCAGCTACCGGCGAAGGAGTTTGGTTCGATCCCAAACTGTCGTCGTGGTCGGGGTCCACCCGTGAGTGGGAATAATGGGACCGACGAGGACCCAGGGTCGGGGTATGCAACAAAGGGTGGGTGTTCGAGGTAGCGGAGGAACATGATTGACTAGGACCTTATACCGGGCCTCACACCAAAGGAAGTGTGGACGAGCTCGCGGCTCGGGTGGCACCAAGGTTAAGATCTCTTATGGGTAAAGCAACACACCTCTGCGAGTGTAACGAGCTGTGACCGGTCACTCCCGTTCCGGGATATGGAACTGCGAACGCGGCCGGAAAGGAACTCCATGAAGTTCTAGTCAACCGGTGAAGGCTGACGGACATAGCTCTTCAGAATAAAAGCAACCTTTTGAAGAAATGATTACAAAAACTTGCATTGCCTATGACTTTCTGGTCTATGGTTGTAGCTAGTGCATTAAACACCTCTTTCCTATAATGAACTTGTTGAGTACGCTCGTACTCATCCCACTCTTAAATCCCCGCTAGGTATGGAGGCATCAAAGGAGGATCTACGAGTGCAACTCAAAGACCGAGGAGTCAACAACTACTTCAAGAGACGAGGACCTCGTCAGAGGATTCAGTTACCACATCCAACAAGGAGAAACCTAGATTAGCAATAGAAAGGAACTAGCTTCCTAAACTTAGCTCCTATTTAGCTAGAATCTATTCTTAGCCTCTATAGCTAGTTAAATACTCTACAAGTAGAGTTCGTGATAGGATTAGACTACGAGTCGTCCTTCTGGAGTTTATTTGCAGTTTTACCTCATTGTAAAGTAGGAGGCTGTGATGATCTTCTGTAACAGAGTCGGAGTTGTAATTCTATAGACATGCCTTGGACCCGCATATGTTTCTGTTGTACCACTCTGAGCGATGTAATGCTAGTGGAACGGTGTTTCATTGGTGTTATGTCAGACTTGCATACTACACCATGCGAGTGGTATCTTGGGTCACCACGGTTGGTATCGAAGCAAATGCTTTGACCTTAGGATTAAAACCCTTTAAAGGAGACCTATATGATTGGTAGTGTCTATAGGAAGTTGTTTTAGCTAAACCAAATCTTCTTATGACTTGAGATGGATATTCACTTGAGAATAATCCTGACACACTTGAGTCAACATTTCTTACCTATCCTTCCAAAGTTAGTAACTAATCCCAAAAATATAGTAGACCATGAAGTCCTTAAACAATAGATGAGTAGACCCCAGTTGGTATACAATACCTGGTAGTCCAAAGAGAGGATACAACCATAAGGAAGATATCCTATTGGAAGATGTGCACCAACACTTGTTATGGTTAAGTAAGAATTATCCAGACCTGTAATAGGAGTGATATCAAGTAATGAAGATATGTGTAATATCCTATTAGAAGGTGTATACCAAGACAAGTAACGGGTAAGTAAAATCTATCCAAACTTGTGAAACAACTGATAGTAAGTGATAAATATAAGCTACATGAGGTAGTATAGACCATGATGAGTCAATCATGGGAGGTAAGGAAGAGTGATAGGAATAAAATATGTATACTCACATAGTAGAGGTAGTAATCATATAAGATTCACCTGAGAATCATTATATGATGGAATGGAACCTCATAAATATGTAGGAGGAGAACAATAAGTAGTCAGTTGTTCAACAATAGTGCAAGAATTGTGTTCCAAAACCATGGGAAGTGTGCCAAGCACATCATGTCCATAGTCTCATGATAGTACAAACACATGGAAGTATAAGAGTTATATCTCCATAGTTAACAAAAAGGGAAGCTAAATTAGTACTTCCAAGGAAAACCAGGTTAACTTCAACTATTCCAGGCCACTTTGTTTCAAGTTTATCTCCTTGCAAATGTGCAATTAAGATAAATGTTGAGACAAATAGTAGAAATCCACCTATTTGTGCTAAGTATCACGATATAAACCTATCTTATGTGGTGTTATATACTACACATCAGAGCCTGATGTTTAGAGATGTCTTACTCAACTATTATATTCAGGCTTATGATGGTGTGTATTATATGCACAAAGCTGAATCTTCTTGGATTTTATTGGATTTTTCATTGATTGACTAGATCCATACATGAAGTTTGACTTTGATATGCAAATGCATGTTGCACTATCAAGTTCTTATTTAATGCTATAGATCTAGAGGGTAATGGTATTCGTGTGAGGAAGTGACGAATTCTGAAGATTTTGAAGACAAGATGAAGGTTCATTAGAAGAAGGAAGCAAAATTGTGGGAAGCAACCACAATATTCAGAAGGACGTACCAATCAAAACTCATGCTTTACCTCCACAAAGGAATACTTTAGTACAGGAGAAGCATGAAGGTGAGAAATCTGGTGAAGCTGAAGCAGAACCATAGTCATTATGGAAGAGGTAATGCATGAGAATCACTCAAGATACTATATTCATAGTGTCAGTTAGTGGTTTTCTTGTAAAATAAACCCGGAAGAAAGGAAGATGATATATGAAACCATAGCAGATATAAGAAGACCACAGTTGGTATTAGAAGACCATAGTTGTGGTATAGGATCAATACTGCGAGATAAAGAAGAAGATGTCTCGTCCAGTTGATAAAAACCTATACTAGAATCCATTTTTAGATAACAAATAGCCACAATTGGTATCAAGTAGTCCACCATTGGATTATTTGTACCAAGAAGTTGAGAACAAATAAAATTTTGTTAGCCAAATAATAATGACCTATAATCATTTAGTTGAAGGATTCACATTGGATATCCACAATTGAGTGGATACACCACAAAGATTCTTCGCAAAACCTTAGAGGAATATAAACCATAAGTTAGACCCAGACCCATATTCTAACCATAAGTCCAATGGTTGGAAGAAAAGGAGTTGAAGACCATAAGAAAACTCAAAGGGGTAGAGTAAAGATTGAGATGGATGTACAATGACTCAATACATTGAGCAAAATAAAAGAAGAGGGTCTGAACTGAGAGGAAGTTCAACCTTATTTTCATAAGATTGTTGAACACTACTTTCAGAAGGATGTCAGACCAGAAGCCGAGGTTTATACCTCGAGGAAGTAAGAAGTGGATTGTAACTTGAGAAAGTGAGTAGAATTTACTCAGAAGTACGAAAGCTCAAGTAAGTAAAGCAAAACAAAAAAAAAAGGTTGGACGAAGAAAATACCATAGGCCCAACAAAGCTCAAGACGGCCAAAGACCGAAGAAGGTTGACCATATCAAAACTAAATACTAATTGAAAGATTCCTTTCATGGAACCTAAAGGAGCCAAAATAGTTATAGGTGTCAACTAAAAACCATGATTGGATGGACTAAATGAGTCTAATCCACTCTTAGGGAAATAAACCATCAAGACCATTTACATGGTAAGTACCTTACAAAGTACCATTATTGCAGTTTTGGTAGTAAGGGAAAACAAAGACCTATTTTACCAATTAGGAGTTTATTATCAAGTTAGCCTTCAAATAAGACCAGCAACACCAGAAGAAGTCTCAATCATTGAATCTTCAATGAGAAAGGAAACAAGCTTATAGAGTTGGAAGAAATCAAAGAATCAAAGTAAGAACCATGATTCAGAGACAAACCATAATGGATTCCAGGAAGAATCTGGACAAGGGATATATTCAAATATATCCAACAAGATCAATACGGGGTTCGAGAAAAGATATAGTCTGCACAAGTCAGATCCATACTCCGGAAACGTGAGAGAGATCAAACTTCGAGGACGAAGTTTAGTTTAAGGGGTAGAGACTGTAATATCCCAGGTATTGGGGTTACAAAAATAGAGGAAACAGATGTGTGCATTGCATTCATGCATAGAAAATGCAGGGAATTTTCGCGCTTTAAAGTAAAACGATCCACGATGGCGAAGTTTCACTTGACCTTGGTGGAATTGAAGTAGCTCATCAAGTCAAGCGTTATAAACCTCAATGTGACTTTGCTAAAACCTTGTTTTGGGTAGTAATGATTTGATCTAAGGAGTTAGATCAAATGGAACTAAAACCAACACAATAACTTATTAATCAAGGATCAACTACTTGATCTTATTAAAGATCACAACATGATATTCCTTGCCATAACATATGAACATCCATTTAATTGGAAATCAAGTAACAATAATTGGAGAAACTATTCCTCACTCATCTTCTCCATGTCTCAAACTAATCCATGATCCTACCATGAACTTCATGGTATTCATTCTACTTTATTCTTGAAAACATAACAAGGAGATCAACTCTAGAAATATATATACTCTTCTCTATTCCATATTATTATACATCAAACCTAGAGGGGTGAGAGTTCTATAATAATTACTAGAGGAGCAATAACAAACATTGAGCTAAACCTTGGATATACATCCAAGTATTCAAATCATCATCTTCAAGTGGAACCACTGGAGTATTATTCAAGCCTTCCCAAATGAGAGAGACCATTTATTCTAAACCTAGTTTTACCTATTAATGAACAAAGGACAACCTTTGAACTAAAGTATTATGTTGTAAACCATTCCCCTTGGAGTGGTGAGATAACCTAATATCACATGGAATAAAACCATACCCATGAATTGATAAAGTAAGGAGGAGATTAATTCAACCAATTAAGATAGCCAAGTGGAGTTTTAGACTAGATACTTATTGAGATATTGTGAATACACCCTAAACCCTAGAATAACTATTACTATGAAAGAGAGCTCAAGCTTTGGTGTTACACTCAAGATAGTTGAGGCAACACTTGGATTTAAGGGAGAGACCTATCTTTATGTTCAAATGGTTCAATCATCATTCCTTGAGAGAACTCTAAGTGGATATCTCAGGCATTCTTCTGGGATATAATCTAATAAGGCAACCATAGTAGTCCCATTCAAGAAGGTAAAATAGAAGTACTATACCCTAGATGATCAAGACAGTGATTGATCATGGAAGTGAGAAACCTAATTAATGATAGATACCTTAGGAAGCCAAACCTGGATCATTATAAAATGAGTGATGATCATTAACCCTAAAAGCTTGAGGTAGAGAGATTAAGAACAAGTTGAATATGCCTAATCCATGATCATGTTCTTGAGGTATGTGAGGATAAGTTAAACCCTAATAAGATAAGTAAATATCAATTACCACATGAAATCATAGGAAGGTAACTAGTAAGCAACCCTAGGCTTGTATCCCAATCTTAACTTGTGAACCACTTAGTGATCATAAGTAGAATTCTACCACATATACATTCCACCTATTCTTCACCTAAAGAACCTAAGAAAGCCTTAGAGTCAAACTCTATGCTTTATATGGTGAGAAACCATTCATCCTTATAGCCAAAGTTAACTATAAAAGAACCATAACCACTTTAGTTACTTTAAATGATAAATTGAGGATAGTAATAAAAGAAGTATATTGGTAGAAGATAAAACCAATTCTCGGATCCTTAGTAACTAAAGAAGCACATGAAATATTAAGCAAGTAACCATTCTTATCATGCATTGGGGAGTGTAAACCTAGTTAATGCAATATGGTATCATCTCATATCTACAACCTAGAATTATATCTCAACTCTAGTTTGTGTATCACTTAAGTGATTATAACTAAGAAACCTAAACCATATTTGAGATCCAACCCATGTGTCATTAGGTAAATAGCATTTGAACTCTAATGGTTCATTAATTAAATCCTATGCTTCAATTAAAACATAAGAGCCACCTAATGCTAAGCCCTATAATAAAACCATATGTGTAGTGGTCAACCCATTATCTTTGTAACAAGATAAACCATGATGGAAACAATAACTACTTAGATACTTTCAAATATAATGATAGTATTAACCTTAATAAGGGGGGTTATGATAGAAACTATAAAAACCTAACACAATTGAGCTCACATAAAATCATGTGCAATTGACCAATTCCTCCAATATGAAGCCAAGTCCTAATAAATAACTTCCTAAATATTTGGAATAAGAAACATCAACTCTAATTATCCAACAGGGAGTTATATTACAAATGAGAAAGAAAATTAAAATGAATACCTAAATTCTTGTCTAATTAAAAATTGCAACAAGGCTCACATATATTCATGTTTATTCAAAAACAACACAGTACTACAATGATCCTTGTATTAGACCTCATGAAAACCAAATTGTAAAAAATCTGCAAAACAGACAAGAATTCAAATTTGAATTAAAACCAGAATTGAAAACAAAAAAATAAAAACAGAAAAAGAAAAGGAGAGGAAAAAGACTTACCTGGACCTTGTCAAGCCGACGCAGCCCACCAACCAGCCCAACTACTGGCCCAAAAGCACCAGCCCAGCACAGCCCAACCTGGCCCGTGGTACCCTTCGTCCAAAAACAGCTGGAGGAGCTCGTCCTCATCCTCTCCAGTACGCATGCCGGCCAGCTCGACGCCGTGTCTCCCTTCTCCTCGCGCTGGCGCCTTCTCCTCGCCCGACGGTGTGACGAGGCACGCCACTGAGCCTTATAAATAACCCTGGTCGACGAATGAGCACCGTTTCCCCTCCTTCCTCTCCAATTGCATCCATGCCGAAACCCCGGCTCCGCCGATCTCTCTACCGCCGGCGAACTAGGCCTTCCCGAGCGTAGCTAAGCCCACCAGCGTGACGACCGTCCTCGACAAGCTCAGCCCACGGAAGGAATTGATCTGAGGTGCCCGAGATCGACGCCGACGCCATCATCTTCTCCGACACCGGCAACACCAAATTCCGGCAAGCCAGACTCCCACGAGCTTCGCCGACCATACCGTCGCATTCCTGGTGAGCCTGTGATGGGTTAGAGCTTCATTTCGCATCCGTTAGGCCCCTGTAGCCCATAATCCATCGATGGCCGGAGCCCGCCGCCGCAGGTGGTGAACTCCGGCGATGCTCCGGTGACCATTGGGAAAAACCATCACCACCATTGTACTCACCACGTCGAGGGGAGTCGATTAGTGTTAGTCGCGCGTCCAGGGGAGCCAAAAATCGACGGCGCCGCCACACCCTGCCTCGCCGGCGTTTAAACGCCGGTAGGGTCAACACGCCGGTCAACTTTGACCTGGCACAGCTTGCGTGGCAGCCTACATGGCACTGGTCCCACGGGTCAGTGTCTAGTGCTAGGTTCTGCCACGGTACTTAAACCGTTTTCTTTATTTCAATTTCAATTCAATAATTGCTGAAACTTCCAATAAATTTAGAAAATCCAATTTGAGTCAGAAAAATATAAATGAGATATTAAAATTCTCAGAAAAGAAAACTCTATCCAATAAAAATATAAAATAAAATTTTTATTTTTGATAAATATTTAGTTATTTAGTACTTATTAAATAAGCCTTTTCTTTAATTCTAAATTGAAATAAAATTCAATAATTAGGAAAACCTTCTCAAATAAATAAAAAACCAGTAAGAAAATAAAGAAAACATTAAAGTTTTTTTTTATTGGTTATTTTGATAAATCTTTATTAGTGGTAATTTAAACCCTAATTAATAATTACCTTAAATATTAATTCATTAAAAATAATAAAATGCCAAATCCAACATTATTTTTATTGCAAATTTATTAATAACTTCAATTTCCTTAATGGAGTTATTAATCAAAGAATTAAATTGTAAATAGCAAACCCTAAATTCCACATGGAATGATGTTATAGCCCTAGCATTTCATGTGACTCCTAAAAAACCTAAATTAATTAGGAACCCTAGTTCTATTATTACATGTGAACCTTAATTTAATTCTAACCTAAACCCTAGGTTAGAACATGTGATCATGTTACTCCATTACCATAGAGCCATAATTAGCAACTAAAGACATGTCTATGTCCACATAAAATATAGGAACCCTATCACTAATACTTTAGCATCCGAAGTATGCCAACCCATCAAGCCAAGTTGAGCAAATAGGATCACTCAAGTCTAAACCCTAGTTCCTATTTCCAAGGTCATCATCCTTAATTGACCATCTTTAGTATCAAAACAATTAGGTCAACCCTAGTAGGAACCATGATTAATGTTTATCTTACATACCATACTCCACTAAACCCTACTAGTGTTAGATACTTATAAACCTCATATCTAGGAGCCAACTATTTCCTACTTAGTAGATCCAATAGTAAACCTTAGCCAACCTCAACTATAATTGAGATACTTCTTATTATATAAGAAGTATGTTCTTCAAAAGTTATTCTTTTGAGGTAAATAAGGAAAAGCTATCAACCCTGCCTAATAGGACCCATAGACAATAGCCATCTATCACCAGTAAGATATACCACCATGATAGCAACCATTAATTGCTTAAGATACTTATGCTTCACTAAAACCATACAAGCCCTAGTGTTGATGAATCCAACTTTGTTGGGATCCATCTAATGCTTACTCCAGAAACCAGTTGGAACCATAGAAAACCATAGAAACCACCAACCCAATTATCATACTTGTTCTTATTTAAGAAGTATGTTCTTCAAAAGTTATTCTTTTGAATTATATAATAAATAATCATCAACCGTGCACTATAGGACTTAAAATTGACAAATGCTTTTTACTTATTATACAATCACTATTCCTTGATATGTATGATTGTTGCTATGCATTTTACCACTTGGTTATTATTCTAAACCAACACAAACCTGAATAAGAACCTTGTTTGTAGATCACTCTAAAAGTGCAACACACCCTGAACTAATTATTACCACTCACTAATACTAAATCATCGGGGTTAGGTCACGCTTAGAGCGATTGCATCTCATGCTTATGCATTATTGCATCCTTGGCAATCTTTTAAACATCGTCCTTACCGGACGATGATGCTATTTCAGAATTTGGAGTTATTGCGTATCGAAGACCTTGTCCGCATAATCTTGCAGATCAAGAAAGGCAAGTTCATCGCTTGCTCATGTCATTTGAGTATTTTTACCAAATTACTTGCAAAGTACTATGTTTATCACTATTGCATAAAAAGACAAAACCACTATTTTCATAACTATGAATATGACTATGTGGTGGGCAATGGAACCATGGATTGTGTTGATATGGTGGAGGTTCCATTGCAAGGGTTTATATCCATCTAGGATTAAACAACAAATGTCGTCCAAGTGATTCTTGTGCCGTAATACCCGTGTTAACCATAAGATGCGGAGTGGGACGGAGTAGTCAAAAGTGTTTCCACCTCTCGTTCATCAACGGATGCGCTTTACCGTAGACACTTGTATCTGTCAGGGCAAGCGGTTGGCTGGGAAGCCTTAAGTCCCCACGGCATAGTCCGTAGACACTTGTCGCTCGAAGTGCAAGCGGTTGGCTGGGGAAGCCTTAAGTCCCCACGGTATTGCGGTCTATGATGGGTTGCGGCTACCGGCGAAGGAGTTTGGTTCGATCCCAAGCCGTCGTCGTGGTCGGGGTCCACCCGTGAGTGGGAATAATGGGACCGACGAGGACCCAGGGTCGGGGTATGCAACAAAGGGTGGGTGTTCGAGGTAGCGGAGGAACATGATTGACTAGGACCTTATACCGGGCCTCACACCAAAGGAAGTGTGGACGAGCTCGCGGCTCGGGTGGCACCAAGGTTAAGATCTCTTATGGGTAAAGCAACACACCTCTGCAGAGTGTAACGAACTGTGACCGATCACTCCCTGTTCCGGGATATGGAAGCGCGAACGCGGCCGGAAAGGAACTCCATGAAGTTCTAGTCAAGCTGGTGAAGGCCGACGGACATAGCTCTTCGGAATAAAAGCAACCTTTTGAAGAAATGATTACAAAAACTTGCATTGCCTATGACTTTCTGGTCTATGGTTGTAGCTAGTGCATTAAACACCTCTTTCCTATAATGAACTTGTTGAGTACGCTCGTACTCATCCCACTCTTAAATCCCCTACTTAGGTATGGAGGCATCAAAGGAGGATCTACAATGCAACTCAAAGACCGAGGAGTCAACAACTACTTCAAGAGACAGGACCCTGTCAGAGGATTCAGTTACCACATTCAGGACCCTTAGTATGCACCGTTGCTAAGACTCGTCGTTTCGAAGCATCACGTGATGATCGGGTGTTATAGATTCTACGTGTGCATACAACGGGTGCATTCCAGATTTGCACATGCGAATACTGAGGTTAAACTTTACGAGCCTAGCATGTACAGACATGGTCTCGGAAAGTCGTCATGATATAATGGATAAAATTATGAGTGAAATTGTTCATCATATTACAAAGTTACTAATAGTGAAACCTAGAACACTTGTCATATGATGATCAAAACTTCAAAGTAAAAACCTCAAGGTTATTGGTATTTGACCAATGGACCTAGAAGTTATTGAAGGTGAAGTGTTTTTCTGAGAATGAGGAAAGCTAAAAGAGAAACTACAAAAGATATTTTGGCTTAAAGAAAGAAAAAGACTAGAAAGTCTAGAGATATACATGTTATGGATGTATTCCTTGTTTGGTCACATAATAAAATTCTTGGGTATTTGTACCAGATTGGTTGGTATGAAATGTCATACAGTACAACGCAATACAAGAATACGATGACCTAAGTGATCGATAAGGAATATGGTAATAATGCACTTCCGGAATATAATAAAGTGTTATTATGTTTGTCGTTGGCATTCTACCTAGCCCTTAGAATTTAT
Source organism: Lolium rigidum (assembly GCF_022539505.1). Classification (NCBI taxonomy): domain Eukaryota; kingdom Viridiplantae; phylum Streptophyta; class Magnoliopsida; order Poales; family Poaceae; genus Lolium; species Lolium rigidum. The sequence goes on from NC_061508.1 coordinate 42,631,521, forward strand.
AATAAAGAACTTAATAATTGTTATTTTGCTCTGGTCAAATGAAAACAATGAGTTGTTCAAATTATGACATTACTCCATGTACGATGGATAAGTTATTATAAATCTTTATGGTGAAGCACACATACATAACATTGACGCTAAAATGCCATAAGGCAAATGATGTGAATTCCACTCATTAGTGGAACCGCCATTTAGGTCATGTTGGAAAGGAACGCATGAAGGAACTCCATGCAAATGGACTTTTGGAGTCATTTGATTTCTGAATCGTTTGGCGCTTGCAAATCTCTTCTAAAGAAAATGACTAAAATACCGTTTATAGGCCAAGAGTTGAACGGGCAACTAACTTAATGGAAACATACATGATGATGTATGTGGTTCACTGGGCATAGTTGTGTGCGGGAGATTCCTCTACTTCATGAAAACTTCCAACAATGAATTGAGTATATAAATGTGGATATATTCGATAAGGAAGAAGTTTGAAACATTTGAATGGATTCAAATAAATTTCAGCATGAAGTGGAAATCATCATAATAGAAAATTCAAATATCTATGATTGGATCATAGTGGAAATATTTGAATTACAAGTTTTAGCGAACATCTAAGAAAGTTATGAAGTTGTTTTACAACTCACGTTTCTTGGAGTATCATAGTGATGATGAAGTATCCGAGAGACGTATCCAAACCTTGTTGGATTAATGATGAGATAAAATAAAATGAAGCCATTATATTTTTGTGGATTATGCTTTAGAGACTACCGCTTTTACACTGAATAGAGCATCATCATGATCCGTTGAAATGACACCATACGAGTTATGGCATGGGTATGAACCCTGATACGTCTCCAACGTATCGATAATTTCTTATGTTCCATGCTACTTTATTGATGATACCTAAATGTTTTATGCACATTATATGTCATATTTATGCATTTTCTGGAACTAACCTATTAACAAGATGCCGAAGAGCCAGTTGCTGTTTTCTGCTGTTTTTGGTTTCAGAAATCCTAGTAAGGAAATATTCTCGGAATTGGACGAAATCTTCGCCCGTGGTCCTATTTTTGCACGAAGCTTCCGGAAGACCGAAGAGCTAAGGAAGTGGGGCCACGAGGCGCCAAGCACCATAGGCCGGCGCGGCCCGGGCCCCGGCCGCGCCGACCTAGGGTGTGGGGCCCTCGTGTGGCCCCCGCGTTGCCCTTCCGCCTACTTAAAGTCTCCGTCGCGAAACCCCCGAGTACCGAGAGCCACGATACGGAAAACCTTCCGGAGACGCCGCCGCCGCGAATCCCATCTCGGGGATTCAGGAGATCGCCTCCGGCACCTCGCCGGAGAGGGGATTCATCTCCCGGAGGACTCTTCATCGCCATGATCGCCTCCGGAGTGATGAGTGAGTAGTTCACCCCTGGACCATGGGTCCATAGCAGTAGCTAGATGGTCGTCTTCTCCTTGTTGTGCTTCATTGTTGGATCTTGTGAGCTGCCTAACATGATCAAGATCATCTATCTGTAATACTATATGTTGTGTTTGTCGGGATCCGATGGATAGAGAATACTATGTTATGGTGATTATCAATCAATTGTTTATGTGTTGTTTATGATCTTGCATGCTCTCCGTTATTAGTAGAGGCTCTGGCCAAGTTTTTGCTCTTAACTCCAAGAGGGAGTATTTATGCTCGATAGTGGGTTCATGCCTTCATTGACACCTGGGATCGTGACAGAAGGTTCTAAGGTTGTGATGTGCTGTTGCCACTAGGGATAAAACATTGATTCTATGTCTAAGGATGTAGTTGTCGATTACATTACGCACCATACTTAATGCAATTGTCTGTTGCTTAGCAACTTAATACTGAATGGGGTTCGGATGATAACACTGAAGGTGGACTTTTTAGGCATAGATGCAGTTGGATGGCGGTCTATGTACTTTGTCGTAATGCCCGGATTAAATCTCACTATATTTATCATATCATGTATATGCATTGTTATGCCTTTCTCTATTTGTCAATTGCCCGATCGTAATTTGTTCACCCAACATGCTTTTATCTTATGGGAGAGACACCTCTAGTGAACTGTGGACCCCGGTCCTATTCTTTACATAGCATACAATCTACTGCAATTGTTTTTACTATTTTCTTTGCAAACATCTTCCACTCGATACGTTTAATCCTTTGTTACAGCAAGCCGGTGAGATTGACAACCTCATTGTTTCGTTGGGACAAAGTACTTGGGTTGTGTTGTGCAGGTTCCGCGTTGGCGCCGGAATCCCTGGTGTTGCGCCGCATCACATTTCGCGACCATCAACCTTCAACGTGCTTCTTGGCTCCTACTGGTTCGATTAAACCTTGGTTTCATACTGAGGGAAACTTGCTTCTATACGCATCATACCTTCCTCTTGGGGTTCCCAACGGACGTGTACATCTACGCGTATCAAACCCTAATAGTCCTTTCTTAAATTTTAGTATGCATAGCATAAGTGAATGAGTTTACAACCAAAATCGGATGAATGTCTTTGTTGGTTATCCCAAAGAATTGATTGGGAATTCTTTCCACTATCGAGACAAAGATAAAAGTGTTTGTCGATGTTTCTTACTTATTTCCAAGAAATTGTTTTCTAGCGAAGTTTTTGAGTGGGAGGGCAATGGAACTTGATAAGGTTCATGAACCTGAGCATGATGATCAGAGTAGCACAGCATCAGAAATGGTTCCGGAAGCAGCTACGAAGGTCATGGCTCCCATGTCTACAAAGTGTTATAGTCATGGAGATCAAAGTACTTATTGAACCTTGTAGATATGGTTTATTTTGTGATCAAATAAATGATTTGTGGACAAAGGATTGTTTTTTTGAACAATAATAAACCAACTACATACAGAGAAGTTATGATGGGCCCTGACTCCGTTAAAATGGCTATGCGCCATGAAATCCAAGATATGTGAATAGTTTTTGAAAGTAAATGGATCTATAAAATAGATGGACTTGGATGGAATATCCTTAAAGAAGCTTGACTTATCGAAAAGTTGTTTACGACAAAGTTCAAAGAGTTGACTACGATAAGATTAGATCTTCCGTGGCAATGCTTATAGTCTATGTGGATTATTCTAGTAATCGCTACATATTTCTTTTATGAGATATGATAGTAGGATGGCAGAAATACATTCCTTACCAGAAGTGTGTATGAAGGATGTATACTAGATACAACCAAGAGTTTTGCTATTCCGCGGAATACTAGATAGGTATACAAACTTCAATTGGATGAAGTGAGTATCGTGGAGTTGGAATCTTCACCGGATGAAATAAATCAAAGATTTTTGATTTCATCAGAAACGATGAAGATGCATGCATTTGCAAGAAATTAAGTGGGAGCGCTGAGACATATTTATAATACTTTATGTAGATGACATATCGTTGATTATAAATAGTGTAATTATATAATTGATTTAAAAGGTTTCATTGAGAATTAAAATCAATGAAAGGATATGAATTGAAACATATTTAGTGTCAAGATCTATGAAGATAGATAGAAACACATAATAAGTTTAAGTTTAAGTACATAGAATAGATATTGAAGTAGTTCAATATAGAAGTATTAAGAAGGTGTTCTTTTCATGTGAAGGTTTAACAAGACTTGAGTGTATTTGACACTCGATGAGTAAATACACATGAGTGATTTTAGATCACGAATAATATGTACAAAGTCAGATGTCCTGTGCTCTAAAGTGTTACGAGCTATACCAGAATGATTCATGTAAAAATTGCGCCTGAAGTATCGATGGCTCTCCCACCCACCCACCCACACACCTCGCCGGTGACACCTTAGCGCCGGCGATCTGGCCCCCTCTCACCTTGCTAGCCTTTTTCTCTCCGATCATCTTCTTCCCCTTCGTCTCCTCTACACCCTCACACCTGGATCATGGCAGTTCATGCGGCTATTGCCCTAGGTTTGGATTTTTCTCCTGGGAAGGCCTTGGCATCTCATGTCTGGCGCACTCTCAGATCTCGTGTGCATCCATCAAGGGAGTCTGGAAATTTCATCATGGTGGTTTCTTTTGGAAGATCTTCCTCCAGATTAGATGAAGACAACGTTTCTCTGGCTCTTGAAGCAGCGACGGGTGGCTTTTGTGATGATCTTAGGGTTTCTCTCATCCGCGACAGGGTATTCTCTTTCTCTGTCTCATCTAAAGCAGTTGGTTTATTTTTGCTTAGACGGAAGTTCTATAGTTGCCCCCAGTTCAAATGTTATTATCATCTGTGGAGTTTTGGAGGGCCAAATTGGTGGCGTGAGTTCTTGCTTTGGGAACGGGAGTGTGCTGGTGAATGGATTCTTGCTTCCAGAGCTCGTCGGAGGGCTCGTCCTCTTCTTAGGCAGAGGTCTAGGTCTGGGGCTCCTTCTCATGTCAATCGAGCTTTGGTTTCGGTTAATTCTGTGCTTCCCGTGATCCCGGTGGTTCAACCGATGGCATCCCCTTGTTATTCGCCGGTGGTAGCTTCGGTGGCAGGGACGTCGGTGGTTAGTTTTGGAAAGTTTGCTCCGGTACCGTTGATCATGCCCGCTATCCTCGGAACGGCCCCCTCGGATCACGCGCCTGCCGCGCCTGACCAGATTTCAAATTCTCCCTTAGTAGCTGCTGGGCCGTCTACTGGGCCTTCTGCTTCTCATCCCCCTGCTTCTGCTCCTGCGGTTACTCAAAGTGCAGATGATGGGCTTGATGGGCTTGCAACTTTAGTTGAGGCTTCGGCCTGGACTTTTTGGGACTGCCAGAAATGCTTACGGATGGGCCATTCAGCGAAAGATTGTCATCGACAGATCAGATGCAGAAGTTGTTTTAACTATGGCCATAAACAGAGGAATTGTCTTAACCAACCATATCAATTAAAGAAGTGCCAAAAGAAGTGACGAAATCCCCAGATATCCGCGACGTTTCCCCTCCTTTGTTGTCATCTTCCCCTGTCGTCTCCCCTGCCCCTGCCGCTGACACGCCTACGCCGCAGCCATCGCCTTGCCTTGCCGCTGCGCCGCCACCTCCACCGGCCGCAATGGCCAACTTCGAGCTTGATCCTCATCGTTTTCTTCCACGCGGGCATGGAATCATTGATGGAGGAGTTCTCCGCCTACCTCGCACCTTCGTCACGCCAACACACTTCACTCCAGATCAGTTTGAGTCGTACTGCGTTGCGGTGGTTGAGCCAGAGCCGCCGGCACAGGATCTGCATGATCTGCTGCATCTTGTGAGGGATTTCATCGTCAATCTCGGCTTTGAGGTGATAAATTTCCAGTCTTGGTTCTATGGTGTTGGTTTATATCAGATGTGTAGTCCGGTTGCACGTGCTGCTTTAGTTGATCATCCACCAAGGGATTTTGGGCCGCATCATTTTATTCGATTTGAGAATCACAATGAGGGGCCTGGGTACCGTGTGCATCAAGGTGCTCGTAATGGTTGGATCATGTTCATTGGGGTTCCTATGGATTTTCGTAATGATGGATGTATTAGGGAGGCTGTTAACACTTTTGGTGATTACCATTATTGGTTCTCTCGTGATCCGATGAAGTGCAGAGTTCTTGTCTATGTCACTTATTCATCTGTTCAGTTAGTTCCTCGTGATGTGGTCTTCAGACAGCCTTTGGTCGGTCGTTTTACTGGTATCAGGCGCTCGTGGACAGCTGCAGTTTATATTCTTTCTTCTGAGTTTGCGGATGTGATCCCTGCCAATGAAGACCCAATGCCTATGGATGGAAACCCTCATCCACTGCCTGGTGGTTTAGTCCCTGACAACAACATGTTTGTTCTGCCTGAGTATCCAGCCAACGGATGGAATGATGCACCTCAGGATCCTATGCCTGTTCATCCTCAGCCTGCTGCACCTGCTGATGTACCTGCAGATCTGGTGGATGACAATGTCTCTGAAGTTACTGTAGCTCCTCATCCAATGCCTGTAGTGCCAACTGTAATGATGAATGAGCCAACTCATGAACAACCACCTGCTAATGTCTTGCAGCAGGCTGATTTAATTGCAGTTCAGTTTCAAGGAGATGTTGTGCCTGAGGTTGCTGTTCAAGAGGTCAATGCTGGGCCAGATGTGGCTATTAATGATGAAGTTTTAGTTGCAGCAAATTTAAACATTGCTGCACCTCAAGTTGTTGCACCTGTTGTAGAAGATGCAGCAAATACTGTTTTTGTTGCACCTCAGTCTGTTTCTGCTGCTTCTGTTGATACAATTCAGGGATCTCATGCTGCCGTTGATGTTGTTATGGAATTCCAGCTAGAGGAGGACATGCTGATTACCCTAGTACTGAGCAAGAGAATACAGAAAGGGCTATCACTTTGTTTGTGCCACCTATATCCCAGCAGTTTCAAGAAATTTTTTCAGCTCTGGATGCCATTCAAGTGAATGCTGCTTCTAGTAGGCTTGCTGAGGTTCAGTCTCAAGGACAGTCTTTGAAAAGGAGCTGGGACACAGCTTTCTCTGTCAAGGACAAGGATGCTTCTGTTTTGTCTGTGACCAGGCCTGTAGTTCTGCAGCTGGATAGAAAGGTTGTCTCTTTAAATACAATTAAAGTGGTGGATGTCTTGGAACCACCTCCTGTCCCAGTGTTTTCTACACCTGAAGTTCCTTTGGATGTGGAGTTTGCTGCTATGCCAGGGCATGAAGTGCAGACTAGAGCAGGGAAGAAGACCAAGGCTCTCAAAGCCAAGGAAACTCCTTTAGTTGATGTGGGGCTCAGAAGGCGTACGAGAGGTGCTGCTGCAAGAGAGGGGTATAGGGTACCTCCAATTACTGATATTGCTCCAAAGCCTAGGAAGAAAGCAAGAAAAGCTGTGCCTGCAACAAGAGGTGATCAAGGCAATAAAGAGAAGACAGAGGACAAGTGTTCAGTCACACCACAGATTCCACTCAAGACTTTGCAACACATAGGTGATCTGCTGGAGATTGAACCTGAGTTGTTGACAGATGACAAGCTTACAGCGGTGTCAGGAGAGGAGCAGTCAACTAGTGGCTAGATGTTATACAGCTTGTTCATGTTTTGGGGAGGAAATGCCCTTTCTCATTTCCTTTATCTTAGGAGTCTTTCTTTAGGCTGTGTCTGTCAGTGTCTCATTATTGTAAGCTGTGCTTGCATGTTGCTGAATCTCTTGCTTATGTATTTTTATGGATTATATTCGTAAGTTTAAAACTTGGAAGGTTCTGGATTGGAATATTCGTGGTATTAATTCTGAGGCAAAACAGTTAGCTATCAGAGAGAAAATTGAGGAAAGTGGATGTTCTGTGATGTGTATTCAGGAAACAAAAAGGGAATCTTTTGATAACAAATTCATTAGGTCCTTTTGTCCAAAAATATTTGATAATTTTGCTTTTTCACCATCCGTGGGTGCCTCTGGTGGTATCTTAGTGGTGTGGAACTTTGCTGTTTTCAAAGGGACCTTAATTCAAGTAAAAAGATTTGTTGTGATCATTGAGTTTGCATCTGCTCATTCTGATCAGAAATGGACTTTGGTTTCTGTTTATGGTCCTTGTCATGGTGATTTAAGGGATGAATTTATACAATGGCTGTTTAATTTAAATATATATCCCTGATGATGAATTATGGCTTATCATGGGTGATTTTAATTTCATAAGATCACAAGAAAATAGAAATCTGCCTGGTGGATATATGAATGATATCTTTATTTTCAATGAGTTAATCAGTCATTTGGGGCTTCTGGAATTACCTCTTAAAGGAAGATCTTACACCTGGTCAAATATGCAGCAAAACCCTTTGTTAGTCCAATTTGATTGGTTTTTCTCTACACCTAATTGGACAACTGTTTATCCAAATACAGTGGTGCTCCCCTTGGCCAAACCAACTTCAGATCATGTGCCATGTGTTGTGAGTATTGACACAGTTATACCTCATGCAAATATATTTCGTTTTGAAAATTATTGGGTAGAGCAAAAAGGGTTTTTGGACTGTGTGTCATCTGCTTGGAATTTGGACTGCTGGGGAAGGAATGCAGCTGCTTTATTATCAAAGAAGTTAAAACTATTAAGGGGGGCCCTGAAAATTTGGAAAGTGGGTCTATCCAAGTTGAAGAATAGTATTGTCAGATGTAATATTGTGATTGCTTTCTTGGATAATTTGGAGGAGGAAAAGGCCTTTATTTCTCACAGAAAATAATTTCAGGAAGATTGTTAAGGCACATTATGAGAGGCTTCTGCATGCTCAGTTTCTGTATTGGAAAAAGAGATGTACTACTAGGTGGATCAAACTGGGGGAAGAAAACACAAAATATTTCCATTCTATGGCCACAATCAGATATAAAAGAAATTCTATTGTCAGTTTGGTAACTGAAGATGGTAGAACAGTGACAGAACATTCTGAAATGGCAGCCGTGGCTTGGAATTGTTATAAGGAAAGGATGGGAACACAGAGAGGTATTCAAATGTGTCTGGACCTGCCAAATTTACTGCAAAGGGCTGATGATTTGGAACAGATTACTGTGCCTTTTACTCATGAGGAAATGGATAAAGTGGTTGCTAAAATGCCTCCTGACAAAGCACCTGGCCCAGATGGTTTTAATGGGCTTTTCCTTAAGAAATGCTGGCATTTAATCAAGGAAAGTTTCTATAGATTGGCTGAAGACTTCTATGCAAACCAGACAAATTTGGAGAGTATAAATACATCCTATATTACTTTAATTCCCAAGTGCCATAGCCCTGATAAGATCAATGATTATAGGCCTATCTCTCTGACAAATTGTTGTCTTAAGTTCCTTACAAAATTGGCAGCTGATAGATTACAGGAGGTCACTCCTTGGTGTATTCATAAGAATCAATATGGCTTCATAAAAAATAGAACTATTCATGATTGTGTAGCATGGGCATTTGAATATATTTTCCAGTGTAAATCCTCTGGTGCCCCTTGCATTATTTTGAAGCTGGACTTTGAGAAAGCATTTGATACTATTGAGCATGAGGCCTTGTTACAAATTCTGAGATACAAAGGTTTTAATGAAATGTGGATTAGTTGGGTCAAGGAGTTCTTGTCTTCTGGATCATCTTCTGTTCTTTTAAATGGAGTGCCTGGTAAACAGTTCAAATGCAAGAGAGGAGTCAGACAGGGGGATCCACTTTCCCCCCTTTTGTATGTACTTGGAGGGGATGTATTGCAGTCAGTGGTGAACAACTTACTCCATAATGAGTTACTGCAGTTGCCAATTATAACTAGGGATCCTGATTTTCCAATTTTACAATATGCTGATGATACTTTGCTGATTATGCAAGCTGATGCAATTCAATTGGAAATCCTTAAAGAGGCTCTGTGTAATTTCAGTAAATCCACTGTCCTATATGTTAACTATCATAAGTCTTGCCTTCTTCCCATAAATATTTCTGATGAACAAGCACAAGATTTGGCTGCAGTGTTTGGATGTGTTGTGCAAAGCATGCCCTTTACATATCTGGGGCTACCTATGGGGACAACTAGGCCTAAGATTCAAGATCTAATGCCTTTGGTAGATAGGTTGGAAAGAAGATTAGTGGCCACCTCAACTTTCTTGGCTTATGGTGGAAGATTACAGTTAATCAGATCCTGTTTGAGCTCAATGCCTATTTTCTTCATGTGTTCTCTGGATATTCCTCCTGGCATTATTAAGCAACTCAATAGAATCATCAGTCATTGTCTATGGAGTGATAGAAAATCTGATTCGAAAGGTAAATCACTGGCAGCATGGGACATGATCTGTAAACCTAAACAGAAGGGAGGCTTGGGAATTCTGGATTTTAAGAAACAGAATGAGGCTCTGTTAATGAAGCATCTGCACAAGTTCTATAATAAGGAAGATTTACCATGGGTGAAATTAGTATGGAGTTATTATCCCAATGGGGTTCCTCAAGCTACAAATCCGTGTGGGTCTTTTTGGTGGAGGGACATTATGAAGCTAGTGGATAAATACAGAGAAGTTTGTACTGCAACAGCTGTGGCAGGTGATTCTATTCTTTTCTGGAATGATAAATGGAATGGAATTCTATTCTCAGAGAAATACCCAAGATTACACTCCTTTGCTTTGGATACTTTGCTCTCTGTCAGAGAAGTAATTCAATGTCAGGATAGATCATCTCTGTTTTATCTTCCTCTGTCACAACAAGCTTATGAGGAATTCAATAGCATGCAACTATTCCTTGACACCATTAGTCTGAACAGCTCTGGTACTGATGTTTGGGTAACTATTTGGAAGTAGGGTATTTTCTCAGCTCAGCTTTTTTATAATCATTGCTTCTCACATCTGCCCAATAGTAGACTGCATTCTTGGATCTGGAAGTGTAAAGTGGTCTTGAGAATCAAGGTTTTTGCATGGCTCTTGGTCAGTGATAGGTTGAATACTAGAGATATGTTGCGCAGAAGAAACTGGAATGTCACATCAGATTTTACTTGTGTGTTGTTCCCCACTCATGCTACTGAAGACTGGATACATCTTTTCTTTGATTGCAACTTCAGCCAGAGGGCATGGAATTATTTACAAATTGAGTGGACACATCATGACACAATTGAGGAGATGTTTATTACAGCCAGGAAAAAGTTCTCCAAGCCTTTCTTCACAGAAGTTATCATTTTAGCCTGCTGGCACATTTGGAAACAGAGAAATGGAGCAATTTTTGAGAAAGTCAGGCCCTCATTTGCTTCCTGGAAGAGACAGTTTGTGCATGAAGCCTCTTTGCATGTGCATAGAGTGAAAGACAAACATACTGACTTATTTCAATCATGGATTGACAATCTCTTGTAATCTTTTTGCTTTTTCTTTCTTCTTTGTATATAACTTTTTGTACAGTTGGTTGAGCTTTTAATAAAATGTTGTGGGGGTTTTGCCCCACAGTTTCATGGTCAAAAAAAAGAATGATTCATGTAATGATCATTGGACAACAGTAAGAATATCCCTGAGTCCTTTAGAAGAACCAAGGATACATATGTAGTTTTGTATGGGTAATGACAAACAAATCGCTGTAGGTGTTGCACCGATATTAGTTTGATCACATATAAAATAAAATTTCAATCTCAATTAGGCTAAGTGTTGTTTATAAGGTAGCACAATGAGCTAAAAGAAGTCTATGCTAGATTTAGATTAGTTCTAAATATTGTGACGGATTCTACAAACGAAGGCAGAGTATGTCATTGTTTTGACAACTAGCACAGTGGCCCTCGCAAATGCGAGGGCATCATCTTTGCTGAGGTCTAAGTGTTCAAAAAATATACTACTGAAAGTTTCATAGGCATCATATTATGATAAGACATAATAGTATCCTATGACTATCGCAAATGGTATGGTAAATATTATAGCACATATGTGCGAGTAGAATCTTTAAGCATCTTAAAGTAGTGAGAAAATAGTTATTGTTATGTCAACTCTTCAAACCGTAATGTGTTTATTTTGGAGGTGATATTAACATAGTATATATAACTATGGCAATTTTTTAGTGTTAGACCAGTACACGATATTAATAATATTTATAATTTTTCTTGATGAAACGAAAGAAAAATGCTCGTCCTCTCGTTATCAGGCATGCAAAAAAAATACCTTGTTCTTTTTTCCTTCCTCACTTGCAAGATATTAAAATCTGCTAGTACTTTGGGGGGGGTGTCACATGTGCTTACAACGTTTAGTTTCATTTACAAAGGATTATCAAATGCAATGTGCTAGATGAAGTTCTTTTGGTGATATTTATTTTTGGAATACACACACATATATATATATATTTATTTATTTACTACAAATCTATCCCACCAAAAACAAATATGTACAATACTCCCTTTATTTCAAATTAGTTGACACAAATTTATCTAGATACGTATATATCTAGGTGCATTTTAATGTGTAGATACATGCAAATTTAGATAATGAGGGGCAACAAATTTGAAAAGGATGCAGTAGTGTAGTCATCAACTTACATGAAACTGATATACTGGTACGTCTCTTGCTCGATAGTACAAGTCTAGCTAGCTAGCGAGCACACCCTTTTTTTGACGAAACTCTACTATTTGTATAGATATGACATGATGTTGACCTTATCATCCAATGCTTGCCGTGTATACCATAAAAATACGCACGTACATATACACTGGCATCCAACTTTGCCGTGAAAACCATACACTTATAGAGTGCAGCTTTCCTAGCTAGATCAATGAACCGCGATGAACCGGGGGACATATATACATCGCTAGCTAACTACTATCAAGTCTTTTATTTTTCCAGCGAACCGTTTTTTTGGAACAAAATTGGACAATTTGTACCAGCATGACATGATGCTAACCTCTGCCTGCGATCCTTGCCTATGTACATATACTGTCATCCAACTTTGCGGTAAAAACACGCACATGTAGGGCGCACCTCTGGCTTGATCGTATATTTATGATGGGACGACATGTATAGGATCGCTAACATATGACCCAGTCGACCAGCTAGCTAGTTATTATATTGGATCTTTTATTTTTCCTTCATGCCTTAAGTTTGCCCAGAGGGTGAAGTCAGGTCTATCTTGCCAGTCCACTTTTAAAAGTTAAAATTATAGGAGTCCATGTAAACGGGAGTTCACATAGACGAATCTAGGAATAGATGGGTTTTTTTTTTGTATGTATAGAAGTCCGAGCGGGGACTCTAAACGGGTCTGTTTTGGGTTGCCTTGCACATATAAAACGTGTGATACTATCTAAGATGTGAATCATGTCGCGATGCTAGGCAAACATATTAGACATGTCCTGTGTTTTTTTAGCATCTCACGGTCAGATGCACATCTCCTGGTATGTCATGTTTTAAAAAATGAACAGTTTAAATATACAAGGCATCTCCCAGGGACAGATGGACATGCTCTTCTAATATGGCATGTCACGTAAAAGAAAGAGATAAAAGGCAGGTTTACATAAATCTGTAGGTACACGCACATTTCCTATTTCGGTTAATCTTGCACATGTTGATTTTTTCTTTGACACGTAAGGATAAGTCCAAATAAGCTGGTTCGGCCGCAAACAAAAGTTACGCAACACGTAGTTAAATCTTAACCGTAAATTATAGATCTAACCGCTAAAATTAATTAAGATGATGTGGATTAATGTGGTGGCTCTATTTAGACGTCCGTATTTTGCTTTTAGTATATAATAGATAGATGAGTGAGGATGTTAAGTCGAGGGGTTCTTTGAGAACTTGGTGCAGTTCCGACAGTGTCAGAACTTTGAAGCTATATTGTGTATGACAATATTAGTGACTTATTTTCAGACCGCGGAATTAAGGTTCCACCAGAGGACTAAGCATATACAATTAATGCCGATTCATTTGGAAAATGAGTGTTGCGTTCAGACGCAAATGAATTGCAAAATACATACGTTTCTGAGCGTGTCAGATCCGTTGACTAAAACCTCTCCCGTGATCAAAACATGATAAGCACCAGAAGGCCAAGGTGTTATATCTTTTCAAATGTAAACTACATTATTGACTCTAGTGCAAGTGGGAGACTGTTGGAGATATGCCCAAGAGGCAATAATAAATTAGTTATTGTTATATCTTAGTGTTCATGATAAATGTTTACATCCCATGCTATAATTGTATTAACCGAAACATTGATACATGTGTGTTATGTAAACAACAAGGAGTCCCTAGTAAGCCTCTTGTATAACTAACTTGTTGATTAATGGATGATCATGGTTTCGTGACCATGAACATGTGGATTCCGAGGAGATCTACCACACCTCCGCTGCCCGCTGGAACGGAGAGAGGACGGGCTTCATCGACACCGTACGCGCGACCGAGTACAGAAGTGCTGCCGGATTGCAGCACTGGGGATGATCGTCTACATCAACAACGAGATCTGATCTCGTAGGCTTTGGAAATCTTCAAGGGTTAGTAACTTATCAATCTTGTTGGTCCGATCTTGTAGATTAGATCTTGGGTGTTCCATAGATTAGATCTTGGATTTATTCTTCTCGCGGTAGGAAACTTTTTTTTTCTATGCTACGAACCCCAACACGACACCGCCATCTTCACCGCTGCACCTCGTCTCCGCTGTAACATCTAGGGTTAAATCTTGAGTGTTTCATAGGGGAAACTCTCCCGGTATTGATTACTAGTTGTTATTGATGCTATTGAGTGAAATCATTGGATCAAGGTTTATGTTCAGATTGTTATCCATCATTATATCACCTCTGATCATGTTCTATATGATTTCTCGTGAGTAGTTCGTTTAGTTCTTGAGGACATGGGTGAAGTCTAAATGTTAGTAGTGAACTATGTTGAGTAATATTTAATGGTTTGATATTTAAGTTGTGGTGTTATTCTTCTAGTGGTGTCATGTGAACGTCGACTACATGATACTTCACCTTTATGGGCCTAGGGGAGTACATCTTGTATTCGTTTGCTAATTGTGGGGTTGCCGGAGTGACAGCAACCTGAACCCCCGTTGATATATCGATGCAGGAGGGATAGCAGGATCTCAAAGTTTAAGGCTGTGGTTAGATTTATCTTAATTACTTTCTTGTATTTGCGGATGCTTGCAAGGGGTATAATCACAAGTATGTAGTAGTCCTAGGAAGGGCGGTGCATTAGCATAGATTCACCCACACAACACTTATCAAAACAATGAAGATTAATCAACTATATGAAGCGAAAGCACTAGACTAAATCCCCGTGTGTCCTCAAGAACGTTTGGTCATTATAAGTAAAAAAATCGGCTTGTCCTTTTGTGCTAAAAAGGATTGGGCCACTCGCTGCAATTATTACTCTCACATTTTACTTACTTGTACTTTATATATCTGCTATATCAAAACCCCCTGAAAACTTGTATGTGAGCATTTACAGTGAATCCTTCATCGAAACTGCTTGTCAACACCTTCTGCTCCTCGTTGGGTTCGACACTCTTATTTATCGAAAGTACTACGATACACCCCCTATACTTGTGGGTCATCAGAAACACAACGGGATTTTTCTTAGTTCAGATTGTATGGACGTGGTGTCAGGCATGCAACTGCACTTCAGTTAATGTACGGTTACATATGTTCTTCTCCAGCTAACATAGATCCAACGGTCACAATGTAATACTCATATAGTATTAGTACCAGATACCCACAAGTGTAGGGGTTTGTTGAAATCTGTGATTTGTAAGTATTAGTACTTGATAGCTCCAAATATTGATGTTTTATATTGAGGATCCTTCACTACTTATCACTTGGTTTTATTGGGTTTTTATTGGATTTGTATTTCAACTAATTTTAATATCACAATTCAGGCGAAAGCTTGTTTTGAATTATGTATTTCAGAAAACCATCACTTATGGAGAATCCCATGGCATTTATGAGCTGATTGCAACAAAATATGAAGATTTTCTATTGAAGCTAAATTGTCTTGAGGTGTTTAGCAGGCATCCGTACGGGCGGGGCCGACCGTACCACCCGCCCGTACTGTCCGCCGCAGCCTGCCTCATATCAATACAAGCCTCTTTCGTGAAGGGGATGACAACAGAAACAGAGAGCAGTAGCCACCATTCGCACCAGAACAGAGGAGATCATATCTGAATAAGGAGAAGACCATCATCGACTCTCGCGAAGATCTGCCCCCACTAGATCATCCACTCATCCATCACACCCAACTTGTAGTGAGAGAGAGAGAGAGATGCATACTTGTATTTGATTTGATCTTCAACTATTTTTTCTTGCTACGGTAATATCGAGATGAACTTCATTTACATTGCTATGATATCATTGTGCTTTTCTCCTCTCATGTGTGAGTAGATCCCATAGTCGTGGGAGATGTAAGGGATTAGTGAGATGTGTTGTGCCTACTCTATCCCATCTATTTGTGAATTATGATTAAGATGATTATATATGAGAATGAATGTCTATGTGCACCTAATGCTGTTATATAATTTAAGGGCCCAGGTAACATGATTTCAAGAACTCATAGACATGAACTTGTTTGCTAGTGAATCGGCGACCCCCCAAGTGACACAGCTGATATCAAAGAGGATCTAGCAATACTCGAGGAACAACAAGGAACCACCAAGCTTAAATCTTTGATCTGGTTTAACCACCTTAATAGACGCACTGACCATGGCTTTGGTAACATGCAAAATATTCATTGGAGAAAGATGAAAATCTACCAAGAGGAGTCTTTCTCTCTTTTGGGTTGCTTGCCTACTCTAATATAAATAGGAAGAATCATATTCACTTATCATATTTATTCCACCAGGCACATGCCATATCACCATGAATTGAGTCTCCCCACGCCTACTCTTTCATCTGGAAACTCATTTTATTTCCTAATAGATGTTTAATTTTATGCACTTTCAATACTCAAAACTCCCATATCTATATTCACCATTTTCCATTTTAATCCTTGCAGTCAATTCACCTAAGACTTGTGACACCTTGTGTGCGACATAAACATTGCAGATAAATATCTTACTAAGCTCCTCGTTAGGATACAATATAAAAACCCGAAATAGTAATTCCACAAAAACATGCATGAATGACCATGTGTTCTTGCAGTCCATCAGTAATTGCTCCCACGAGGAGCTGAAGGCTTAGTATTTTATTCTTTGAAATTAGAGTGTCACAAATCTAATTATCTATGCACTTAACAAATTGGGATTGTTTTTGAAAGGATCGTATGCCGCACCTAGAGGGGGGGTGAATAGGTGCTAACCAATTTTTAGTTCTTTTTCAAATTATGCTTGACACAAAGGTAAATTCTCTAGATATGCAACTATGTGAATTTCCCTATATGACAAGGTCAACGACTAAGCAAGATATGGCTAGCAATATATAGAGGAGATAAAGGATAGAGGTAACCGAGAGTGGAGCACACGGAGACACGGAGTTGATTCCCCTAGTTCCCTTCCTTTGCAAGAAGGTACGTCTACGTTCGGAGGAGTGTGGTCGCTACGAAAGCCAGACCAACAGTCACGAAGACTTCACTCAGGTCTCCCGTGAGCAACGCCACGAAGGCCTAGCCCACTTCCACTAAGGGATTTCCTCGAGGCGGAAACCGGGCCTTTACAAGGTTCTTGGGGCACACATCCACAACCAAATTGGAGGCTCCCAAATCTGTAACAACACAACAATCAACAACAATACATCAACAACAAACAACTAGGGATCCAAATGGGAACACTAGCAAAGGGGCCCTCAAGCATATGAGGGGGAAATGTAAATCGCTTCGGTGGCGCCGGAACTTCCGGCCATGATGGGTCGGAAGTTCCGGCTGGCACCGGAAGTTCCGGCTACATTCTTCCGCATCAAACGAGCAGGCAGTTTGAGATTTGGGCGGAACTAGGGCGGAACTTCCGGTGACCGGAAGTTTCGGCCAAGTTCCGGCCAAGTTCCAGAATTGCAGAAAAACCATACTGGACATACTGAGCCACAATTGCGATGTTTCCGGAACTTGCCCGGAAGTTGGGCGGAAGTTCCGCTGACCGGAACTTCCGGCCTTCTTCGCCGGAACTTCCGGCCAGCAATCAAAATCTTCAATGAGAACGGCGCTGAGAAGCCTCTGCTTGGAGCATCTGGGCGGAAGTTCTGCCAGCTGGGGCCGGAACTTCCGCCAGAAGAGAAAAACCTGCATAATCTTCAGAACTAACACACTATACCACCAGCCATGTATATATAATGAAATCTTGTACATGTCTACATCAACACACATAAATATATACCTAGTGTTGATATCAAACACACAAAACCCAAAAGAGCGGGAAATGTTCTTTCAATCTCCCCCTTTTTGGTGTTTGATGACAACACAAGTATTTGCAGGGAATGATCAAAAATAAACAACAAGTATGTGAGAGATATAGAGGAGCTCCCCCTATATCTTGCAACCATCTTCCATGGATTAGCAATACAACGTAGTGGTAAGCATATATAAAGATAGATCATGCACACATAGATATCCATAGAAGACTCACATACGGAGTGTACCATACACATAGATAAGGTTCACACAACACATAAACTAGGAACATAGTTCGACACCACATAGATAAATGTAGATGAATGGAATCACAAGCGATAAAAATCAAAGACAACACGAGCTTGTGACTCCCCCATGCAAATACCCAACGGAGAGCAACCTAATAAGGTCTCACTCTCCCCCTTTGGCACCAAGGCACCAAAAAGGGACAGGAGAAACTACACGCCCCAAGGGTCGGCTTTAGCCCAGCGGGGAGGAAGATCCGATGGAGCGCCGTGGAAGGGTGGATTGTGAGGAGGAGACTCAATCTCAAGACCATCTGGAGGGAGAGGGATGCCATGCTGAGAGACCCACTCAGCCTCCGGAGTGATACTCTCCTCGGATCCGGGAGGAGACACGTCCACATTGAGGGCCCTCATAATGCTCTTCTGACGACCCCGAGACTTCTTGGCCTCAACATGCTGCTGATACTGGCGATGATTGACTACTGAGGTGAGACAAAAGATCTGTCGCATGTGGCGGGCAAGCTTAGAAGCCCAGCTTGGTGGCTTCTCATCCATGGGAGCAACATCTTCAATGGGCGAGTTGTGTCGCTTGACCCTAAGAATCTTCACATCATGCGCTGTGATGTTGAGAGGGAATGAGTGAATGATAGGAGCCGGCTGAGTATCCACCCAAGTGTCTTCAATGAGCTTCATGATGTACGGAGCAAATATGGGAAGCTTCTTCTCCATCACACATGACCACATCTCATTGTATATGTAGTCCATCACATCAAGCTTCTCACCGGTGCCCTTCTTAGCATAGGAGTTTGCCATGAGATCCACTTCATAGGTATGCAATTCATCAAGGTTGCCACCCTTGGGTCCAATTGTTTCCCGGTAGACACGAAGCATAATATCCCAAGTAGGAAGAAGATCCGCACTCTTGCCAAGAATACCCCAACCTTTGATATAGAGAGGTTCCAAGGCTTCCTTGGTTTGAGCAAATGAACTATCATGTGACCGCCAACCATTAGCATGCACAACCAGAGAGCGAGGGTATCCAAGAGCCGCTCCAAAGCTTGCCAAGTTAGCCTCAAGGAGGGTGTCATGAGTCATCCACCAGAAAGTTCTAGCTTCGTCTTGTTCAAAGTGCACGGTGGCATAGAATTGTTGGATCAACCCAATATCAAAGTCCTCGTTGAGCTCCATAATGGGATAGAGCCCAAACTCACCACACATAGCATATGCTTCTTCAAAGTACCTTGTGGCGGCCATCTTGGCGGTGTCTATGGAGTGTTGAGTGGAAATACCCTTCTTGAACATCACATAGATCTCATAAAAGATCTCCTCTTGAGACTTTTTGTGGAAACGCTTATCCCCAACCCTATTGCTCCGAGGGATGAGATAAGGGTTCATTTGCCGAAGCTCCTTGTACTCAAGATACGGCATTCTCTTCACGGATACATGAACTTGCTTGCCACGGACTGCGGGTGACTTGGTATTCCTTTGAGCTGCGAGTTGACGGGCCGTGAGCTTGGATGGTCGAGTGTGCTCAACTTCTTCTTCTATCTCATCCACAGGCCCCTTGTTTCTCTTCTTGGAAGCACCTGGGATACATATATGAGGATAGGAATGATACATGAGTGCACATGAACAAGGAGGTCAAATACCAGAGCCTGCACAGAATATTGAGTACACAGCAGAAAACGGGCCAGGCCGGAAGTTCCGGTGAGAACCGGCGGAAGTTCCGCCCTGGGCGGAAGTTCCGGCGCAAGAGGCCGGAACATCCGGCTGTTCGAGGACAGCAAAATTTCTCACCAGATTCGCGGCAATGGCGTTGTGAACTGCACTACTACAACATCCTAGGCAATATCTAGCAGGGAATGGGCATCAAGAGAGATTCTACCATAGCTTGACCTAGAGTATGCCCTATAGTTCATCTAGTGAGGTCTACCCACACATAGAGAGGGAAAAGGCACAAACCGGGAGGAGCCATGGTGGAGGAGAGGGAGGGGATGCCAATCCACGAAGTCGATCTGGCGGAGGGAGCTCGGGCCGGTGATGTCGCTGCCGCCACAGGGAGGAGAGAGAGCACTTACATACGAGAGATGGGGGAAAGTGGGGAACAGGAACTTCCTCCCCCCGTCCCCGATCCATTAAGTGGAAAACAATAAGGGCGGAAGTTCCGCTCGTTGGAGCCGGAACTTCCGGTCCCCCAAAGTTTCCACCGATAGATCAGCAACACAGCAGGCAGACGCTGGCCAGAAGGATCTAGCCGGAACTTCCGGTTGGAACGGCCGGAACTTCCGGTCAAGCTGAAAATAGGGCCAGAACTAGATTTTGACAGGGAATGAGGTGCACTCGGATAAGGAAGAGGATATGGCTTAGATGTGATAGGCTTAGGACAGATGATCCAAACTGTAAGATGGTACATGATCACTCATTTTTGCAAATAATGCAAATGAAGGCCAAAAAATGAGCGATTTCCCATAAGAACAAGGAGTTGTCAAATAAAAGACATGAAGATCCAAATAACTCCAACTCTTCACAAAGAAGAGTGTGGTGGCCTAGGCCACCATATATGAGTGTTATGGCATGGCACCGCGAAGATATCTCTTGGGCCCAAAACCACTATTCATCATTGAAGCTCACATATCATCATATGGTATAAAGAGAATGATTTCTTTAATGTTGGCATTATGGGGGGAGGGATAGCTCAATAGTTTAAACCGCACTCCCCTACCTCCATGCCCACATCTAAACCAAATAAAGTTTTGATACAAAGGTGTGTTTGCAAGATGGTCAAGCTATACTCCTTGAATCAATGATATTTAGCTCATTCCTCAAATAGCAAAACCTTGCTTCATCAAGAGGCTTCGTGAATATATTGGCAAGTTGGTCTTTGGTAGGAACATAGATAAGCTCAATATCACCACGGGCAACATGATCCCTAATAAAATGATTCCGGATATCAATATGCTTCGTTCTTGAATGTTGCACCGGATTATAGGCAATCTTGATAGCACTTTCATTGTCACATAATAGAGGCATTTATCACAAATGACACCGTATTCCTTTAAAGTTTGCCTCATCCATAACAATTGAGTGCATCCACTTGCGATGGCAACATATTCGGCTTCGGCGGTGGAGAGAGATATACAATTTTGCTTCTTAGAAGACCAACACACGAAGGACCTACCAAGGAATTGGCAAGCCCCGGAGGTTGATTTCCTATCATCCTTGTCTCCCGCCCAATCCGCATCGGTGTATCCATTGAGAATAAAACTTGAGCCTTTAGGATACCAAATACCATATCTTGGGGTATCAACTAAATATCGAAAGATTCTTTTGAGAGCCATCATGTGACTCTCCTTAGGAGAAGCTTGATACCTTGCACACACACAAACACTCAACACTATGTCCGGTCTAGATGCACAAAGGTAAAGCAAGGATCCAATCATGGAGCGATATACCTTTTGATCCACCTCTTTACCATTGGGATCAAGTGCAAGATGACTTTTAGTAGCCATAGGAGTGGCTACAACCTTCATCTCGGTCATCTTGAACCTCTTGAGCATGTCTTGGAGATATTTTGCTTGATTTATGAAAGTCCCTTGATACGTCTCCAACGTATCTATAATTTCTTATGTTCCATGCTACTTTTATAACAATACTCACATGTTTTATACATACTTTACATCATTATTATGCATTTTCCGGCACTAACCTATTAACAAGATGCCCAAGCGCCAGTTGCTGTTTTCTGCTGTTTTTGGTTTCAGAAATCCTACAAAGGAAATATTCTCGGAATTGGACGAAATCAACGCCCAGGGTCTTATTTTTCCACGAAGCTTCCAGAAGACCGAAGAGTATACGAAGTGGGGCCACGAGGGCCCGTACCCATAGGGCGGTGCGGCCTGGCCCTTGGTCGCGCCGGCCTATGGTGTGGGGCCCCTGTGCCCCCTCCAACCCTACCCTTCCGCCTACTTATAGCCTTCGTCGCGAAAACCCCTATACCGAGAGCCACGATACGGAAATACTTCCAGAGACGCCGCTGCCGCCAATCCCATCTCGGGGGATTCAGGAAATCGCCTCCGGCACCCTGCCGGAGAGGGGAATCATCACCGGAGGGCTCTACATCATCATGCCCGCCTCCGGATTGATGCGTGAGTAGTTCATCCTTGGACTATGGGTCCATAGCAGTAGCTAGATGGTTGTCTTCTCCTCTTGTGCTATCATGTTTAGATCTTGTGAGCTGCCTAACATGATCAAGATCATCTATTTGTAATGCTGCATGTTGTGTTTGGCGGGATCCGATGAATATAGAATATTATGTCAAGTTGATTATCAATCTATCATATATGTGTTGTTTATGTTCTTGCATGCTCTCCGTTGCTAGTAGAGGCTCGGCCAAGTTGATACTTGTAACTCCAAGAGGGAGTATTTATACTCGATAGTGGGTTCATGCCTCCATTGAATGCGGGACGAGTGACGAGAAAGTTCTAAGGTTATGGATGTGCTTGTTGCTACAAGGGATAAAACATCGATGCTTTGTCTAAGGATATTTGTGTTGATTACATTACGCACCATACTTAATGAAATTGTCCATTGTTTGCAACTTAATATCGGAAGGGGTGCGGATGCTAACTCGAAGGTGGACTATTTAGGCATAGATGCATGCTTGGATGGCGGTCTATGTTCTTTGTCGTAATGCCCTGATTAAATCTCATAGTGATCATCATGATATGTATTGAATCTTTATTTGTCAATTGCCCGCCTGTAATTTGTTCACCCAGCATGTTATTTATCTTATTGGAGAGACACCACTAGTGAACTGTGGACCCCGGTCCATTCTTTTACATCTGAATACAATCTACTGCAATCATTGTTCTCTACTGTTCTTTGCAAACAAACATCATCTTCCACACTATACGTTTAATCCTTTGTTTTCAGCAAGCCGGTGAGATTGACAACCTCACTGTTACGTTGGGGCAAAGTATCTTGATTGTGTTGTGCAGGTTCCACGTTGGCGCCGGTTTCACTGGTGTTGCGCCGCACTACACTCCTCCACCAACAACCTTCACGTGTTCCTTGACTCCTACTGGTTCGATAACCTTGGTTTCATACTGAGGGAAACTTGCTTCTATACGCATCACACCTTCCACTTGGGGTTCCCAACGGACGTGTGCTTCACGTGTGTCATCCCTTCACTTGTTTGCTTGATCTCAAAACCAAGAAAGAACTTCATCTCTCCCATCATAGACATCTCAAACCTATCGGTCATAAGCTTTGAAAATTCATCATTGAAAGCTTTGTTAGTAGAGCCAAAGATAATATTATCAACATATAATTGGCAAACGAAAAGCTCCCCATTAACCCTCTTAGTAAAAAGAATGGGATCGATTAGCCCAACATCAAACCCACGGTCTATCAACAATTCTTTAAGGTGCTCATACCAAGCTCTAGGAGCTTGTTTGAGACCATAAAGTGCTTTATCAAGCTTATAGACATGGTTAGGAAAGTTGAGATCCTCAAACCCCGAGGGTTGCTTAACATAAACCTCTTCATGCAAAGGACCATTAAGAAATGCACTTTTCACATCCATTTGTTGTAACTTAAAGTTATGATGCGATGCATAAGCAAGAAGGATACGGATGGACTCAAGGCGAGCCACGGGAGCATAACTTTCTCCAAAGTCAATTCCTTCAACTTGAGAGAAACCTTGAGCCACCAATCTTGCCTTGTTCCTCACAACATTTCCAAACTCATCTTGCTTGTTCTTGAATATCCATTTAGTGCCTATAACATTGCGGCACTCCTTTGGCTTCTCTACTAAGGTCCACACTTTGTTGCGCTTGAAGTTGTTGAGTTCCTCGTGCATAGCTTCCACCCAATTCGAATCTTCAAGGGCCTCAAACACTTTCTTGGGTTCCACTAAGGAGATATAAGCATGATGATTGCTAAAATTAGCCAATTGCCTTCTTGTGGAAAACTTTGCTCGAACGTCACCAAGGACCTTGTCATGTGTGTGTCCACGAATTTCAAGGGTCCTTTCTCTTCTTGCTAGACGACGGGCCTCGATCTCCTCCTTGGTTCTTCTAGGCCTTGGAGGTTTCACTTGATCAACTTGATCATTTGGGTCCCCGTCTTGACCTTCAATTTGAGCTTCCTCAATTTCTTGAGAATGCTCAACCTCATGTGCTTGATCTTGGACAACATTTGGTGAAGTGCAAACATCGAATGGATACTCATCGGAGCCATCATGAATCCTTGATTGATCTTGTCCTTGATCTTGTACATGAGAGGGAGGGTTTTCTTCTTGTTCTTGGGTTGGTGCATCATTAGCTTCAAGAGATGGAGTTTGTTGATGTTGAGAAGATGAGGGCTCCACCGTGGTAGAGCATAGTTCTTCCCGAGACGCCACACCGTGTCCCTCAATGGGGCGGAAAAATCCCACACCCATTCTTACTAGGGATTTCTATTTTCGTGCCCTCGGGTCATTAGTTGTACTCAGTTTTCCCCAGCCCCTTAGTTTTTCCTCAGTTTTCCCCAAGCCTATGTCTGAAACCCGCAGAAGGAGCTCAGACGGAAGGAATCCGTTTATTTGGACGTTCTGTGTTGACGTGTTGCGCCGCGTCGTCTGTGGGGCCGCGTCGTGTGGGGCCGTGTCGCGTGGGGCTGGTAGAAAGGGACCGCGTGGGACAGGACGAGAAGCGTTTGGTTGCACGTGAGCAGGAGCTGGGTTTTGTCTCTCTCGGCCCAAATTGGCATTTTTTAGAGCACCTTTTCCCCTCTTTCTCTCTCTGTCTTTTTCACCAAATTAGTATCAAATCTAGAGGAGCTTCTATTTCTGTCTTTCTTCAATATGGCAGCAAATCTAGTAGCAAATCTAGTAGCAAATCTCTGGGGTTATTTATGCCCTTTGGCCCTCGTTTTTTGCCCAATATGGCAGCAAATCTAGTAGCAAATCTAGAAGCTAGTATATGATAAATTCACAACAGCATAATCAGAAAACTAAGTATAATACATAGGGAAACTGCATACAGCAGCCAAAAGCAGCCAATAACGTTGTAATATACAAGACGCACGCAATGTATGGACAACAAGAAGATTAGGATGAATGAATTTGTTCTTCATTCCTCCCCATATATTTCTTCGTCGCTCCAGTCGTGCATTACCCCAAGGAAATATTCATTGAACTCCTTCCGTCTGCAAGTAGTGCGGCCAATACATCCTCCAAACGGTATGGCTTGTGTTCATTTCTCATACCGTAGCTTCCTATTCTATCCACACGTACTGGCCACTCATCCCAGGCCTTTGTATCATGAGAGTACTCTCTGATATAACCCAAATCCGTGTAGTAGATGCAGCCAGGTCGAAGTGTCGGGTACACTCCGGTGTCGACGGAGATACACCGGATATAATTCACGAAGAAGGCATTACTGCCAATGTTACTGACCGGATGGAGAGAGCGGCTCCGAGTGTCCACACGGTACACCAATGGTCTGCCCGCCAAAGCCACGCTGACCAACAACACAAGCAGCAGATCACCATCCGACTTCACAAGGTAGAACTTCTGATGTCCAAGTTCTGGAAATGAAATTAGTGTCTCCATCTTGACATTGGTGCACACTATTCTTCCATTCTCAAAATTGTCCACAGCTACTGCATACAGTTCACCATTGAACGGGGTAATGCAACGCAGACAATTGTTCTTGATCGAAAATATTTCTTCTCCCCAATGTTCATGTATATCCTTAGTTGGAGTGCTCTCATCGACCCAACCAATTTCCGACGGGTAATGTGCGGCAACGAAGACCATAGTCGGGGATTTGATAACAGCGACTGATTTCAGACAAACAGATGGCATCTGCGCCTCAAACATAGTGTTCGATTTCTTTGTGAGTGGGTTCAGAAGCTGTATCTTGTGCGGCGGGTTCTTCTGGGCAAGCACGATGATGCCACGGCAAAAGCCGACGAAGTAGTATCTGGGCAAGCACGATAACATTCAGCACTAAGATGTTTAAGATTGAAAATAAAAAGGTAGATATGGAGGAAGTTGAACCTTGTATGAACTTCCGATAGATCTATGGTGACGTAGCGTGATGTGCCGAGTTGGAGGAAGGTGAACTCAGCGACGCATGGAAGGGCGTGGTCTAGCATGATCCATTCGTCCAGGTGCACGTCGGGCTCAGGCAAACCTGAGCGCCAATTTCTACAGACTTGCCTCATGGAAGAGTAGGTGTCAGCGTACTACTCGTTAGCTAGCAAGCATTCGCCAATCTTGTGAAGTGGTCCATCAGCCGAGAGAGAGGCCCAGTTCACGGAGGAGCCGCGCTTGGATGCGCCGCCCTCGGAGGCGACGCGCTCGGCGGCGACGGGCTGGGCGGCGACGGGCTCGGCGGCGACTGGCTGGGCGGCGACGGGCTCGGCGGCGACGGGCTCGGAGGCGACGGGCTCGGAGGCGACGGCCGCCAGCGCATTCTTCTTCTCCATCGCCGGCAGGGTAGCGTGCGTACGGCGGTTGGGGTTTTTTCGATTTGGAGAAGTTGATGGGACGTGAGAGGGGTGGTTTCGTGCGTGAGCGAGAATGAGACGACCGTGTGCGAGAGGGAGGGAGGGAGGGGCTTACGCGTCCTAAATGCGACCCGCGTCCTACGCGTCCACTATTTGCACGTCCGCACCGCGACACGCGTCAACAATGGCACGTCTTCCACTTACGCACCGCAACACGCGTCCTCGAGTCTAACCCCGGAAATTTAGGTATACTCGGTATACCCTCGAGTCATATACTAGAATTTTTTGTGTGCTCAGTTTTCTCCTTGAGTGCTAATACTGGCTAGTGCAATATACTCAGTTTTACCCTCAAGTGGCTGGTCAACAGAGAGTCAACAAATGGGATTAACTAGAGTTAAATGAGTTATTTAATGTGCAAAAAATTCCGAAAAAGAGTGGCACTTACTCATGGAGTCTTTACCACAAATTGCCACTTCTCAAATCATAGATAAATCATAGATAAATCAAGTTTCACCACAAATTGCCACTTCTCAAATCACCTAGTAGCTATGAAGGTGCATGGTTTTCCATAATAAGCCCTACCCAAAACAGCTTTCCCCAAAACATACTTTGTCTGAATGAGGCCATAATTTTCACACTCATGTAGATTTGTATTGCAAATAGTTTGAGGTAGGCCAAGATGGGTTTCATTGTACAAAACACACATTTTCCATTTTTTAAATCTCATATTTGAATCCCTTAGTCCGTTTCATCGCTCACTTGCCCTTGGTTTTTTGATACTACTCAGTTTTGCCCTCTCCCTTCACAAACTCTCACGGACGCCCAACATTGCCCCGATTGGTCTAGCCCATGTCACGCGGATCGTGCCCGACGACCGTTGATCGTATGATCTAACGGGCAGGATAACCCCTATCTCTCTCTCTGGTCGGGGCCACCACCCTCTCTCTCTCTATCGTCGGTTAGCTTCCACCCTCTATGTATGCGAAAGGGCGGTTACCCAGTACGCTAAAGTTTGGTTTTCTGCACTATTTTCACGAGCTAAATTATAATCTCTTTTTAGGCATTACTTTTCACGCAAAAAATGATAAATCATCACCGATTTGTTGTAGCCATTACTTTTCACGCAAAAAAATGATAAACCATCACGGATTTGTTGTAGCCATTACTTTTCACGCAAAAAAATGATAAACCATCACCGATTTGTTGTAGCCATTACTTTTCACGCAAAAAAATGATACACCATCACCCATTTCTTGTAGCCATTACTCTCCACGCAAAAAATGATAAACCATCACCGATTTTGTTGTAGCCATTACTTTTCACGCAAAAAAATGATACACCATCACCCATTTCTTGTAGCCATTACTTTTCACGCAAAAAATGATAAACCATCACCGATTTGTTGTAGCCATTACTTTTCACGCAAAAAAATGATAAACCATCACGGATTTGTTGTAGCCATTACTTTCACGCAAAAAAATGATAAACCATCACCGATTTGTTGTAGCCATTACTTTTCACGCAAAAAAATGATACACCATGTAACATCCCAGAAATTCAAAACAAAATAAACAAATTCCCCTAGTTCCAAATTTTGGAACCAACAAAAACTTTTATTAAATTAAGATTGGTACATAATAATCTTGCTTAATTCTTGTGCTATTGCCATGATTGCTTGTTATTAGTATTTGAAATAATCTTAAACCCTAAAAACTCACCCCTCTTCTCACCATCCTAGTTAAACTAAAATAAAAGGAAATTAAATGAGAAAAAGGCATATGTGCCTATGGCTATAATTATAAATCTTTACCCTAGACCTTTTCACTTTATTTAGAG
Source organism: Lolium rigidum (assembly GCF_022539505.1). Classification (NCBI taxonomy): domain Eukaryota; kingdom Viridiplantae; phylum Streptophyta; class Magnoliopsida; order Poales; family Poaceae; genus Lolium; species Lolium rigidum. Next base: position 42,659,764 of record NC_061508.1, read on the forward strand.
GATTGGAAAAGCTTCATAAACCTTATATAGTATTTCTTAAATCATTCCCAAGTTGAAACCAAATAAAATAAAAAGAAACTAAAAAAGGCATATGAGAGTAAAATAGCAAATATGGGAATTTAAGAAAACTAACCCTAGGACTTGTGTGGATGGTTGGATCACCTCCATATACCATTTAAACAATCCACAACACCTTTTGAATCAAGCCAAGTCAAATTAAAATTCAAATGCACCATATGCATAAAAGCATATGTGACACATGGTCATTTCACCAAACCTTGACATATGTCTCTAAACCTTGACTAAATGGTGTGAAACCATCTCTAAACCTAATATAACCCTAAATGGACCCTAACCCATGCCCAAGTGAAGCAAGATCAACCATTTACAAGTTTAGTAAAAAGTGACACATCATCTCTTATGTATTAAGGCCAAATTTGCAAATCTTTGAACAAGACCATTTGAATTGGGTTCAATGCTCTTAAAATGTTTCTAAACTAATAAGAACCACATTAGAGTCAAGAAAAGTCAAATCAAATGGAGAGAATTCAAATGGTGAGGTATTTCCATTTTTACTCACATACACCATATGCCAATTTTGCAAATCTTCAACCAAGGCCACCATTGCTTGATCTATTGTTTGTAAAACTCTTACATATGATAAACAAACACACTTGCATCAAAGAAACCAAAATCAAATCAAAGCAAATCTCAAGATCAACATACATGTGATAATGGTCATTTTGCCATTTAATAAAATGTTCCTCACTTTACCCCTCTGTATTTCTCAATTCTCAAACTAAACTTAGTCAACCAAGGCCATGTCATCCAAGACCATGTCAAGGTCAACAACTTTCATGTTGACCATCTCTGCTGAAGTTGACCAGGTTGACCAGAATGATTGTGACAAGTGGAGACTTTGAAACTATGTGAAGATGACCCCATTTTGGAATTCTTGTAAACCTTCACCAAATTGACCACCACCACCACCATTCAATCACATTAATTATATCATTGAGCTCCACCAAAAAGAAATCCAAAAATTCCACAAAAATCTTCATGCGGCCATTGTGTCGAGCACCTTGTGTGCACAATCTGGAATTGGTGATACATGCTATTATCCTTTGGTTCCTGACCTAAACCCCTTTCATTTGGTGATCATCACACCCCTCTGCAACCCCTGCATCAGTGCATGTACTTGCTCATGTCGATTAAAGTGAGGGGAGCACCTTTTCTTCACCATGCCGTGCACCATGCCACCCCATTGCCACTCATCCTCTCTAGCTCTCTCTGGCCAGCCCTACCATGTCAAATAGGTAGCTCTCATTCTCCTACACACGCCAGTACCATTTCTAGCTCAAAGCTTACACGGCATTGGCCAGCACCAGCACGCCCAGCACCATGCCAGGACATGCCAGGCACGCGGTGACCACGCTCTGGAACGCGCCAGTACGCCAAGCACTTGATCGACGCCGTCCTTCCCCTGCATGCCTACGCCTGAAACGAGCACTACCACCCTCACCTCTAACGCGTAGACACACTCGAACGATCGCAGCTGCCTCGTCACCGTCGTCCTCGCCGGAATCATGCCGCGAGTACTGTGGTACAAAGTGCAAGCGCTCGAGCAATCCTATCACGCCCTGGACGCAACAGCTACACCCAGAGCATCTCCTAGCCGTCGCCTACCCGATGAGCTCCCTAGCTTGTCCCTTCGCTCACCGTAGACGCCGCGCCATGGCCGCCCCTTCGCAGCACCCGCCGGCCCTCTCACCCCGCTATAAATAGAGAAGCTCTGAGCCTCGACTCTTCACAACATCTGCTCTCCTCCCATCACTGATCACTCTCCCACCATCAATTGGACACCACACCGCCGGAGCTGCTCCAGTCGCAAGATGAAGGCCGCCGGAGCCAGCAGATCCTCGCCATCGATCCGCGCCTCCCCAAGCTCCGCCACTGTACCAGGCGCCTATTCACCCTCGCCAACGACGCCTCGACCCCCTCCCACGACCGCCGGCGACCTAGCGCGCCCTCCGACCCCCTACCTCGCCGGCGCAGCGAGCTCCTCTCCCCCGTCGACGACGACGACGCTCGACCGTCGATCGTCCATCTGATCCAACGACTCTCAGTAACAGGTACCGATTCGCTGTTTACGAGTCACTGACACGTGGGACCTCTTGTCAGCTGGCCCGCTGCGTAGTCAGCGTTAGTTGGGCCGGCCCAGTCTGTTTAATCTAATTAGCCCGTGTCTTTCTCCCGCGCGGCCCACGAAATTCAAATTCGATTTAATCTTTTTAGTTCAAATTCAATACTGGTGCCAACTTCAAAATTAAATAGTTGGAAATCTACTGCACCAAATTTCACAAATTTTATATATTTGGAAAGCTCATGAAATTATCTAAATAATGCCACTGGCCCCATGTCCAAATTAGTAATGGAATTTAAATGACAAAAATAACAAGGCAGGGCCTTTTCTAACTTCAAATAAATATTAGAAATTATCTATAAATGATTTTAAGTTGATTCCAACTCTAATAAATCATATTTGACATAATCTAATTGTTTATGCGAAAATATAGCATAGATGTTTTGCATGATCATGGACTAGAGTTAAATAAGGGCTATGGAGCCATTTCTAGACTATTTAATACACACACATAAACTCATTCAAATAGTATGAGGGCTTATCTCTCATTTAAATTGTGATCTTAAGTAATTCAACTAGAGGTACTGACCCTGGTCAAGTAAGTCTCATGCTTAGTTACTTATAGATTTTAAGTCATTTAGAGGATAGTTTAACTTATATGAGGTATAGTTTCTCACTTAAATCATTAGTCCAAATAGTTCAATAAGAATTGATAATACATGTATTAATGACCCATAGGTTCCTACTTGAAAACAATTAATCATTCTCATAAGTAGTATTTAAATAATTCAACCCTATTTATTAAATCATATGAGAGACTTTGGTCTCATTTAAATCTTGCCTCCACCATATTAATATGAAGTAGATCCCATGGTCCATTAAAACTCACATTAAATTAATAAATAATATTAAACCATTGTAAGATGTTATTAAAATGGTATGAGGTGCTCACCTCATCTAAATCATCTTTCTCAAATAAAATGAAGTAAAGTTTTGACCTTTAATTTCCTAGGCTCATGCTTGCTCACTTGTAAATCTTAAATCTAAATAATATTTAAATTTTCCAAAGATTAATTAAATCACATGAGATGATGAATCTCATCTAACTCACTTTTCTCAAATACTAAGTGTGAAGTGTTGACCTTGGTCAACATGGGATCATCCCTGGTTATTTGAGAATATTAAATCACTTCAATAATAGTCCTTTAAATTTGTTACAATTATGTGTTAAATCATATGAGAGATATTTCTCTCATTTAAATCTTGTTCTCAAGAAATTCAATATGAGGTAGTGATCATAGTCTAGGTAACCTCATATTAAATTATTTGGTGGCATTAAATCACTACCATACTAAATTACATGAGGTATGAAACCTTATTTAAATCCTTGTCTCAAATAATAAGTATGAAGAGGTTGACTTTAGTCAACCTAGGTCATGTATTATTCATAAGAGAAATTAAAGAAGATTCAAAGAGAGGAAATTATTTTCTCACAAACCAAAGAGAAACCATAACTCCATTTTCAATAAGAGGAAATTATTTTCCTATTACTAAATAAGGAAACCCTAGCATAATCTTGTGATAAATGTTAAGTAGTGATGCTAGATCATTATGTGAGCCACTAAGGCTAATTAAGAGTACTTAAGTATTGTTTGGTGATTGTATCCTCGTATTCGTTTATAGACGCTAGTACCGGAGACTATCAAGAGGAGGAGGTATTCTACCAAGAGGAAGAAGAAGAACACTTTGATCACCTCACCAATCCAGGCAAGCTAATATTCTTGCAAGCTATTACCCATGCAAGCTAGACTCATGCAAGCTAATATTCTTGCAAGCTAGACTAATGCAAGCTGATAAACTTGCTAACCATTATGGTGCAAAGCTCTACCAGAGCAAGGCATCATTACATTTTACTTCCCGAACCTATCCCAAAGTTTTTACTTTACAAGCTTTACTTGATTTTATTTATCAAAGTTACTTTTTGGTTTATGATTCACTTGGTCGAATTATAGAGTAGTACAAGAGAATCACATTTATCCTAGCAAGCTCCAAGATACTTAGCACCCCTCATGAAATAGTCGCTAGTGCTAATCAATTAAAAAGTGGACTACTCTAGATGGGAACTTGTGACTTTGAAATGAAGTTGAAACCTTGGAATGATGATTCATTCCATTGAATAACTTTGAAGGTGAATATGACCAAGAGAAGATGGTGATTTTTGATATAAAACTGATGGTTGGGTTCGGATGCGATATCATTCCAATTTTTAAAGTACCCCCACAATACCCAATATGGGTAAGGGCTTAACTAGAAATTTATGTGCTTTAGTATGGGTTCCCTCTGAACAAGCGTCATCGGGGTTATGCCAAGGGCTGCCTCCAGAGAAATATGAGATGATATGAAATGACGTGATTGAGGTGAATTGTTCGTCCCAAGCCCTGTGCAGTTCCCGGGTTAACAGTTGGTTCTCACCGGGAGGCCAAGCTCATGGGGAGAGGTGCCTGTACTAGAGTATATAAGTGAAAGGTTATGGTTGGTAGTCCGCATACGGAGTATGATAAATCAGGGCCGCTTAACCCCGACGGATTATTGCAAATATTGTGGCACAAGTGTACGACCTCTCGCGAGTGTAGAACTATTCGAATAGCCGTGTCCACGGTTACGGACGATTGGAAAGGCCATACTTGTTCCGTCATCAGACCATTTTCCAAAAATGTGACATGTGACCGGTGGACTGGATTGTGACCGGTAAATGGTGACTTTGACGGGAACCACAACCGAGTTGTGGGAATGACACTAATGTTCCCACTTGAGTTAGTTTAGCGATTCAAGCATCTTTACTAAATGTTTATGAAATAAACTTGGCTTTATGCAAATAAACCTAGAGCTTAGTTTCCCCTTACCACAATTGATAGTGCTTACACTAGTATTAGTTTGCGAGTACTTTAAAAGTACTCATGGCTTTGTCCCTGGCTATTCAAATGGCCAGATTATAAAGGTGAACAGTTATACGAGGAAGATGGACAGCAGAACGTCTACGACAACTAGGACTGCTCCTGACGTCAACAGTTGCCTGTGGAACAAATGGACCGCGACCGTTACTTCGCTTCCGCTATGTGTTTGTAATAGGATCTCTAGATCCACTATGTTGTATTAAGACCGGATCCTGTGATCCTTTGTTGTAAGACGATTATGTGTTGTAATGAATGATGTGTTGTGATATCAAGCTATTATGTCTCGCAAAAACAATATTCCTGGGATTGCGATGAATGACATAATAGGCATCTGGACTTAAAAATCCGGGTGTTGACAAGTTGGTATCAGAGCCATTGTTTGACCTTAGGAGACCCTAGTTAGAATGGACGTTCGGAAAATTTTAGTTTCTAAAACAAATGAAGTAAGTATTTGTGAAAAACTTATTCATTTTCTTCTCTACCAGATCTTCTTAAAAATAATAAGCCATGCACCTACTTATAAATCCATTTAAAAATTTGCCACACTCGTACACATCTCTAACTTACTTATCCATTTCACTTTCAGATGGAGCCCTACGTCCAGACGGAGACCTACGATCTGGAAAACAGAGGAAGTCTGGTGTTTGAGCGCGACTTGTACCTAGTGTTCGAGAAGCTCGAACGCCCACCTCCCCAGTTCCACGGAGTTCGGATCCACAACACCCCCGGCGGGGAACGGCGGTGGATGATCACCGCTGACTTGAAGGGAAGTTCGGAGCCTCCCATCTCGGAGAGGATCCTTTTCTCCTTCAAGGCCTACAGCTGGGTGGACGGTCTTGCTCACGCCCTTCAGGAGGGACTTGCTCGGGTATGCGGACAGAACATCACCGCACTCCGGGGAAGCCGCTTCGCCCACTTCGCGAGGCACGACACCATGGGGGAACCCATGGCACTCTCTTCGCACCCGGTGCTCAAGATCCATGTGCAGCATTTGGACTTTATGCTTCATGAGACCCGGAAGGATCTGGAGATGACACGTGTCCACTCCCACCGTGCCCAGATGGCTTTGGCTCATCATGCTGACGCCATCAGGTTACTCGCCAAGGACCGCCGGTCACTTCGCCTGCAGCGCGCCAAGAATGTCGCTACTATCACCCGTCTTCGCGAGAAGATTCGCACCCTAGAGGTGACTGTCCGGACACAACAGGACCAGATCCAGGAGATGGAAGAGGATGGAGAAGACATCCAAGGAGGCGATGACTTCCTGAGTGACGACAACGACTTTGAGAATGATGAATTCACCGATGAGGAAGACTACGAGTTTCTGGAATCTGCGGAGGATGGGATCATTCCCATCGATGTGGATGAAGACAATGAGGAATAGTTGCACTAGCTTCACTTACGTAGGTGTGAGTTGTACCCCGCACCATGTATCGTAGATTGTGGAAAAAGGGTTCTTAAAACCCTTAGTTCTTTAGCTTGTAATGTGTGATGTTTGTTGTGAATAAATAAAATATGTGTTATATTCATCCTGAAAATATCTTAAGTTTAAGTTTAAACCCAACTCAAAATGAGCCATAGAAAATTCCCTCTTACCTCATGATATATCTACATGATCAGATGGCACCCCCAAATCGCAACGCAAATCAGGATGCCATGATGCAACTACTGCAGACAATGATGGCAGACCGGGAAGCCGAAAGAGCTGAACGCCAAGCAAACCTTGCTGCACTGCAACAGATAGCTCAGAACAATCAAGGCCATGGAAACCACGATCACCCTGGGTCAAAGCTGAAGAATTTCCAGAACACCAACCCTCCAATGTTCAACAAAACCGAAGAGCCCTTGGATGCTGATGACTGGCTCCAGACAATAGAAAATAACCTTGAAGTTGCGGGAGTTGAAGCCGCAGAAAAAGTACTGTTTGCCACCCACTACCTGTCAGGACCTGCAAGAGCCTCGTGGACTAGTGCCCGTGCAATGAATGCGGGACAAATGATGACATGGGAAGACTTCAAGCTGAAGTTCAGCAAGTACCATGTGCCCCAAGGATTAATCAAGAAAATGAGAGACGAGTTCCGCGAACTCAAGCAAGGAAGAAGGTCCGTGGTGGAATACCGCGACAGGTTTCTCACTCTGTCAAGGTACGCCCCGGATGAGACCGACACAAATGAGAAGAGAAAGGAAAGATTTTTGAACGGACTGCACGACGAAATGCAAACTGTGTTAGTAAATATTCCATTTGCTGACCTCGAAGCCCTCGTGGACTCAGCCATACAGATGGAAGGAAAGCTGCATCAGGCCAATGAGAACCGCAAGTGCAGAATGATGAACCAGAGTGGACCCCACAATACCCAGAAGCATCGCAATAACTCCTCTGGAGGATTCACCCCCAGAAACAACAGGCCACCTGCGCAGACTTATCGCCCCAACTACAGCAACAACCACGGAGGACCCCCGAAACCCGGAGGCAACAACAATAACAACAATAACCACAACAGCCACCACAACAATGGGAACAACACCAACACTGGCCCGAGAACTGGAAGCAATGCCATCCCCGTCACCCCGAAGGACAAGTCCACTATAAACTGTTATGAATGTGGAGTTGTGGGCCACTACTCCAAGGAATGCCCCAAGAAGCTTACCAAGATCGCTGCCAACCCCACTGCACCTGCCCAGCAACAGCGCCGCTTCGCAAGTAGAAGGAACCAGAACAACAACAACAGACGTTTTTACCACATGACGGCCACTGAAGCTCAGGAAGCACCCCAGACCCTGGCAAGTATGCCTTCCTGTTAAATCAAAATGCTCAATCTCTCTTAGGAACCTATCCCCTCCTAAAATCTCGGGACGAGATTTGTTTAAGGGGGAAGGGTTTGTAACATCCCAGAAATTCAAAACAAAATAAACAAATTCCCCTAGTTCCAAATTTTGGAACCAACAAAAACTTTTATTAAATTAAGATTGGTACATAATAATCTTTCTTAATTCTTGTGCTATTGCCATGATTGCTTGTTATTAGTATTTGAAATAATCTTAAACCCTAAAAACTCACCCCTCTTCTCACCATCCTAGTTAAACTAAAATAAAAGTAAATTAAATGAGAAAAAGGCATATGTGCCTATGGCTATAATTATAAATCTTTACCCTAGACCTTTTCACTTTATTTAGAGGATTGGAAAAGCTTCATAAACCTTATATAGTATTTCTTAAATCATTCCCAAGTTGAAACCAAATAAAATAAAAAGAAACTAAAAATGCCATAGAGGCATATGAGAGTAAAATAGCAAATATGGGAATTTAAGAAAACTAACCCTAGGACTTGTGTGGATGGTTGGATCACCTCCATATACCATTTAAACAATCCACAACACCTTTTGAATCAAGCCAAGTCAAATTAAAATTCAAATGCACCATATGCATAAAAGCATATGTGACACATGGTCATTTCACCAAACCTTGACATATGTCTCTAAACCTTGACTAAATGGTGTGAAACCATCTCTAAACCTAATATAACCCTAAATGGACCCTAACCCATGCCCAAGTGAAGCAAGATCAACCATTTACAAGTTTAGTAAAAAGTGACACATCATCTCTTATGTATTAAGGCCAAATTTGAAAATCTTTGAACAAGACCATTTGAATTGGGTTCAATGCTCTTAAAATGTTTCTAAACTAATAAGAACCACATTAGAGTCAAGAAAAGTCAAATCAAATGGAGAGAATTCAAATGGTGAGGTATTTCCATTTTTACTCACATACACCATATGCCAATTTTGCAAATCTTCAACCAAGGCCACCATTGCTTGATCTATTGTTTGTCAAACTCTTATATATGATAAACAAACACACTTGCATCAAAGAAACCAAAATCAAATCAAAGCAAATCTCAAGATCAACATACATGTGATAATGGTCATTTTGCCATTTAATAAAATGTTCCTCACTTTACCCCTCTGTATTTCTCAATTCTCAAACTAAACTTAGTCAACCAAGGCCATGTCATCCAAGACCATGTCAAGGTCAACAACTTTAATGTTGACCATCTCTGCTGAAGTTGAACAGGTTGACCAGAATGATTGTGACAAGTGGAGACTTTGAAACTATGTGAAGATGACCCCATTTTGGAATTCTTGTAAACCTTCACCAAATTGACCACCACCACCACCATTCAATCACATTAATTATATCATTGAGCTCCACCAAAAAGAAATCCAAAAATTCCACAAAAATCTTCATGCGGCCATTGTGTCGAGCACCTTGTGTGCACAATCTGGAATTGGTGATACATGCTATTATCCTTTGGTTCCTGACCTAAACCCCTTTCATTTGGTGATCATCACACCCTCTCGCAACCCCCGCATCGGTGCATGTACTTGCTCATGTCGATTAAAGTGAGAGGAGCACCTTTTCTTCACCATGCCGTGCACCATGCCACCCCATTGCCACTCATCCTCTCTAGCTCTCTCTGGCCAGCCCTACCATGTCAAATAGGTAGCTCTCATTCTCCTACACACGCCAGTACCATTTCTAGCTCAAAGCTTACACGGCATTGGCCGGCACCAGCACGCCCCGGCACCATGCCAGGACATGCCAGGCACGCGGTGACCACGCTCTGGAACGCGCCAGTACGCCAAGCACTTGATCGACGCCGTCCTTCCCCTGCATGCCTACGCCTGAAACGAGCACTACCACCCTCACCTCTAACGCGTAGACACACTCGAACGATCGCAGCTGCCTCGTCACCGTCGTCCTCGCCGGAATCATGCCGCGAGTACTGTGGTACAAAGTGCAAGCGCTCGAGCAATCCTATCACGCCCTGGACGCAACAGCTACACCCAGAGCATCTCCTAGCCGTCGCCTACCCGACGAGCTCCCTAGCTTTCCCCTTCGCTCACCGTAGACGCCGCGCCATGGCCGCCCCTTCGCAGCACCCACCGGCCCTCTCACCCCGCTATAAATAGAGAAGCTCTGAGCCTCGACTCTTCACAACATCTGCTCTCCTCCCATCACTGATCACTCTCCCACCATCAATTGGACACCACACCGCCGAAGCTGCTCCAATCGCAAGATGAAGGCCGCCGGAGCCGCGAGATCCTCGCCATCGATCCGCGCCTCCCCAAGCTCCGCCAGCTGCACCAGGCGCCTATTCACCCTCGCCAACGACGCCTCGACCCCTCCCACGACCGCCGGCGACCTAGCGCGCCCTCCGACCCCCTACCTCGCCGGCGCAGCGAGCTCCTCTCCCCCGTCGACGACGACGATGCTCGACCGTCGATCGTCCATCTGATCCAACGACTCTCAGTAACAGGTACCGATTCGCTGTTTACGAGTCACTGACACGTGGGACCTCTTGTCAGCTGGCCCGCTGCGTAGTCAGCGTTAGTTGGGCCGGCCCAGTCTGTTTAATCTAATTAGCCCGTGTCTTTCTCCCGCGCAGCCCACGAAATTCAAATTCGATTTAATCTTTTTAGTTCAAATTCAATACTGGTGCCAACTTCAAAATTAAATAGTTGGAAATCTACTGCACCAAATTTCACAAATTTTATATATTTGGAAAGCTCATGAAATTATCTAAATAATGCCACTGGCCCCATGTCCAAATTAGTAATGGAATTTAAATGAAAAAAATAACAAGGCAGGGCCTTTTCTAACTTCAAATAAATATTAGAAATTATCTATAAATGATTTTAAGTTGATTCCAACTCTAATAAATCATATTTGACATAATCTAATAGTTTATGCAAAAATATAGCATAGATGTTTTGCATGATCATGGACTAGAGTTAAATAAGGGCTATGGAGCCATTTCTAGACTATTTAATACACACACATAAACTCATTCAAATAGTATGAGGGCTTATCTCTCATTTAAATTGTGATCTTAAGTAATTCAACTAGAGGTATCGACCCTGGTCAAGTAAGTCTCATGCTTAGTTACTTATAGATTTTAAGTCATTTAGAGGATAGTTTAACTTATATGAGGTATAGTTTCTCACTTAAATCATTAGTCCAAATAGTTCAATAAGAATTGATAATACATGTATTAATGACCCATAGGTTCCTACTTGAAAACAATTAATCATTCTCATAAGTAGTATTTAAATAATTCAACCCTATTTATTAAATCATATGAGAGACTTTGGTCTCATTTAAATCTTGCCTCCACCATATTAATATGAAGTAGATCCCATGGTCCATTAAGACTCACATTAAATTAATAAATAATATTAAACCATTGTAAGGTGTTATTAAAATGGTATGAGGTGCTCACCTCATTTAAATCATCTTTCTCAAATAAAATGAAGTAAGGTTTTGACCTTTAATTTCCTAGGCTCATGCTTGCTCACTTATAAATCTTAAACCTAAACAATTTTTAAATTTTCCAAAGACTAATTAAATCACATAAGATGATGAATCTCATTTAACTCACTTTTCTCAAATACTAAGTGTGAAGTGTTGACCTTGGTCAACATGGGATCATCCCTGGTTATTTGAGAATATTAAATCACTTCAATAATAGTCCTTTAAATTTGTTACAATTATGTGTTAAATCATATGAGAGATATTTCTCTCATTTAAATCTTGTTCTCAAGAAATTCAATATGAGGTAGTGATCATAGTCTAGGTAACCTCATATTAAATTATTTGGTGGCATTAAATCACTACCATACTAAATTACATGAGGTATGAAACCTTATTTAAATCCTTGTCTCAAATAATAAGTATGAAGAGGTTGACTTTAGTCAACCTAGGTCATATATTATTCATAAGAGAAATTAAAGAAGATTCAAAGAGAGGAAATTATTTTCTCACAAACCAAAGAGAAACCATAACTCCATTTTCAATAAGAGGAAATTATTTTCCTATTACTAAATAAGGAAACCCTAGCATAATCTTGTGATAAATGTTAAGTAGTGATGCTAGATCATTATGTGAGCCACTAAGGCTAATTAAGAGTACTTAAGTATTGTTTGGTGATTGTATCCTCGTATTCGTTTATAGACGCTAGTACCGGAGACTATCAAGAGGAGGAGGTATTCTACCAAGAGGAAGAAGAAGAACACTTTGATCACCTCACCAATCCAGGCAAGCTAATATTCTTGCAAGCTATTACCCATGCAAGCTAGACTCATGCAAGCTAATATTCTTGCAAGCTAGACTAATGCGAGCTGATAAACTTGCTAACCATCATGGTGCAAAGCTCTACCAGAGCAAGGCATCATTACATTTTACTTCCCGAACCTATCCCAAAGTTTTTTACTTTACAAGCTTTACTTGATTTTATTTATCAAAGTTACTTTTTGGTTTATGATTCACTTGGTCGAATTATAGAGTAGTACAAGAGAATCACATTTAGCCTAGCAAGCTCCAAGATACTTAGCACCCCTCATGAAATAGTCGCTAGTGCTAATCAATTAAAAAGTGGACTACTCTAGATGGGAACTTGTGACTTTGAAATGAAGTTGAAACCTTGGAATGATGATTCATTCCATTGAATAACTTTGAAGGTGAATATGACCAAGAGAAGATGGTGATTTTTGATATAAAGCTGATGGTTGGGTTCGGATGCGATATCATTCCAATTTTTAAAGTACCCCCACAATACCCAATATGGGTAAGGGCTTAACTAGAAATTTATGTGCTTTAGTATGGGTTCCCTCGAACAAGCGTCATCGGGGTTATGCCAAGGGCTGCCTCCGTGAGAAATATGAGATGATATGAAATGACGTGATTGAGGTGAATTGTCCGTCCCAAGCCCCGTGCGGTTCCGGGTTAACGGTTGGTTCTCACCGGGAGGCCAAGCTCATGGGGAGAGGTGCCTGTACTAGAGTATATAAGTGAAAGGTTATGGTTGGTAGTCCGCATACGGAGTATGATAAATCAGGGCCGCTTAACCCCGACGGATTATTGCAAATATTGTGGCACAAGTGTACGACCTCTGCAGAGTGTAGAACTATTCGAATAGCCGTGTCCACGGTTACGGACGATTGGAAAGGCCATACTGTTCCGTCATCAGACCATTTTCCAAAAATGTGACATGTGACCGGTGGACTGGATTGTGACCGGTAAATGGTGACTTTGACGGGAACCACAACCGAGTTGTGGGAATGACACTAATGTTCCCACTTGAGTTAGTTTAGCGATTCAAGCATCTTTACTAAATGTTTATGAAATAAACTTGGCTTTATGCAAATAAACCTAGAGCTTAGTTTCCCCTTACCACAATTGATAGTGCTTACACTAGTATTAGTTTGCGAGTACTTTAAAAGTACTCATGGATTTGTCCCTGGCTATTCAAATGGCCAGATTATAAAGGTGAACAGTTATACGAGGAAGATGGACAGCAGAACGTCTACGACAACTAGGACTGCTCCTGACGTCAACAGTTGTCTGTGGAACAAATGGACCGCGACCGCTACTTCGCTTCCGCTATGTGTTTGTAATAGGATCTCTAGATCCACTATGTTGTATTAAGACTGGATCCTGTGATCCTTTGTTGTAAGACGATTATGTGTTGTAATGAATGATGTGTTGTGATATCAAGCTATTATGTCTCGCAAAAACAATATTCCTGGGATTGCGATGAATGACATAATAGGCATCTGGACTTAAAAATCCGGGTGTTGACACACCATCACCCATTTCTTGTACCCATTACTTTTCACGCAAAAAACGATAAACCATCACCGATTTTGTTGTAGCCATTACTTTTCACGCAAAAAAATGATACACCATCACCCATTTCTTGTAGCTATTACTTTTCACCCCAAAAATGATAAACCATTAACGATTTGTTGTAGCCATTACCGTAAATGATAAACTATCACGAATTACCATTTCTTTTAGGCATTACTTTTCACGGTAAAATGATAAACTATATCACGAAGTTCCATTTCTGTCAACATAGTCCGCATTACTTTTTTTGTTGAGATATATACCCCCACAACGGTCGTCTCCTCCTTAATTTATTGTGTATAAACCCCCACAATGGTCATCTCCTCCTTATTTTATTGTGTAAACCCCTACAACGGTCATCTATCCCTTATAAACACCCACACGGCCATCCCTTGTGTCAATAGGTTCTGCCTCTCTCTTCTTCGTTCACATACACTTGATCCATTGCCATGGCTTCCACGTCTCGGACGCGGACCGGAAGGGGAAGGGGAAGGGGAAGGGGAAGGGGAAGTGTATCATCATCATTGCCACCACCATGGTCAACACTGCCATTGATCATAGAGGAGTTCTTCATCGTCGTCTATGAAGACCCTTTGGTCAAGAAGGTACGTAAGCGTTCCCACATATATGATGCATGTGATTAATTATGGGCATGTTCTAAAAAACCTTTAATTTCAAACGATCGGTGCTCGATCTCTTTGCAGGAACTCCCAAAAAAAATTGCGGACTATCTTGACGGCAAGGAGCCAGCTAAGGTGTATCTGCGAGCAGCTGACTGCGGTCCTCGTCTCTGGACCGTGGAGGTCCTATTTGATGGACAAGGCCGGATGTACCTTGACAAGGGCTGGGAGAAATTCGTCATCGCGCACGGTGTGGATTTTGGCTGCTACGTACACTTCAAATATGAAGACGATGATGTGCTCACAGTGAAGGTGTTCGACGAAACAATGTGCAGGAGGTACTACTACTCAGACGACGAAGATACTGACGATGAAAGCGACGACGACGTGAAGCCATGCATCCATCCCCTTTAGATAAGGGGATTATGACCAAGAATATATATGTAGCTTCATATGAATCGATTTAGAGATCTAGCTATTTTCTATATATTATGCATGTAAAAAATAATATCGCATTTTCACTATTATTCGAGCACCACATCCTCCAAACGATGTCGATGCCGATATTGGCATGGTCAGAACGGCTATGCTCGCCGCCACTGCTAGGTCGACGTCGGGATGCACAATGTTTAGCATAAGAGTCACTTTAGATTAAGCTGCGAAAATAGTCACCTGTCATGGGCTGAGGCGGCCCCTACAGAGCGGCTCTATATTATATTCTCTTAATAAATTGACGACCACATCGGTCATTGGCTGCGGAGGCCCCACAGAGCGGCAATATATAATTTTCTATAAATAAATAGACGACCCACTGGTCATTGGCTGCGGCAGCCCCATAGAGTGGCCCCATTTGTCATTGGCAGCACCGCGTATACAATCAAGAAATAAAACGGCCCACGCGTCAGCGGTAGATGGATGCCTACCCGTCAGCACGAGACGGTCAGAGAGGAGCTGACCTGACGGCAACCCGCGTCTGCGAGGGGTTTCAAACTAGAGGGAGGGGAAAACTGAGGAAAAACTAACGAGCTGGGGAAAACTGAGCACAACTAAGGACCCGAGGGCACGGAAATAGAAATCCCTTCTTACTATGGCATCTTGAGGTATTTCATCACCTGCACAAACATCAACTTGCCCCACTTGGGAGCCATCATTTTCTTCGAACTTCACACTACAAGATTCGATGATAATCTTGGAAGATATATCAAAGACTCTATAAGTGTGAGATTCGGCACCGTAACCAACAAATATACCCTCCAAAGCTTTAGGAGCAAATTTAGACAAACGAACTCCTTTGATTTTGTAGAAACACTTACACCCGAACACCTTGAAGTATGAGATATTAGGCTTGTTTCCGGTGAGTATTTCATATGGAGTCTTGTTCAAGCCCTTACGGAGATATAGCCGGTTAGAAGAATGACAAGCGGTGGAGATGGCTTCGGCCCAAAAATTATAGCGGGATTTGTATTCCGCCATCATAGACCTTGCCATATCCAAGAGAGTCCGGTTCTTCCTCTCCGCAACACCATTTTGTTGAGGGGTGTATGCAGCGGAATATTGATGTCTTATCCCCTCATCACTAAGAAAATCATTGAGTGTGTAGTTCTTGAATTCGGAGCCGTTGTCACTTCTTATTGCCATAATAAGGAGGTTATGTTGGTGTTGCACCTCGGTGGCAAAGTCAATGAAGATTTGTTGAGTCTCATCTTTTGATTTGAGAAAGAAGACCCAAGTGTATCTTGAATAGTCATCAACAATTACCAAGCAATATTTCTTCCCACCAAAGCTTGCATGAGTGGTAGGACCAAAGATATCCACATGAAGGAGCTCCAAGACCCTCTTGGAAGAGATGATAGTCTTGCTTGGGTGCGGGGAGTCATGCATTTTGCCTTCAACACAAGCCCTACAAACACGATCTTTGGCAAAAGAAACATTTTCCATTAGTCCCACAATATGGTTCCCCTTGTGGAGACTTTGCAAAGTTCTCATGTTGACATGGGCTAAGCGGCGATGCCACAACCAACCCACATCCGCCTTTCCGAATAGGCACATCGCACTTGAAGTGGTGGTCCCCGAAAAGTCCACCACATACAAGTTATGTTCGCGATACCCAACGAAAGCGACTTTTAGAGTCTTGCTCTGTCGTCGTGGTGAACAGACAGATGCCATGGGATGGCTTAAGTTGGGGCCGAGTTGGATGCTAGAGGATTCGGGGGAGGGTTTTGGATCAGGTAGGATGAACTTCCGGGTGCTTTCCTCAAGAACTTAGCCGAAGCCAGAGGTAGAAGAAGAGAGACACAAGGATGAACTCCGTTCAAGATCTTCTCTATTGCATGAACATGGTTACAAGTGGTTTTCGTACATAGGGCTCGTAATATCGTGCGTTACCCGTGAAGGGGAGTGCCCCCTCTCCTTATATAGGGGAGAGGGTGGCTTACAGGGGAAGAAACCCTAATGGCATCTTTGAACAGACAAACTACTTTACAAAGGTACTTTAATCATAGGTGACGCCGATATCTTCTTTAAACAGGGAGGCTGATGTCCTCCGGCTTCTTTGGGCGTCACCTTCGTCTTTTATGTCACGGCTTCGTTTAAAGCCACTTTGCTTAGCTCATCTTTGTCTTCTAGCTCCTGAGAGAATCTTTGACCAGCTTTGCTTATACCGGTAGTCCGATATCTTCTTAGCGCATTCCGGCATGCCTCTCCTGGGGCATACCGGTATAGGTTTCCTTAGCCAAAAGCCTAAGTTCACCGTCCGGAATGAATATCAAACCGGTATCCTGATGGCTCAAACCATCCGGTTTGGCATGCCTTTGGCATACCAGGGGTCATCCCCCCAACATTAGTCCCCGAAGCTGGTATAGTCCGGTGGATTTTATCCGACGGACCATGCCAGTTTCCTATCTCACAAGGTACCGGTTTGATCTTTCCGGCACTTTGTTCGAAGATGCCGGCCTCTTTGCCTTAGCCTCTTTCTGTTATCTTCCGGATTTTTCCGGTATCTCACGTCATATTCACATCTTCCTTCCTTTGCAAAGTGTCTCCGGTATCTTTTCCTCCGGTATCTTTGACATTTAATCCCTCCTCGGTGAAGTCGAGAATTTCTCGGGTACAGCGCTTGACAGAGACATGCGCACTGTTTCTGACTTGTCAGTGTCAGTGGTCATTCCCTTCGGCTTCTACACCAGCATTAAGTGTGCCACACCAGATCCTTCTGGCCATTCCGGATCCGTGCGGCGACCCTGTGGCCTCTTAATTTTTACGCGTGTATCTCCGTGCCACGTGGTGGCCCACGAGGCGAACCGCCGCGGCCCGGCGGTTTTCAGCCCACTAACTCCTTTTCCTATATAAGGGGGAGCGGTTCCTTCTTCCTCCTTTCTTCGCACTTGCCCCATTTCCAGAGCACTCCGAGCCCTTCGCCCTCTGCTTCGGTGCCGCCGCCGTTCGTCACCAGAGCTTCGCCGCCCGGTGAGCCTCCGCCGCTACTTCGCCAAGCCTCGCCAAGCTTCGCTGCGCGGAGATTCATCGCAGTGTGCCTGCTACCGCCACGCCGTTCGTTCTCCGGCGACCTCGTTTCCCCTTCTTCGTCGCCGGACTTCCTCAACGACTGTGAGCTCGCCGCGCCGCCGGCGACCTTCTCCTTCAGCTTCTCCACCGCCTCAGGTTAGGCTCGATATGCTTTTACCTCTCCCTTCTTTGCTTTCCAGATCTTGGGTCAGTAGGGTATTTACTTCCTCTTTTCTTTTGCTTTTTCTCTTACTCTTAGATCTTCGCACAAGGGTAGCTCTTTGGGAAATCTGTTTTTCGGGTAGATCCGTATGTCTAGTGAAGAGTCTCCTTGCGAGTCATCCTCCAGTAACCACCGGAGAGAAGAATCCGACGGACTTTCTGCAGAACTTGTCCGGATGGAAACCGAATCCGGTGTAGATCAAGAGGCCGGCAGCTCTGGTCAAGCCTCAGGAGTAGATCTATCCGGCGTCACGCGCGGGGCCTGGATAGGCTCCGATGTAACCCAACACGAGATCGATTGGTTATACCGGTCCAGAAGGATACCGGAAGGAGTATCCTGCCGGATTCCAGGCGACGAGATCGAGCCGGTACTTGAACCCGGTGAGTTTGTTGTCTTCCTCGCTCATTTCGAGCGTGGCTTCGGCCTCCCAGCCTCTGACTTTTTTCGCCAGTTCTTGGACTTCTATCAGCTTCAGCCTCATCATCTTCCCGGCAATGCCGTTTTCTATCTTTCTTGTTATGCTACCTTTATGGAGGCGTATATCAGCATCCGCCCTACTCGCGAGACCTTTGCTCGCTTCTTCTCTCTTAGAATCAATTCTATCCAGGGCAAGGAGATTCCTAAGCCCAAACCCTGCGTACAATGTGGGTCCTGCATCATCGGCTCCCGCCAAGGGAGCCCCTTTTTCAAGTTTTCCGGTCTCAAATCTTGCTGGTTATGGAAAGGGACCTTTTTCTATGTGAAGAATACCGGCGCCGCAGATCTCATCAATATGCCGGCTTTCGATCCGGCGGTGCCTACGAGGGCCAACTGGAGCTATAACCCGAAGGAAACCCACATAGAGACCAACCGGGTTATACGCTTCATGAAGCAACTTATGAAGGACAGTGCCATCTGTTCGGATGACATTGTCCGGACTTTTATCTCGCGCCGGGTGCTTCCCCTCAAGCGTCGGGCTCACAAAATGAGCGAGATGTACGGCCCTGGCGATCCTACCAAGATCACCGGCCTCCCTCTTAGCAAAAAGGACGTAATCCTCAAGGCCAGGCAGATCTGCCAGACTGCCATGCCGCTAGATTGGGATTGGGGCTTTGTGCCTCTTAGCTCCACCAATCCTCCAACCGAAGAAGTAAGAAATTGCGTAACCCGGGTTCTTGTACCGGCAAATGTTGTGTCGTGGCTAACTGTCTTTCTGTTTCTTTTCAGGCTAAGCAGCGCTTCCCTCGCATTACATCGGATAAGCGAGGCCCTGTCCGGAAGCGGCCTTTGGACCAAGTGGACCCCGACCCTTACATTCATTGAACTGATCTTAAGATGGGTCGCACCCACAGCTCGCGCCCCGGTAACGCCTCGACGGAAGCTCCCGATTCCAGTGATGATCTCACTATACTTGAGGTAGTCTTCTTTTCCGGTCTCTCATGCTTTATTGTTATTTTCCTTCTGTAGATGCCTCCTCAGCTGGCCCCCAACCACAGGTTCATGAGCACGTGACTCCTCTGCAGGCCGAGGTTGGCCAGGAGTTCCTGGACAAGCTCTCCTCCGGGAGCAAGAAGAACAAGGCCCCATCAACAGATGCCGGCTCAAGCCAGGCCCCTCCTGCCAAACGCTCTCGGACGGAAGTCCTTGGGGGGAAACAAGTAGGCAAGAAGCGCTACAAGGGAAAAACAATGCATGTCTCTTCCGGGTAAGTTTCTTGTTTCTTTGTTTGCTTGGTTTCACAAACTTTTCCTTCCGGTTTCTATTCCTTATCTTTCCTCGTTTTCTTTTCGCCCAGTCCTGCGCTTACACTCTCCAAGAGCTCTGCCGGTTCGAAGTCGGAGAGCTCTGAAGGAACGGCCAGGACCTCACCTCCTCTTCGTTCAAGCCCGGTACCTTCTGGTACCGGCAACCCTTCTGCCTCCCCTATGGGAGGCGCACCAAGTGCGGGGCGCGCGGCCCCTACAACTTCTGATCACCGCGCGGACTTTGTCTCCCCTCCAGACATGCAAGATACCGGCGCCAGCAACATCGGCGCCGACTCTGAAGCTGCCGGGCGGGCGGAACCTCAAGTTCCTCCCGTCCTGAAAGAAAAGAAGAAGAAGAAGAAAAGCTCACGCTCTTCCCCCTCCAAGGCCGTGTCGGATACTTCCGCGCCGGCAAGCTCTACGCCACCGCCAGAAACTCCAGTTCTTGAGCCAACCGGGTCCACGCCGACGCCGCCGCCAGAAGCTCCTGTTCCTGAGTCCACTGGGGCCACGCCAACACCGCCGCCGGAAGCTCCTACCGCCAAGCCCACCGGGGACGCGTCGAGGCCGCCGCCTGCCCAAGGACCCTCTACGGCCAAGCCAATACCGCCGCCAGAAGGCGCCAAGCTCCGCGTGTCTGAACCCTTCAAGGGGAAAGCCACGGCCTCCGGCCCGCAATCCATGGTGCTGCACGCCGGCCCCGCCGCTGTCGTGGCTGGAGAGAGAGCTACCGGCCTGCTGGGCCGGATTACGGAGCTGAAGCGCGAGGGCCGCGAGCTGGGGCACTTGCTTGACTACGCGAAAAAGTGGAATCAGCCTGATGTTTCCGCGGCTACGCGCGGCGTGGGGAAGGACCGGCTTTCCATTGTTGACCCGGCTGGCCCCCGGTGCACCGAAGAACACTTCATGCGTCTCAAGCGCGCAGTGAAGGAGTTCGACAACGCGTGGCATGACGCCACCAGCAATGTGGTGGTAAGTTTCACCAAACTCTTTGCAACTTTTCTATTGATGCAAGGTCTAATCTCGGGCCCAAATGACAAGGACACTAGGGTCTTTCCTTGGGGAAATTCCGCTTACACATCAGCAAAGTTCTACAATTTTATTTTTGCTTAAGCACCCACAGATCATGCTCTTCAATCGATTTGGAAATCAAAATGTTTACCAAAGCTTCGTGTGTTTGCTTGGTTACTCATGAAAGATAGGCTCAACACAAAGGATCTGATAATCAGGAAAAGCTGGAAATTGGATGATGGACCATCATGTGTGCTATGCACAAACCAGTTTTTAGAGACTAGAGACCACCTTTTCTTTGAGTGTCCATTTGCTGTTGCATGTTGGGAGTTCACTGGTATTCGATGGGATAGTTCTGAGCTGATATCCTCCCACTTTGCACTTGCACGTGACTCTTTTATTGGACCTTGCTTTATGGAAATTGCAATATGTGATGCCTGGAATATATGGAAAGAAAGAAATGACCTAATTTTCAAACAACAAAATCCTTCTCTTCGGCGATGGAAAGTACGTTTTCAGGGTGATCTCTTGCTCCACCAACATCGTGTGAAGCCAGCCATGGTGCAACCGCTTCTCGACTGGATCTTAGCTACTTTTACATAACTATGTTTTTGTTGTTTCTTGTACATTTCTTCCCTCCGTAAAATCTTTGTAATCCTGATACTGGGTCATGTTTGGTAATATATAAAAGAAAATACACACCGTAGGGGCTTCCCCTACGGTCACGAGCTTCAAAAAAAAACTTTTCTATTGATGCCGGTTTCATTTTTTCCGGATTCATATATATATTCCCAGTCCCTGAGTTTTGGGTTGAGAGCGCAGCTCCGAGCGCAAAACTTCCTCTAAAATTCTCGAAACCGGCATCTTTCTCACAATTACTTTTCCTTTGAATAGAGCACGGCGGACGCCCGGAAGCACCTCTTCGAGGAGCTTCTATGGGAACACCGGGACCTCTCTGAGGCACATAGCAAATGCCAAGGTGAGTCTTTTTGCCTCCGGCATCTTTCTACCGGAAACTTTTCCCTTCTTTGTTATTTACAAGTTCTTCGCATAACAGCTATCCCGGAAGCTTCCATTGAAGCCCTCAAGACTCAGCTCGCCATACTCCAAGGTACCCTTTCTTTCCTGGTTGACTTGCTTTTCTGCATTGCGCCAGCTATAGTTTTGCTGAGATTTCCTTTCCGGTTTTTTAGGTGAGAAGGAGCAGCTTATCTAGGATCAGCAGAAGGCTTTGGACGCCCAGAAGGAAATCTCCAGGCAGCTGAAGGAGCAGGCTATCCAGGCCGGTCTCCAGCAGGATCAAGCGATGAGGGACGCCAAAGCAGCTGCTGAGGCCAAGCTGGCTGAGGTGCTGGAGGAGTCCGCCAACTCCAGCGCGGTGCTGAGGGCAGAGCTGGAGGAGGAGAAGAAGGCGCGAAAAGCGGCGGAGCACCATATTGAGCTCATGACCACTGATCATAAGGAATTTGATCGGCTGGCCATGCAGATCGACGCACTAGCTCTCAGTAAGCTTCTGTCTTGTCCCTTCTTTTTGGAAGCATATTTACGTTCTTTTTCCTTCCGGTAGATTGTTTTCCGGTATCTTAACCTTATGTTTTTTCCTTATTCCTGTAGAGCACTTCCCTGACTCCCAGACGCACGCCGTGAAAAAGGTGATGGAGGACAGGGTGGCGCGGGAATTCCCCAATTTGGACGCGCACTGGGACGGGTACGACTACTTGGTCGCACTTTCCGCCCGAGTGCAGCATATGCGCTCAGTGGATCGGCACCTTGCCGATCTGCCGGACGACGCCATCCTGCTTTTCAAGGTACTGTGGCCTGAAGAGGCCATGCCAGCCAACATCACTCTTACCGCCAACCGGCTAAAGGAGGCCGGGCGCCGGATTCATGAGTGGCAATGCTCCGCAGCTCGTGCCGGAGCCGACACTGCGCTGCGCATCGCGTGCTCCTGGTACCCGGATCTGGACTTGGATGCTCTCCATGGCGTGCGTGAAAATGCTCCTACCGATACGGATCCGATCCTTACCGCGAAGCGGCAGGATCGTGCCTATCGGATTGCTGAGTACGCGCCGGTTCGCACCTTTATCCCTCCTCCTTCGGGCGTCAAGGACTACCTCAGCGATGAGGAGGAAGATGAAGATGAAGACGAAGGTGCCGGAGACGTGCTCCCAGAAGCTCCAGAGACCGATGCTGCTCTGCCTGAAGCCCCCGCTGCTTAAGCACTTGTTGTAA
Organism: Lolium rigidum; assembly: GCF_022539505.1. NCBI lineage: Eukaryota > Viridiplantae > Streptophyta > Magnoliopsida > Poales > Poaceae > Lolium > Lolium rigidum. The sequence goes on from NC_061508.1 coordinate 42,682,860, forward strand.
CAAGTTTGCCTGCTCCTGCTTACTTCAAAACAATGTTCGTTAAATTCTGCCCCGGTATGCCGGGGTCTATGATGTAATATAAAACTTAGCCGTTCTTTTGACTGTGGTACAACTTTTATGCCGGTGTCTTGTGTACCGGTAACTTATTAAGTTATGTTGGTTTGTTAATTTAGCATGCTGCCATTGTTTTTTGCCTTTATCTTGCACTGTGAAGATTCCGGAATCGTTTTTGCATCCAATTTGATGTACACTTGGTTCTTTCCCTTTGCCTCTGCCTACCTCTTTTGGGTGTTTTGGCGTACGAGTTACAAAGTTCTTTTGCCAAGCGAACACTTCCTTGAACTTAGGAAAAATTCGAAATTTTCACAAAAAAACGGTAAAACCGGGGTTAGTTAAGCTTTTCCGGATTGTCCGTTCCCACTTCTTCTTTTCGCAGTTCACGTGCTTAATTCCTACCGGTTTATCTTGCTTGCCATGAAGCCGGTTTGCGGACAGCAGCAGAGTCGAAGACTCCGGTAAGTTTAGCACGTTACTAAACCGGAGAGAAAAAATGTTCAACAGGCAACCGGTAAACGGAAAAAATAAACATATTACATGCAAGTTTGATAGAGGCAGTCCCCGAGAAACATTTGAGGTGCCGGAATCTTTTATTCATAGCATAAGGTACAAAAAGGAACTTCTTACAGTACAACTTCATGAGTAGAAAGGGCGCAACAATGCTATGTTCCATGGACGCTTGGTCTCATCTCCGGATTTGTCCGCCTTTCCTTCTTTCCATTCCTGTGCATCAATCAAGTAGTAGGCATCATTGTGCAGTGCTTTCCTTACAATGAATGGCCCTTCCCAAGGAGGTGAAAGCTTATGGCGGCCTTCAGTGCGTTGCACTAGGCGTAGCACCAAATCTCCTTCCCGGAAAACTCTCGGGTTAACTTTCCGGCTGTGATAGCGTCTGAGGTTTTGCTGGTAAATGGCTGTTCTTGCCAATGCCAGTTCTCTTGCTTCTTCTAGCAAGTCCACATTGTTTTCTCGGGCCTCTTTTACCTCTTGTTCGGTATAGAGTTGCACCCTTGGTGAGTCATGGAGAATGTCGGTTGGTATTACCGCTTCTGCTCCGTAAACCATAAAAAATGGAGTGTATCCGGTAGACCGGTCTGGAGTCTTTCTTATGCTCCACAACACTGACGGTAGCTCATCGAGCCAACAACCCGGTGTCTTTTCGAGCCAACAGCCACAAGAGGACCACAATATCATTATCAATAAAGACGGCGAAACCCATCTTGCCAAGGGTGGAAACGGGAAGTAAATTGTAACCAAGGGTTTTGACAAGCATGACATCCACAAGAGTAACGTTGTGTGCAACCACAACCTTGCCAAAACTCAATACCTCGGATGTAGAATTATCGCCAAAGGAGACGGTGATATTGTTTATGTTGGGCCTCAACTCCTTGACGAGGTTCTTGCCGCCGGTCATATGACTTGTACATCCACTATCAAGTACCCATTTTGAACCTCCGGCGGCATAGTCCTACATGATATCAATTCTTGGATTTAGGTACCCATTTTTCAATGGGTCCTCTTTTGTTAGAAACAAGGGTCTTTGGGACCCAAATAGACCAAGCAACATAACCATCATATGGGCCAACATATTTTGCATAGACATCAACATAATAATCTTTAAATAGAACATAGTGAGGGTTAGCAAATCCCGCACCATCATCATTAATAGTTTTGCCCTTAGAGGCTTCACCATTATTGATAACTATTTTCTTTTCTTGTGCTGGCTTGGCCTTTTTCTCGTTAGCATTTTTAGCCTTGGTATTATAACCAAGACCCTCCTTCCCATTGTTTGACCTTTGCTTACTCAAAAGATCATCCAAAGAAAGTTTACTTTGGGGAGAAGAGGCCTTAACAAGTTCATCCTTTAACCTAGCATTTTCCTCAATAACATTTGCATGATCACAAGAAGGAGTAGAGGAGCTAGGCACATCATATGAAGCAAGCCTAATTTGAAGTTGCTCATAAGACTTAGATAGGAGAGTGTATTCACTCTTCAAAGCTTTGTGAGCTTTGTCTAGTTCATCTAGATCCTTCACAAGTTTCTCATGATCAACACCAAATTGGGCCTTTTCCTTTTTAAACACTTTAGTCTTAGCCCTAGCAAGATCTCTAGCTTTAGTGAGCTTGTTAATTTTATCTTGAGGCCCTTCAAGAGAAACTATAGTTTCTTGACTTTCCTCAAGAGCAATTTTAAGAGCATGAATTTCAAGAGAGTCTTCTCTCTCTATTTGACATTTTTTCTCAAGAGTATCATTTAGTTTAGCTATACGAACCATGAGACTAGAAACATGCTTTTTAGTGTTACCTTGTAAGTTAAGAATGAACTCATCAAAATCAAGCATTTCTTGTTTCACTTTTAAACTAGCATGATCCACCCCTAGATCATTTGATATGTTAGGCATAGAGGGGTTAGGGGATGATACCTCGGAGGATTTAGCCATGAGGCAACTTTCTTCCTCCACATGAATGACTTCATTGGTGGATTCACTTGGTGATGAAGAGTTGGTGGAGAGGGAGGCAAGAGCAACCAATCCATTTGAGGCATCATCTTCTTCATCAACAACTTCCTCATCTCCGGAGGAATATTCTTCATGAGTTGATAGCACAATAGATGTGTCCAAGGTGGACCTTGCCATGAAGCAATGTGCATTCTTGATATGAGTACTCTCATTGGGGGATTCAAAGAGAGATGAAGAGGGAATGTTGGTAGTGACAATGGCGGCCACCTCCTTTGAGCTCTCTTCTTCTTCATCATCACTAGAACTTTTAACTTCATCGAAAGAATATTCTTCCCTAGTCAATAGCACAATCCTTGGAGGCCTCTTGCCCTTCTTGCTCTTGTTGAAGATTTTTTTGTTGGGGCCCTTTGAATATTTGCCCTTTGAGTCTTTGCTCTTGTCCTTGGGAATGAGCCTTCCACCATGAGTCTCCCTATTCTCATAGGGGCATTCAGCGATGAAATGGCGCTTGTCATCACAGTTGTAGCATGATCTTGTTTTTGGACCCAAGCTAGTGAACCCACTTTTGTTGTTTCTCTTGATGTTGTCTTCCTTGGCCTTGGAAGGATCAACCCAAAAAGATTTTGCATGGAAGGCCATGTGATCATTGTAGTGGAATTCCAAGTCTTCCGGATAGGTCATACTCCAAGATGCCCTATATTGTTCTTGAGGGATCACTTCTTCTACGGAATTGACCGTCAAGGCAAGATTGTTCCCTTTTGACATACCAATGGCACGATTGCGAGAATCATGGGAGTTTTGCTCGAGCACCTTGAGGGCTTGCATCTCGTGCACGGCTTGTTGAGAGGTGAGAGAGGAATAGCATTCTCTCCCAACAAGAGTCTTGACATCAATGGGTTCAAACGGCATCATGCAATCAATGTACTTATCCTTGATCCAAGAGTCATTGATGTGGGTGGCACCCACATTCCGGAAAGCATCGGCAACGGTGATGAGTCTTCCATACATGTCTTCATGATCTTCATCCGGTAGCCTCATGAATCCTTCGGCTTTATTCCGAAGAGAATTGTACTTGTTCCTTCTCATGCTATCACTTCCAATGCAACTAGCGGCCAAACCATCCCAAGCTTCCTTGGCGGTGGTGAAATTCCGAACACGAGACAATTCATTTGTCCCCACACTAGTTTGGATCATGTGCAAGGCAGTGACATTGAGTTGACTATCAACCGCTTCTCTTCTAGTCAACTTGTTGGGGTTGTAGGGCTTGAAGCCATCCACAATGATTCTCCAAAGTTCATTGGAGGCACTGCAAACATGAGAACGAAACTCAAGTCGCCATGTATCGAAATCTTTAACATTAAACTTAGGTGGGTCACCCCGAATGTTTATATGAGGATGAGGAACCGGGATATCGGGAGATAGGAAAGGCGGAGGCACTTGATTGTATCCAATACCTCCACTAGTAGAAGTACCGGGGGATTTAATAGTGGTTAAGTTATCACCATTCAAGGGTTTGGTAGAGGAGGGTAATGACGACGCATCTCCCTCTTCTAACAAATCCTTGTCCTTTCCCTCTATGACGGGAGCAACGGGGGGAACCGGAGTCAAAAGCTCGGAAATCATTTTTCTCATGGTTTCCACTTGAGCATCCATGGCGGACCTCAAGGATGTTTCCATTGCCTTGAATTCATCCATGGTGACCATCTTTGCGGCCCCTTCCGTACCCTCGTCATTCGGTATACTCTTAGGCGGTTAAGCCCGAAATAAGAGCCGAGGCTCTGATACCAATTGAAAGGATCGTATGCCGCACCTAGAGGGGGGGTGAATAGGTGCTAACCAATTTTTAGTTCTTTTTCAAATTAGGCTTGACACAAAGGTAAATTCTCTAGATATGCAACTATGTGAATTTCCTTATATGACAAGGTCAACGACTAAGCAAGATATGGCTACGCAATATATAGAGGAGATAAAGGATAGAGGTAACCGAGAGTGGAGCACACGGAGACACGGAGTTGATTCCCGTAGTTCCCTTCCTTTGCAAGAAGGTACGTCTACGTTCGGAGGAGTGTGGTCGCTACGAAAGCCAGACCAACAGTCACGAAGACTTCACTCAGGTCTCCTGTGAGCAACGCCACGAAGGCCTAGCCCACTTCCACTAAGGGATTTCCTCGAGGCGGAAACCGGGCCTTTACAAGGTTCTTGGGGCACACATCCACAACCAAATTGGAGGCTCCCAAATCTATAACAACACAACAATCAACAACAATACATCAACAACAAACAACTAGGGATCCAAATGGGAACACTAGCAAAGGGGCCCTCAAGCATATGAGGGGGAAATGTAAATCGCTTCGGTGAGGATGTAGATCGGTGTCTTCTCCTTTGAATCTCCAAAGATCAAGAGCTTTGGTTGGGTGAGGGAGGAGATCTTGCAAATCTTGTGTTCTTGGAGTGGCTCTAATGGTGGTGAGGCTTGGCAAATTTTTGGTCAATGATTGAGCAACTTGTCCCATTGGAGAAGGGAGCTATTTATATGAGTGGAGCTCTCAGATCTGACCGTTGTGGACGATTTTCAGTAACACCGGAAGTACCGGCCAGGAGGGCCGGAAGTTCCGGCTGGCACCGGAAGTTCCGGCCATGAGGACCGGAAGTTCTGGCTAGATTCTTCCGCATCAGACGAGCAGGCAGTTTGAGATTTGGGCCGAACTAGGGCGGAACTTCCGGTGACCGGAAGTTCCGGCCAAGTTCCGGAATTGCATAAAAACCATACTGGACATACTGAGCCACAATTGCGATGTTTCCGGAACTTGCCCGGAAGTTGGGCGGAAGTTCCGCTGACCGGAACTTCCGGCCTTCTTCGCCGGAACTTCCGGCCAGCAATCAAAAACTTCAATGAGAACGGCGCTGAGAAGCCTCTGCTTGGAGCATCTGGGCGGAAGTTCCGCTAGCTGGGGCCGGAACTTCCGCCAGAAGAGAAAAACCTGCAGAATCTTCATAACTGACACACTATACCACCATCCATGTATATATAATGAAATCTTGTACCTGTCTACATCAACACACATAAATATATACCTAGTGTTGACATCAAACACACAAAACCCAAAAGGGCGGGAAATGTTCTTTCAGTTTTGCTTGGTCTTGTCCTATACTCCTTTCTTATGACACCATGTTCATATACAACATATAAATATTTTCATCTCCATGATACTTTTAGTTCCTACAAAATGGTTAGTTCTCCAAACATATGATATAATAATTTCAACCAAGATGCAAGATCTAGTAATTATAAAGAAACCATACAAGAAGCAAATATATACAACAGAACACTCCTTTTATTTTGTTTTGTTATGGGAAAAGTTTTAATGATATGGACTTTGCAATGGTTTCATTGGCTTGAACAACACACGCTTAAGATCGACCCTGACTTCTTCATTGCTCATCCTTATCATTTACTTTCCAAATTTTTATTTAAATTGAGGCTCCTTATTTTATTTGTTTAATAGCAGTAGGTAAACTTAGTTCTAATATATCGGGGTCCCATGGTGTGATGAAACTAATAAAACCATTTAACACTCATCACAATGAAACACACCACAAAGCATAAATAAAATTACAACAGAGTCTAACTTTCTTTCTATGCATTGGCATTTTGTATACGAAAGAATCACATCAAATAGAAGTAAAACAATGTGTATTATCATTAGGTAATTTTAATTTATAATTATTAGAAACATAAATATGTCACATATTACCTCCTCTTTCATAATAGCTACAAGTAGTAGAAGCAAATATGACAGCATAACAATTAGATTGGTACAAGTTTGTAATCTTTGGGACATGTAGAGGATCTTTAAAATAATATGAATTTTTTTAACATGCTTCCCTCTCTCAAAATAGTTTCAAGAATTCACACCAATCTCAAAAGCATGGTTGCAAGAAGATTTTTCATAAGATAATTCAAAACTATGCACATATTTCTCACTTAAAGCAAATTTCTCCTCTATGGTGTAAATAGGAGAGGTCAAGAATGATATAGGACTCTCGTGAATGAGAGTATCATTACAACCAACAAGAATATAATTTTCTTTGTATCCTCACATAAGCTAGTAATTATTGTTTCACAAGGAGGATCATCAAGAATAATTGGATCTCTACTTGGAACTATAGTTTTATCCGCCCATGTCATAGTTAGTATTGTCACACAAGGAGGGTCATCTAAGGCTTTATCATAAAACATATCTAAACCATATTCCTCATTATCTAAAATTATTATCAACAATAATCTCATTGGGCATATGTTGATATTCATCATCAGAATGAGAGTCATAAAACCAAAGTCTACCATCAACATAAATAGGTTCATGATTAAGAATGGCTTGAGCTTGAGTATCAACCTCATCTATGGATGGTTAAGGTGGAGGTTCCCACTCTTCCTTCTCTAGTTGTTCATCATTTTCCTCTTCTTGCGGTTGCATGTGCATCCCCAAACTTATACTTTATCACCCTCTTTCTGCAAAACATTAGTGCTTTCTTGGGCAGCAGTGCCCCTCTTATTGAAGTCAACAACATACATATTTTCCATGAAGTTGTTTATACAATAAGTAATAATAAGAGTGATTACACCTATAAACTTATTAGCTATAGGAAAAGTTTCATAATTTCATAAATGAAGATTTCCAATTGATACAACGTCGAGTAATCCCTCGCAAATCAAGAGAACATGAGATTCAAAATCCACAATGGCTTGTTCACTGGGATAGCATGATAGCTGAATGAGCTACATGACAAGATGCATATGACATCTAGTCGGCATTTCCAGAGTTCCAACCTTGAAGTCTGGTCTCGTAGAGGGGAGCAATGCCAGGCCTGCAACGACGCTTCAGTTAATGTATGGCAATAAATGTTCATCTCAAGCTAAGATATATCCAACAGTCACGATGTTATAGGGTTATCAGACTGTATTAGCACCATAATGGCAAACCTTGTAATAATTATGAACATCACGTGGCTCTGGGATGGTTATATAAATCCTAGAGAGGGGTGGTAGGGTGGCACATGATATATCAAACCCTAATTTCTCCTTGCACTTTCCTTTTCGTGTTGTGTTCTTATTTCCCACTTGCATCCTTGCTTCCAAACATTACTTTGTTAGTCAGGTCTTACTACTTTGCTACCTCTGTTGTTCTACCTATCCTAGCAGTATCCTGACACGTGGTAGATACACTGGTAGAAAAAAGGCCTTCCGTCCAACCCCATTAGTCGTGGAAATGCAAAAACCGCGACCAATGGTGCCTTTAGTCGCGGCTCGGTTGGCCAACCGCGACCAAAGGCCTGGGCCCAGCGCGCTCGGTGGCCAGCTGGTGGACGGGAGGGGATTTAGTCGCGGTTGGCCTGGCCAACCGCGACTAAATATCCTCGGGCCTGGCCCAAGGCGCTTTAGTCGCGGTTGGCCGGGCCAACCGCGACTAAAGCCCTCCCCTATATATACCATCCAGCCCACGACACTTAGCCATTTGGTGCCCACTTCTCTTCACAAACTTCACAAGGGGGTGTATGGTTTGCTTTTGGCTCCTCTTATGCACACAAGGTGTTTGATGAAATGTCCCAAGAGCATGAAACAAACATGATATGAAGTGTCGGAGCCACACTTGATCGAGCTTCCTCATTTATTTTTTCCTCCTCGATCGCGGTTAGCAACAACACTTGAACCTTTCATATATATGTGTCATTGATAAAATATGCATATGTGTGTAGTTCATTGTTTAATTTCTATTTAGTTTAACAAATGCATGATGGTTAATTATATATTTTGTATTATAATAATGCGGATGAATCGGCAATGGATGTATGCTAGCCGACTCTCCGGCGAATTCACTACGGGTTTGAAAGATTTCCTCGTAGTGGCTAATGCGAACAAGCGGGGGTTTTGTTATCTCGTCCATGTGTTAACCGTAAGAATCGGAAGGGTTACTCTTCCTCAAGGGAAGTTCACGTGCACCTGATTCGGCATGGTTTCATGCCAAGCTATAATTGTTGCACCAAGCATGGAGAAAGAGGGGTTATAATGGAAGAAGATGAAGAAGGGGATGATTTCATCGATGAGAGCTATCTTGATCATTTCGGTGATACTTTCATGGATGATGCTGAAGGTGGGGAAGGTGAAGGGGAAGGTGATCAAGAAGAGGCACGTGATGAGCCCGCTGATGATCTTGGTCGGACCATTGCTGATGCACGGAGTCGGCTAGCGAGCCGAAAAGGAGAGGGAGAATTTGGATCGCATGTTAGAGGATCACAAAAAGTCGCTGTACCCAAGATGCGATAATGGTCTGAAAAAGCTGGGCTGCACACTGGATTTGCTGAGATGGAAGGCACGGGAAGGTGTAGCTGACTCGGGATTTGAAAACTTGCTGAAAATGTTGAAGAATATGTTTCCAAAGAATAACGAGTTTCCCTCCGGTACGTATGAAGCAAAGAAGGTTGTCTCGCCCTCTAGGTTTAGAGGTTACGAAGATACATGCATGCATCAACGATTGCATCCTCTACCGCGGTGAATACGAGAATTTGAATGAATGCCCGGTATGCACCGCATTGCGTTATAAGATCGAGAGCGATGACCCCGGTGACGATGTCGAGGGCCGAAACCCGGGAAGAAGGTTCCCGCCAAGGTGATGTGGTATGCTCCTATAATACCACGGTTGAAACGTCTGTTCGGGAACAAAGAGCATGCCAAGTTGTTGCGATGGCACAAAGAGGACCGTAAGTCGGACGGGGAGTTGAGACACCCCGCGAGATGGAACGCAATGGAGAAAGATCGACAGAGAGTTTAAAGATTTTGCAGGCGACGCAAGGAACATAAGATTTGGTCTAAGTACAGATGGCATGAATCCTTTCGGCGAGCAGAGCTCCAGCCATAGCACCTGGACGGTGACTCTATGCATCTACAACCTTCCTCCTTGGTTGTGCATGAAGCGGAAGTTCATTATGATGCCAGTGCTCATCCAAGGTCCGAAGCAACCCGGCAGCGACATCGATGTGTACCTAAGGCCATTAGTTGATGAACTTTTACAGTTGTGGGGCAGACCTGGTGTCCGTGTGTGGGATGAGCACAAAGAAGAGGAATTTGACCTATGAGCGTTGCTTTTCGTAACCATCAACGATTGGCCTGCTCTTAGTAACCTTTCGGGACAATCAAATAAGGGATACAATGCATGCATGCACTCGCTTACATGAGACCGAAAGTGTACATTTGCCAAATTGTAAGAAGAACGTGTACCGGGGCATCGTCGATTTCTTCCCAAAAATCATAACGTAAGAAAGCGCGGCAAGCATTACAACGGCAAGGCGGATCACCGGCCGAAGCTCGCGGAACGCACTCGGTGCTGAGGTATTTGATATGGTCAAGGATTTGAAAGTCATCTTTGGAAAGGGTCCGGCGGACAATCAATTCCGAAGGGAGCTGACGGGCACGCACCCATGTGGAAGAAGAAATCTATATTCCGGGAGCTAGAATATTGGAAAGTCCTAGATGTCCGCTCTGCAATCGACGTGATGCATGTTACGAAGAATATTTGCGTGAACCTGCTAAGCTTCTTGGGCGTGTATGGGAAGACAAATGATACAAAGGAAGCACGGCAGGACCAGCAACGCTTGAAAGACCCTGATGACCGAGCATCCGGAATGGTTTCAAGGTCGTGCCGGCTACACTCGACCAAAGAAGAGAAGGTCATCTTTTTTGAATGCTTGAGCAAGTATTAAGGTCCCGTCTGGATTCTCGTCCAATATAAAGGGAATAATAAACATGGCGGAGAAAAAGTTCCAAAACCCGAAGTCTCACGACCGCCACGTGATTATGACGCAATTGCTTCCGATTGCTTTGAGGGGCTCCTGCCGGAAAATGTTCGAGTAGCCATTGTGAAGCTATGTGCATTCCTCAATGCAATCTCTCGGAAGGTAATCAATCCAGAAGTTCTACCACGGTTACGAACGATGTGGTCCAATGTCTTGTCGGTTTCGAGTTGGTGTTCCCGCCATCCTTCTTCGATATTATGACGCACCTCCTGGTTCACCTAGTCGAAGAGATTTCCATTCTCGGTCCTGTATTTCTACACAATATGTTCCCCTTCGAGAGGTTCATGGGAGTATTAAAGAAATATGTTCGTAACCGTGCTAGGCCGGAAGGAAGCATCGCCAAGGGCTATGGAAATGAGGAGGTAATTGAGTTTTGTGTTGACTTTGTTCCCGACCTTAAGCCGATTGGTCTTCCTCGATCGCGGCACGAGGGGAGACTAAGTGGAAAAGGCACGATCGGAAGGAAATCAACGATATGTATGGACGGCCATTCTCTGATTGAAGCACACCACACAGTTCTGACCAATTCCAGCTTGGTGGCTCCGTACTTTGAGAAACACAAGAATATTTTACGCTCGGACAACCCGGGGAAGCCTGAATCCTGGATTAGGAAGGCCCACATGGAGACTTTCGGCGGTTGGTTGAGAAAACATTTAATGAGTGACAATGAGGTTGTAGATCAGCTGTACATGTTGGCCAAGACACCATCTTCGACTATAACGACTTTCCAAGGGTACGAGATAAATGGGAATACATTTTACACGATCGCCCAAGATAAAAAGAGCACCAACCAAAACAAGTGGTGTCCGCTTTGATGCGACAACCGAGAATGGGCAAAAGGTCACATATTATGGTTACATAGAGGAGATATGGGAACTTGACTATGGACCCTCCTTCAAGGTCCCTTTGTTCCGGTGCAAATGGTTCAAGCTAACGGGAGGTGGGGTAAAGGTGGACCAGCAATACGGAATGACAATGGTGGATTTCAACAATCTTGGTTACCTTGACGAACCATTCGTCCTAGCGAAAGATGTCGCTCAGGTTTTCTATGTCAAGGACATGAGTAACAAACCGAGGAAACGGAAAGATAAGAAAACGATCAGTACATCATGCGATGATCCAAAGCGCCACATTGTTCTTTCAGGGAAAAGAAACATCGTGGGAGTGGAGGACAAGACAGACATGTCAGAAGATTATAATATGTTTGGTGAAATTCCACCCTTCAAAGTGAACACCGATCCAAGCATTAAGTTAAATGATGAGGATGCTCCATGGATACGGCCCAATCGTAAGCAAGCAGGGACACAAGGGAAGAAATGATGTGTAATAATTTATTGTACCAAACTTTGTTGAATGGATCATGTGAATTATATTGCCCGTGATGTGTTTGGTATCCATTTTCGAATGATTCGATTGATTCGAGAGATAGCACTGATGATACATGAAATTTGGAGTGATCGATTTAGTCATACTCCTGCCTAGGCGTATAATATGCATACTCGTAGTCTTCATAGTCGCCGCCGTTGTACTGGTAGTCGTCGCCTTCTAAGTTGCCGCCGTCGTCGTCGTCGCTGTCGTCGCCGTCGTCGTCGGGCGGCGCTCGTGGCTCGAACCGAGGGTAGCGCAGGCGGGGGATATCGCCGGCCGTGATGTAGTCCATGACGCTCTGCGGAGTCCGGCCGTACCACCATAGCCGACGGCCGGCCTCGTGGAAGTTCCCGGGAGGCGGACCGTCCTCCTCATACCCGGCGAGCGCCCTCTCACGCCGATTGATGAAGAAGGCGTCCCAAGTATGCTGGTTATCGAGATGCCGGCGGGGATTCATCCGCTGCTCCGGCGTGAGGTCGAGGTAGTAGTGGTTCGTGATGGCCGCCCGGCGCGCGTACCCGAGGGAGGGAGGGACCGGCACGCCGCCGGCGCTTAGGCTCCGGCCCGGCGGGGACGCGGTAGCCCGGTGGGCAAGGGTAGTTCGAGGCGCAAAGCTCCTCCACCTGCTGGTAGGTTAGAGTGGGTGCGGTGGAAGCCATGAGAGAGTGATGAGAGATTGTAGAGATGTGATAATGCTGGCCAAGCCGGGCAACATATATGTAGTGAGAAATGGCGGGAAAAATGGGAGCGGGAAGACAGGAGGCAGGAAGAAAGTGGCGGGAAGAAAGAGGCGGGAAGAAAGAGGCGGGAAGAGGGGGTGCAACTGTGACGCGTGGGTGGACGCACTGCTCGATGAGATAAAGCATGTAGCGGGGCCGGAAAGACAGAGGCGGGAAGAGGGGGCCGACGGAAAGACAGAGGCGGGAAGAGGGGGCCGACGGAAAGACAGAGGCGGGAAGAGGGGCCGGCGGAAAGACAGAGGCGGGAAGAGGGGGCCGACGGAAAGACAGAGGCGGGAAGAGGGGCCGGCGGAAAGACAGAGGCGGGAAGAGGGGCCGGCGGAAAGACAGAGACGGGAAGAGGGGGCCGGCGGAAAGACAGAGACGGGAAGAGGGGGCCGGCGGAAAGACAGAGGCGGCCGGGAAGAACTGGTGGGAAGAACTGGTGGGAAGAGGGAGGCGGAAAGATTTTTAAATGAATTAGTTTTATTTTTCTGAATTTTTTGATATATTATTTGTATTTTTTAGATTTTTAAATGAATTAGTTTTACTTTTCTGGATTTTTTGATATATTATTTGTATTTTTAAGATTTTAAATGAATTAGTTTTATTTTCTAATTTTTTTGATATATTATTTGTATTATTCACATTTAGAAATGAATTAGTTTTATTTTTCTAAATTTGTTGATATATTATTTTGTATTTTTCACATTTACAAAGGAATTAGTTTTATTTTTATGAATTTTTTGATGTATTATTTGTATTTTTCACATTTAGAAATGAATTAGTTTTATTTTTCTAAATTTGTTGATATATTATTTTGTATTTATAAAATTTACAAATAGAAAAAATTTCGAAATAGGCCTTTAGTCGCGGTTGGCCGGCCAACCGCGACTAAAGCTCATTTCCGCGGGAACCGCAAAAACGGGCGAAAAAAGGGATTTAGTCGCGGTTGGTGTGGCCAACCGCGACTAAAGGTACCTTTAGTCGCGGTTGGCCACACCAACCGCGACTAAATCCCCTCCCTTTAAATACCCGCGCCGCCCCGCGGGCGCAACACTTCTTCTTCCTCGCCCGCTCCGTCTGCCGATCGCCGCGCGCTCGATCTTCTCTCTCGCCGCACCGCCAGGCTGCCCGACCGTCGCCCGTCGTGTCGCCGCACTCGACCGTCGCCGCTCGCCGATCTTCTCTCTCGCCGCGCCGCGCCGCCAACCACCGCGCGCTCCTCGTCGTCGCCGCGCGCTAGCCGTCGGGCCGGTGCCGCGCCGCCGCCGCCACAGATCGCCGCTGCCCGACAACGACAGCAGCGTAAGGACTCGCGCGCGCCGCCGTCTCAGATCGCCGCCGCCGCTGCCGCGCCGCCGGCCGTGTCCTGCAGAGAACGGAACGAGAGAGGAGAGAGAGAAAGGGCCAGGGGCGCCTAGCCGTCCCACTTTTTTTTTGTTTTTTTTTCAATTTGTAACTAAGTACTTAACAAAAAAATTACTTAACAAAAAAAGTACTTAAAAATTAAAACTTCAAAATTTGTAACTTACAAATTGTAACTTAAATGAAAAATAGTTTTAAGTAATTTGTAACTTCAATTTTTTATTTAACTTAAAAATTGTAACTTTAAATGAAAAATAGTTTTAAGTAACTTAATTAAACTTAAATTAACTCTAATTAAAAAAATAATAGTTCTAAATAGTAATTAAATTAAATTTTAATTAACTTGAATTAAAATAGTGTGCTAAGTATATTGCAACTTAAAAAACAACTTATAATAAATTTAAGTACTTGTATAAGTAGGGCACCGACCCCGCGTGTATACGGAGGGGGCGGCGTGTGCCGCCGCCTCGTCGCCCCCTCCGTATACGCGCGGGTTTGTCTATGTGTTGTCCTCGGCACCGCCACCGCCACCGCCCTCTCTCCTTTTGCCACCGCCCTTTCGCCACCGCCACCGCCACCGCCCTCCTTCTTCACTTAATTAATTAGTTTTTACTACATGTTTTCAGGACTGACATATGGAGGACGATAGAGCTGACCCGATTGTGGACAACTATGATCAAGAAGTTGAAGAACAGATATTTGGCATCATAAAAGGCGATATTCCTTATGTGCCGACCGAACAAGATGAAGAGGATATTTCTTCTTATATGAATCTTGACGGTCAAGATGAAGGCCGTCAGCAAGATGATGGGGAAGAAACGTCGATAAACGATGATCTTCAATTGCAAGTAGCAACCAGCTCCGGCGCCGAGGTATATATATACATTTTGCCTCTGGTGATACAAACCTACTGATTTGAATAAATATGTGTGTACTAACACGCGCGACTCTCTTTCTTATTTTAGCCCTCGGCCGGATCGTCGAAAAAATCGAGTACGTCGTCGTCAAAGCGTGGCGCAACCAAGACGCTCAAACCAGGAGAAACATATACCATCGAGGTTGTCGACGAGTGCAACCGGCAGGCGCTGGAGCCCCGAAGTACACCACCAAGTTTATCAACCAATGCGGAGCCGTTGTTAGAGACAACATCTCGATCACCCTCCGGGAGTGGAATGAGCCAAAGAAGGCACGTCTTGGTTTCACTTTTGTCGACAAGAGAACTAAAAAGGATTGCTTTCAAAAGCTTATGGAGCATTTCATCCTACCTCCGGAATACCACATATTCGATGAGGCGGGTAACAAGATTCAGGAAAACAAGGAGAGGAGGAGGCTACTCAAACACTTCGCTCTTGGTAAGATGGTCGATACATTCCGGAAATTCAAGCAGAATCTAGCCCGTGACTATGTCAACCAGAACAAGACTCCGGAATTCAAAGGACAGTATGAGAGACTTCAACATGATTGGCTAGAATTTGTGAAGCAGAAGAAATCGGAGCATTTCATTGAAATATCGAAAAAAAAATAAGGAAAATGCGGCTAAGAAGGAGTACAATCATGTTATGGGGCCAGGAGGGTATCGCTTTTGGGAGCCTAAGTGGGAGAAGATGGAGAACGAGCCGAGGAGGCGAGGAATCCGTCCGTGTACGGAGGGATGGGACCGAAGGGCCAAAAGCTGGTAGTACGGGCATGGGGGAACGCTAGACCCGGAGACAGGGGCGTGTGTTTACGGGAACAAAATGTTTAAACCCACCCAAGCCCTTATTGACGCAATGAGGGATGCTCAAGAGGGGAAGATCAAGTTCAACAGAGAGAACGACGCGGCGACAAGAGCCCTCGGGAATCCCGAACACGGAGGACGTGTACGAGGCATGCCCGGGAACATTACGTGGAAAGAAGGGTTCTCCCGGGACGATGACCCGTACGGTTACGTGAAGCCGTAAGAGAAAGTCGGATCGGGATGCGGATGTTGTGGCGCGGTTGGCATCGGAAGTCGATGAGATGAAGAAAACCCTGTCTATACTAGTACGAGAGAGATCGGCAGTCGGGACGCATGAAGATCATCCAGCGGATCTCGGAAGCCGGCAGCGGAGAAGCGGCGTGGCTTCCACGGAGGTCCGGCCGGCTACCGATGCACCGGAGATCCAAATTACTGCACCGGAGCCTCCTCGCTACCCCGTGGACGATGTAAAGGCGATGAAAGAATGTCATCCGCATTATCCTACCGGGAACATGTCCACGAAGGTAGCCATCGGCGGTGCTTTGCCATGTGAGCTCGGAGCACTCCACCACAACAACCCCATTGCGGATGGCTATGCTCGTGTCACGGTGGAGGAAATAGTCCCGGGGTTTGAGGACCCGGAGATTGACATTGCTACACCCGAAGGGGAGAGAAGACTTGGAGGTGTCAAGCGCCGGTTTATTCTCTCGGAAAAGAAGTTTATCAAGTTTCCAGACGAGGCGCCAAGGCGAACAAGTCCACCCCCCTCCGGTGGTGGTGGCGGCGGCGGCAGCGGTGGTGGTGGTGGTTCACCTACACCTCCTTCACGTCAGCCGACGCCGCCCCCCAATTCACCTCCGGCGGGTAAGCAGACGCCGCCCCCCAGTCCACCTCCAGCGAAGAAGCAGCCGCCCCCGGCAAAGAAGCTGAAGCAGTCCTGGACTATTAACCCGGAGCCTTATGTACCTAAGATCACAAAGGTACCGGAGCCATCACTGAAGCCTCTCATCCGGAGACCTTATGACCTTAGTGTGGAGGAAAATGCAGCGGTCGTGGCTGCTCAGCATGAGAAATGGATGGCGGACTGCAAGAAGAAAAGAGAGCCCGAGCCCAAGCCAGTATATTCTGACAAGCAAAAGAGTTGGGCTAAGTCATTTTTGAACACACCGTCCCAAGCCGCGAAGAATCTGCCTGACGACTATTCACGTGAACTTCGTAGGCAAGCACTCATGTTGAAGGAGAAGCAAGAGTTGGCGGAGAAGCAGGAGAAGAAAGCCTTGGAGGAGGCCGAGAAAGAATTAGAAAGTAAAAAAAAGGGAAACAAGTTGCCCAGCTCGGGGAACAGAGTAAACAATCCATCGCCCCTCTCATAGTGAAAGCCGCCGGTGAGGATGCCCCCGATATCATAGCAGCTACGGCAGCACATGGATTGACTGTAGCGAGTGCCAAAGAACAAGCGGCCAACTTTGTTCTGACTCTTCGTGCAGTGTTAGGCCTTGATGATGCGCCAGTAATGAAGGACGTAGTAATTACATATGTGTCGAATGGGCCTCTCATCGAGCTCCGCGCAGGAAAAGGATCTACCTCCACAAATGACAGATCTCGCTAAATTGGTACAAGGCTTACATAAAATTAAAAAACGCCAAAGACTATATTTATGCGGAAGTTAGACCCGAGCATCACTTCAAACATTACTATGTACAAATTCATCGGAGTTAATTGTTCCAGACTTTTCAATCTGCGCGAGCTCGACAAATCTATCATCAGTTGCTACGTTCGTAAGTGATTTATTTCTACCCCATCTCGTTCATTGCCCGCACTATATATATATATTGTCCTAACTATCTTGTTGTGTATGCAGTAATGAAGAAGCGGGAATGCATAATAAGGAACATCCATGATGTTGGGTTCATTGACCCACAAATCGTTAATTCATATGTGTTAGAACATTTTCCCGCCGACGTGGAGGAAGACCTGTGGCAGTTTTTTTCAAAGCAGGAACTCAAAAGTGATATTCTATTTCCTTACCATTTTGGGTGAGTGTTTCTGTCTTGAGCACATTCTCTTTTGTTTACTCCATGCAAGGTATGTGGCTAATCGATGAGTTAATTATGCATGACTGTGCATGTATCGTGTCCGCAGGTTCCACTCGGATTCTGCTAGTAATTCAATTTCACGACTCCACGGTTCTCGTCCACGACTCTCCGAATATGAATGCAAAGCTTTGGGCCGACATGAGAAAAATGATGCAGAAGTAATTATTTTCATTCACTTGCGCTCTATATCGATCGGCCTATTTCGTTCATTTCCTAATATCAAGTAACTAATAACTCTCTTGTTCATTTAATTTTCTTTGCCTCGTAGGGTTTGGACACGGTTCGTAAACACAAAGGTCGGTGAATTCAAAAAAGAGCTACAATTTAAAAGGGTAGTGTCCGGGACTCGGGGATATTCAGCCAAAGGGGACCAATCTATGTGGATACTATGTTTGTGAGATGATCCGGTGATACACCTCTCGAGCGGGTTTCGTGTGAGAACAACATCAAGAGGAATAACCTCCGGAAGACGCTTAGTCTAGAAGCTCGCTTCCGACCACTTCAAGAGGAACTAGCCGGATGGATCGCGAAGGAAGTCATCGATCCTAGAGGAGAACACTATGTAGAGGACGTAGAACTTCATATGCAGTAAATCATATGTATGAAAACTTGTTCAAAATTGTATATGGTCATCCGATATTGAATATATATTGTCAATTCCTCTTGAATTCCTTTGGTTCTAATTTCAAATTTGTTTGTTCATATGCATGTATATGTAGTACCGTAGAATATGTGAAACTCCTTCAAAATTAAAATAAAACAGAAAAGAAAATAAAACAATACAAACTAAAAAGAAACCAGGTTTAGGGGGGGCTAAAACCCTAAACCTCGCGGCGGTCTTTAGTCGCGGTTGGCCAGGAGAACCGCGACTAAAGGTCCTCCGCCCCGAAGGACTGCTGGCGGCCACGTGGAGGCGCCTTTAGTCGCGGTTCGTAAGAAACCGCGACTAAAGGGGGGGTGGGCTTTAGTCGCGCTTGCTTGGTCGCGGTTGCGCAACCGCGACCAATGGCAGTTGCGAACCGCGACCGAAGCCGTTTTTTCCACCAGTGATACAAGGATGAATGGTGCACAATCTCACGCAGTTGTTGTGACATTATATGACAACTTTTACCAGTTACCAACTTAAATTTTGGGACTTTAGTTTGTTTTTTAGCCGATGGAAGCAAATGTTATCGCATATAATGTTGCTACATTGGAAATTGGGCCTGATGCTTCATTTAGCTAGATTATGCCTGAGCATCCAATCTACCAGTTTTTTTTTAAGCTGTACAGTGAGTTTCCTCACTCCAATATACTAGTTTTGGTCCTTGTATAATTCTTATTAAAGAGATATGAAATTGTGAAGAAAAAACATTTGTGGACCCACTAAAAATATTGCAAGCATTTGAACGGACAACAAGGACACACTGAAGGCAACCCCGCTCATGAGTACAACATGGAGTATAAATGCTGCACAGTTTACATATACAAAAAAAAATGCAACATATCTACAGAAATTTTAAGAAAGATGCAATGTTTGATAAATTTGAATTATCTTTTGTTAGAAGCCCAAAAGTTTAACAAGAAAAGAGCAACTTGTGTTGATTCAGATAAAACACATATAGCACCTCTTTCCGATTAAAAAACATTTTATCATTTCTTGGTAAGTGCTACCACATACCGATATAAAAAGGTTCAATTTGAGCATAATCAGACAAAAATACATTGGGAGATCCATTTACATATTCTAAAAAGGAGGTAATTTTACATTGCAAAAAATTGTTGGCTACATTTTTCAGAACAAGGTAATAGCGCATTTAGGATAAAGTATAATTACAATGCAGTGAAAAGTGCAAATTATGCATACGCAGAATAAAAAAACAAAGTGTGCAAGGAGAAAAACTGGGTCGATTCTAAACCGCTCAGGAGTAGAAGAATTCTCGGCCCTTTGATTGTCAATTTGTCATAGAACAAACACGCACACGCACATACATGCACATGCACATGCACATAAAAATACAAAAAAGAGCCAACATGCATACCAAACAAACAACAAGAAGAAAAAAACAGAGGCTGCTTTATCGACGGAAAAACCCAGCAGCGGCTGCGCCTAGTCAACACAGGGCGGCATCAGCGGCTAGAATAGGGTCGCCAGCCGCTTTGGACGGTAGAGACGTTGACTAAAAATTAGTCAGGTTTAGCGATTCCGGTTGAAAAGGTCACTTGTAGTTGTAGTAGCAAAATAAATCAGTAATCCCCTCCCTTACATTACACGGTAAACCTCCTGTAATCATGCAGATCATGTACATTTCAGTGAACTTATGGCCCAGAAACATCACTAAATCAAAATTACTACCAACTTAATCGACGAGCTTCAGGCCGAAGCCCACATCTTCGCAGTGTTGCAGGAACGGCACGTGCGCCACCGGGTCAAGATCCTTGCCGCCACGGCACACGAGAGACGGCGGCGAGTGCAGGCACGGCTCCACCGACGCCGGCCTCACGCACGCCACGTCCGCGCTCCTCCCGCTCCAGTCCA
The DNA here is from genome assembly GCF_022539505.1 of Lolium rigidum. Lineage (NCBI taxonomy): Eukaryota > Viridiplantae > Streptophyta > Magnoliopsida > Poales > Poaceae > Lolium > Lolium rigidum. The sequence goes on from NC_061508.1 coordinate 42,703,013, forward strand.
GCGGGACCAGCAGCCATGGCCGCAGCCCGGCCAGCGCGTGCGCCACGTACCCGAACGTCGACCACCCCGTGGTCACCATCCCGTCCGAGTAGCTCAGCAGGAAGATCTCCGCCAGCGCGCGCTCGTTGTGCGCCCGCGCCTCCGTGTGCTGCTCCCCGTCGTGGCTCGGCTGGTACACCGTCACCACCTCCCCGGACGCCGTCGCGTTCGCGTAGTACGTGCCGTGGAGCTTCTCGTAGTACTCCGGCTTCAGCGACACCACCAGCACGGCCGTCGTCTTCGCCCTCGCCGTGCTGATGTTCGCCGGCAGCGCGGCAGGGGCGGCGGCAGGCTCGTCGGTCACTTGCGGCAGGAGATGGTTCTCCCGCGTGCACCGGACGATGCGTTCGTACATGGCCTCGAACGGGACCCCGCTCTGCGGCACGACGCGCACCTGCACGCCCAGACGCTCGTCGGCGCCGGCGAGGTAGCCGTCGAAGAACCTCTGCACGATCCCCCACGCTCGGTTGCCCGGGTGGAGGAGGTACCTGCCGAGGTGGTGGAACACGGAACCCTTGGCCGGGAACATCCGGCCCAGCTCGTCCCGGTACGTCGGCACCAGGAACAGCGCCACGGCGAAATAGCTGTCGGACCTGAGCACCATCCAGTTGAACCGGTCCAGCGCCCGGTGGTCCTCCTCGCAGAAGGTGTGGTTCCGGAGCCGGAGGTTCATGTTCTCCAGGTGGAGGTACACGTACGGCGGCAGCGCGCTCCCATTCTCGCCGCCGCCATCGTCGTCGTAGCCGACGACGCCGCTCTCGAGCATGCTGACGTAGCTCTCCGGGCAGCTGGACCAGAAGCCGCGGTTCATGTTGGGGAAGCCCGAGGGGGGAAGCAGCCACGAGGACCCCGGGAACGGCTCGCAGAAGAGGCTCACCATCTCGGGGGGCTCGTGGACGAGGAGGACGCGGCCGGTGAGCAGCGCGTAGAGGAAGGTTGAGACGAGGCTGAGCATCCGGTTGCCGAGGCCCTGGATGGGGAGCCACACCACGTACCGGCACTCGCCGCGGTCGCCGTTGCGGCCGGAGTGGAGCTGCGCCCTCGCCTCCCGGTACCGCGCCGTGCCCGGCCCGCACCGGCGGTGGTTCGCTTCGTACTGCCTCAGCTTCCGGGCGAGGTAAGATGACACCGGGAACGGCGACGGCTTCCATCGCTTGGACCCTTCGTACCGGCTGCGGCACGTCGCCGGCTCGTCGAAGTCAGGAGACAGGAGGCCGCCGAGGAGCCGATCCCGGGATGACGACGCGGTACGGCGGGGACCTGTGGTGATGGATCGATCCGGCAAGAAAATGAATAAACGCATGGAACACGGGGCCCGGCCTTAACGTACGGCATCCGGCAGACATGGGTGGCTAAGCTATGAGTACTTTGCTGAAGGAAAGTAGTATTGGTGTCAATCATACTTTGCTGTTTCACCTGCGACCAGAGCTGGGTGTCGGCGGCGATGGAGGCGGCTTGGTCGCCGAAGAGGAAGAGAACCAGCAGCAGCGGCAACGCGGCGAGGAAGACGACCGCGAAGGCGCCCCGACGACGCTTCCCTGCCACCGGTGGATCTCGCGCTCCTTCCATCATCGCCTTGGGAACCATACACAAAAATTGGCACTCTAGTACTCTGCTCCGTTTTCTGGAGCAGCAAGTGGCCGGAGATGTCAACTGTTGCGAATTGCGATGGATTTATACGTTGGCTGTCATCTATAGTAGAATGCCAGAATGGCAAAACAAGCAGATCCAATAGTAGCGGGGTGGCGGTCTGCTGCTTTTGCTTATCATTGACAAGTAATCGCGCACATGTATAATGCAAGTCCCATCTCACCGTAAATTAAGACAGAGTTCATCTTGCATCTCTAACCGATCCCATAAACGGTTAGAGCATATCTAACAGAGCCCGTAAATCCTGCTGGAACCGAACTTTTCCGGCGGATTTACGGGTTCGAGCCGAAACTCGCGCCGATCAGTGACCGACAAAGTGGGCGGCCCGAATACGGAGTTCGGGGGTCTGAAAAACTCCCCGCACGGCCCCTATTAAAAGGGTTCACGGAGGGGAATTCGGTTCGGAAACCCTACTCCCCTCCCGCCGCACCTCTCCCGTCGCCGCAGCCTGCCTCCGCTCCGACGAGCAATCCCGGGCCCTCGGACGCCGCTCCGCCGCTACGGCCACCACCCCGCCCTCCGAAATGACGCGTGTAAGACGCGTGGGTAGGGACGGTGGCCGATCGGGCGGCGAAAGGTCAAGTCGCCGTCTGCCGGGCGTACGGGCGGAGTCGGAGCACGCCACGCGGTCGCGCTCCGATGCTGCATGGAAGCGGGCCGGCCGCAAGTGGCCGGAGCTAATGGCGCGCCGCCTTCAAGCTCGCGTGGAGGAGCCTGTGGCTGCGGTTGCGGAGGGGGAAGCGAAGGCGCCTCCCGCTGCCGGCGCGTGCAGCCGCCGCTGCCGCCGTTGCCCCCGCGCGGCGACGATGACGACGATGCCGACGGACCGCCTCTCCTCTGCGGGAGAACCTCCGGCGCGGCGGCCATCGAGGTGGCGGCGCTCGTCGCCTAGCAACCGCCGGCGACCAAAAACCCTCCGCCGATGCCCCGGTGACAGTATAGTCTCCGGGTACCTAAATTTCTAGTCTAATTAGGTCCGTAGTACCGTAATGTAGATCCAATGCGGATGTATTTTGGCACTGTTATTGTAAATTATGAACGAATTAAGCTTGATCAGATGAAATCGACTGCAATCGCGAAAATCGATTTCCCGCGACGTTTGATTTTCGCGAGTTCGGTTTGCGTTTACGGTTTCTGTTCTGCGCCGTGCCTAAATGCGCTCTCAATTCTTTTTTGGGAGACAGTTTATTCGGTTTCGATAAATACGGGCTCTGTTAGAGATGCTCAGGCCTAAAATTTCTTCGTACCCGCAGCCAAACCCGTAAAATGTCTATAAACGGTTAGAGGCATAAAATTTCTTCATACCCGCACCTAAGCCCCTAAAATGGTTAGGCTGGTGCCAATGCCTCACCTCACTCTCACCCGCCACGTCAGCTTTTTCTCTCACTCTCACCCCACTCACCCCACTCTTATCCCACGTTGCCAATGCACGGGCTATAGTGCCATCTCTCATTTCTCTCTCCTCCACATCACCATTTCCTTTTCACATTAAGTTATTTCACTCGATTTATTTTAGACATTCAAAATAATGCAAGAAAATTATTTTATTCAACTTAAAATGTTACCGATTACATAATAATTAATGAAATTCATAATAAATATTAAATATTACATAAAAAATAAAAATTCTACTCCTCTTCCTCTTCTTCCTGCTCCTCCTCCTCGTCGTCATCTTCTTTCAGACCAAGCTCTTTTTTCACCATCTTGATGGCCTTCGCATGTTTGCGCTTTTCTGCTTCGTCCATGTCGGCGGTTGATCGGTCTTTCATTTTGTTCCATTGCTTGAATAGCTTGGCCTTCACTAAACCCTTCATCATGTTCCTCATCGCGAAGGATTTACTTCCTACCTCACTGCTTGATGAGGTTTCCTTCCCCTTCCTCCTACCCTTACGTGTCGCGGCCTTGGCCCTATCGCGGCCCGTTGGACGCTCTTCCTCCGTGTCGCCTATCGCCTCGCTAGAGCTGTACTCACCAGAAGTTCCTAGACGGCTTCTCTTGGAAGTGGAGTCGGTTCCACTACCAGGACCATGTTGTCCTTTCCACTTCGCTTCATTTTTTACAGCATCCCACCAGTGGTGCCGTCTGAACGGCTGAGTCACTCTTTTGTCATTCGCGTACCTCTCCATTGCCGCCTTCATGACCATCTCATCGTCTGCTCCACTCTGACGTAACGCTAATTTTTCTGAGTACCAACACGGCTACCCCAACGGCTAGCTGAGGTGGACGAATCAGATCGCGCCACCTCAGCTAGCCGTTACACACTACCGCCTCGCTCTCGCCCACCTCTCGCCCGCATCTCGCCCGCCTCTCGCCCGCCCTCTCGCCCGCCCCTCTCTCGCCCCGCCCCGCCAACGCTGCCGCCTCGCTACCGCCCCTCTCTCGCCTCGCTCTCGCCCCCAACGCGGGCGGTAGCTGGGCGGCAGCGGGCGATACCGCCCGGCGCCAGCGCCACCGCCCCGCGCTCGCGTCCCGCCCCACTCCCGCCTGCCTCTCGCCCGGCGGCGGGCGGTACCGCCCCGCCTCCAGCCTCCATTGGCACCAGCCTTAGAGCAGTAAAATATTATACTACTTGACCACCACTCCGTTCCCTATATTTACTCGAGTGCTTGGCGGTTGAGTATAAGAGCATCTCCAGTCGCGTCCCCCAAGCGTCCCCAAAGCAATTTGGGGCACGCCGGACAGAAAATGCGTTCCAGCCGCGTCCTCCAAAGCCCATTTTTGTCCGGCGTGGCCCGATACGGTGTCCGGCGCCCCGAGCCCGTCCCCGTCCCACAGGGGACGCTCCGGGCACGCCGGACACAACGAAAAGCGAGGCGGGGAGTGGCGGGGCCGACCCGTCAGCGACTCATTCAAGTTTTGACCTAACCGTCGCCTACCTCGCGTCGGAAGTTAATCGCGCGATGGCATCTTTGCCTTAATGGCGACGGAGGGGCAGGCGAGACGTCCCGTCGATGCTGCGCAGACTCCACGTGTCGCCGGCGTTCGCACGCCACCGCCCGTTCCCGAGCGATCTTCCCGCCTCTTCTCGCTCTCTTCCCGCGCTCTCTTCCCGCGCTTTCTTCCCGACGTCGGCGTCTATAAAAGGCCTCCCGGCGTAATTTGTAGCCACCACAGCCGCCGGCAACAAACACAACCCTCGTCGCTTCACCGCCGTCTCCTCCACCACCAGTGGCAATGGCGAACCGCCCCGGCGCTGGCCAGTTCACTCCACCGCCGTCTCCTCCACTTCCATTCCCGGATCCGCAGGTCGACATCGACCGCGTCGCCCGGGATGAGCGGAGGCGGTACGGGACGCCGCTTTGGCCTGGCTCTCGTCAGCAGCGGCGGGAGGTACTCGAGGAGGAGGCCTGCCAGCGGCGTGAGGCGGCGCACGCGGCGGATCTAGCGGCGTTCTACGCCCCTGCCTCCGCAGCTGACGAGGCCGCGATTGCAGCAGCGTGGCACGAGCAGACGACGGCGGGCACCAACGATGCGGTCGGCGCCTCTACGCCAAAAGAGATGCGACGGCGCCGAACGGAGGTGATGGAGCAGCACTGGGCTGATGACCTCCGCCGCCAGCAGGTGGAGCAGGACACGCTGTACCGTGAACGGCGGGAAGCGATCGAGCGCCGGCGGCGGGACTCGATCGAGCGCCAGCAGCAGCTGGCCGCGGAGGAGCGTCAGCAGCGGGAGGCAGCGCTGGGGGCAACGGAGGCGGCCTGGGTGAGGCGGGCAGACGAGTTGGCGGCGGAGGCCGACGCGTTGGTGGCGGCGATGATGGAGGCGTCAACGGATGTGGAGGAGGAGGAGGCCGAGGCGGAGGAGGAGGAGACCGAGGTGGAGGAGGATGACGACGACGACGAGTTCGAGTGGTCCGACGACGACGGGCCACACCCGGACGAAACAGCCGATCAGCAACGCGCGCTCGTCGAGTCGTTCGAGTCGGAGAAGAAGCTCCAGGACGACGCCCGTGTCCGCGAAGAGGCGCAGATTCGTCGCGCCGTCGAGCTCTCCCTCCATGCGGTGCAGCAGGGGAGGGCGGACGTCGACGTGGTGCTGGAGCAGCGGCGTCTGGCCACTGCCCTACGCGCGGGGAGGCGGCGCGCGCAGCAAGAGCTGCGGCGGAGGGCAGGCGACGCCGGGACGGGGCCGTCGAACGCACCGCCGGGCGGTCAGTAGGATAGGTTTAGATGAAAGCTAGCCGTTTTCATTCAAACTTTGTAATATATAATCAAAATTGAATGAAAACCTTTATTTTCGTGCACCAATATTTATTTGGGGGCGGCGTTTGGGGGACGCGGCTGGGGAGCGACGTCCCCCAAACGCTCGATCCGGCGCGGTTTGGGGGACGCTATGGGGGACGCGACTGGAGATGCTCTAAGCGGTGTCCCTCAAAGCGTCTCCCAAACGATGCCGAATCGAACGTTTGGGGACGCATTTTGTTCGTGTCACGTTTGGAAGACGTCGCTCCCCAGCCGCCCCCAAACTTTTTTTACATTTTTTTTTGTTTTCTTGCATTTTTATTTCAATAGAGGGAAGAAATATTCCACAAACTAATACATAACTGGAAACATGGTTTACACAAACTAAGACATAGTTTGGAACATGGTTTCCACAAACTAATACATAGTTTGAACCATGGTTGACACAAATTAAAACATTGGAAAATGAGGAAACCTAACTAGTGTTGGCATCCCAGATTTCGTGTGTTCGCTGTCAAAAAGAACACTCTCAGGCACTCCCAGTCACCCAAACCGGAAAATCCAGCTGGTGATGATAGCTCTGTTGGTCCTTTCGAGGAAGAACATCCAGAAATCTTCGTGCCTATTTTCGCTGCGAAGAAATAACACTCGGCATGTTCAATCGTCCTCCTCATCGGTGTCGCCGTGGTAGTGGCGGCGGCAGCACGTGTCGTCAAACACCTTGACGCTCATATCCGCGTCGCCAAGGTAGGAGAATGTGAGCACGGAGCCGGCTTCGAGATCGTGGTAGCGCGCGAACTTCTCCCAACCAGTGTGGAGGTACATCTTGCCGCGCCCGTCGAAGAACACGTCCACCGGCCACCGGCAGCAGTCGCAGCCAGCCTCCCGCAGATGCAGCGCAGCCGGCTCGTTGCTGGCGACGAAGTCGATGAACTTGTCCGGCAGCCTATGGATGCCGAGCGGGTCGTCCTTGAGGACGACGACGAACTCGAACAACCCTTGCTCCTCCTCCTGCAGGTCCGGCGATGAAGACAACGGCGTCGCAGGCGACAGCAAGCATGCGTAAGTTTGTATGAATTTGGCATGAATCTATGTTTAAAGAGTTAAATTTAGGGATTCGGTTACAAAAAAAAAATAGAGGAGTAAACTCCTCTAGAATCTGTTTTCAGATATTCGGCTGTTTACTCCTCTAGAATCTGAGGATTGGCTAGAGATGCTGTAAGAGTCTAGCCCTTTTTTTTCTTCTGGAACTGAAGAAAGTTCAAAATCTGTAATTTGTGGCACAAGAAAATCTAGGAGATGAGAAAATTCAAGTATCTTCGTTTTCCCCAATCACTTCCGATTTGGGTCTGCATCGGGGGTTTCATGTCCCTATCCTACTGTGATGAAACAGCGGCTTGCCTTGCTGTGACCTGTCTAAATCAGCAGGGAGCCGGCTGAGACCAAGAGGAGCCGTGTGCGTCCAGGCCCGCTTCGTTTTCTGTTGGACGACACGGACGAATGAAGAAATGTTCCTCCTTTGAATATGCAACCCAGAGAGACAAACTGTATTACATGAGTTAGCTAAGTTAGCCAAGGGTTCTAGTCAAGAATGCTCGGTTAGATGAACCCCTAGCGTCAATCAAACCTCTGCTTGTTTAGTTAGAGATAGAAGACGGATTTTGAACTTTCTCTTGGATTTATTTTGTGCCACAAATTACAGATCGCCCACAAAGTTTCTTTGATAGGTTACCGTGGATGCTGTCATGGGCCTGCAAAGGTGAGGCGCAGTCGAGTTAACCAAACTTGGTAGCAACGTCGACGCCATGGGTACATGAAGTTAATAGTAGCAATGTCAAGGGAGGTAGCAGGGTTAACTGAAGTTTGTTCTTCGTCTGTTCATCACATCACATGTGTTGCCTCGCTTTCAGTTTCAGCTCAGACAGTGGAACCTTATCATTGATTCGTTTTGGACGCATATGCAATGTGTTGACACAGGTTCGTACTTCTTTTTGTTATACTCCGATGATGACCTCGCAAATAGTCGATTCCGGCAAGTTTTTGTTGTTTCTGTCTAACTTAAAACTTACATACCATGACAGGTTCAAACATCACAATCACAAACTACCGCACACCAACCTATTAGAAAAATTTGTAGCATTAAGTGCCAAATGAAAGAGCATAAACATATCTAAATAGATAAACTTTGGATTTGAGTGAATTAGATATTGGTAGCCAACCAGGGATATTATATCCTTTATATTTAACTAATAACTCGAATATATTTCCAAGATCGAGAGCATATTTGAATACTCCCCCGTTTCCAAATTACCACTAATCTGTAAAGTTTGACAAAAAAATTCATCATATTTGGTTAAATTTAACAAAGTTTAATTTTGGCTAAAGCCATGATGCAACGTAATTTGGGAGGCTTAGGAGTATCTGAAATTTCCCCTCCAAAAAAATCTTATAAAGGAAGAGTTTTTTTTTTGCGAATAAATAAAGGAAGAGTTTTACCATTGATCTTCTAGCTTTTTTATCACGGCTATATGGATACAAGTTAAACAAGAGAATTCATAACATTAATCATTCAAGTGAGTAACTTCTGAACGATCATACGACAAAAAAAAAACGAGGCCAAAAGGCAAATGAAGGCGCAGAAAGTCCGTCACCATCTAATCGCCTGCAGGTGTGCCAATTAGTAAGAGAAAATAGCTCCATGACCATGACCACGGCCTTTGCCCGTTTCCACCGCTTCTCTGAACTCAGCTCTTTGCAATGGCGCCCAAGATCGCGGTAGGCCACCATATTGTATGTCCATCTGATTTGGATGATAAAGTGTTCTTTTGTCAAAGATAACATCATATCATTATGACAAAATCATCAACACACAGCAAACTCCCCGGCTAGTATTTGTACTTGATCCCATCTCAAGCCCATTGTCCATAATTTCGCAATATGTGAGAAATACTATAGGGCCGAGGTATATGAAAACCTACTATATGTCATAAAGCTGGCAACATGGCAGTCAAGAAAGATCTGTTGTATGGTCTTATCTTGACCGCAAGGAGAAACTTCGCTCCCCTGCCACTTTCGTTTAATCATATTATCTATTATGGGAAGTAGGCTCCTCTGAAGATGCACTAAAAGTTCATATACTTGATGAGGATTTCTGTTTTCCAAATATGTTTATGCCAAAAATAAATTCGAGAATTCATAGGAGAGGGATGCCGTTGGATTGAAGACCGTTGTGATGAAGAGACCAAGAAAAAGTGTCTCGTCATTGTGATGATCCAGCCTATTCCACCTCTTGGACCAGCTTATTCGAAGCCCCCAGTTTAGGCTGAACGATTGCCCGTTGGAATGTCACATTTGGTAGGTCATAGAAAAAAACTGAACCGCTGCGACATTGACATTTTGCTGCCTCGTAACATTATATATAGGATATGATATTGCTGACGAAGTGGCTCATTAGCAGCCCAAGTATCCTAAGCAAATCTGTCCGTCATTCTAGTGGTAGAATCGACCTAGCAGCGAACAAATGCTTTGCACACCTTAGGCCGTTCCAAAACCAAGAATCTCCATCCAAAATTCCACTTGAGAAATAGTCTTTCTTTCGCTGGTATTAGTTTCTTAGAAGATGCTCACAAACCAGTCATCGTTAGTGAGCTTGAGCCACTTGCTAACCAGACAAATAATATTTATCTTCAGGCCCTCCTACCTGAACCTCTTTCAGGTCTCAGCCTGCATAAAATACCTCATTTGACAAGCCTATATATTTTCTCTTACGGCTGAGAAAATATTACTGCGATTTACAAGATCAAAAAGTTGTGAATTATGATATGCTAGCTCCACTTCCACAGTTCCACTACAATCATCATTCTTCTCCTCCATGAACATCACTTCCAACTACTCCCTCCACCCGTAATATAAGATGTCATTACAAGTATTCGTTGTAATAACATCTTATATTATGAGATGGAGGGAGTACATCTCAACCACATATGCTGCACTCCACGAAGATCATTTTCGTGAAGTTCTCATCCAGATGGCTTGACTAGTGAGTGGGTGAAAATTTTCATAGAGAATGGTAGCAAGGGGGAAAGGAGATCCAGATTGTAACGAAGGTAGTATGAGAACAAACTGATTATGGGAATCTAATCATGTTTTCTCTTTTATGACTGCAATCCTGTACAGATATTTTCCCCCACGGAAATAAATCTTGCAACAAAAGTATAGCACCATACAGAACTTGATGTTTGTGAATCAGAAATAATACCAACAGATATATATTTTCTAGAAAACAAGGGGAAAAACACGACCATATTTTATCACTTGACCTTAAAAAATTCCTTACAAGGCTAACCGTGAAATAATCATTAAGAATAAAAGCTCAGGCAGCGACTTAACGTTGATGATAGGCTGGCCATCACAGCATGTCAAGTGCGAAAATATGTGTGCTCAAACTCTATGCTTGCACAACAAACTATGCTGATACCTCATTGATATGTTGGTTAAGGCTCTTCCCAGGTGGTATGAAGATCAAGTCGTCCCATCCAGAATTTCTATCATTTATCTGTAAAATAAAGAGTTCTACGATGTTAGCAGTCAGTAAGGTACATACAAGCAGCCCTGAGTGTATGGTATGTTTTTCTCTGTCCTACCTCCATTTTCTTCAGGACATCCTCCAAACTCCCAACCTGAAGAAACCAGAAGGCTGAGTTTTCAGCAGGTCTTACAAAAGAAATAAGAACTCTATAAATCGCATACCATGATTTGCTTAGATAAGGCTGATCCTTTCGAAGCTTTAGATGTCTTTCTAAGCTCTCTTTCTATGTCCTCCTGGACAGAGAAGGAAACGATGACAATTTGACCAGACTGTCAGTAAATGAAAGAAAATTTTAGATCCTAACAAACCTTTTGGAAATATATTGGACAATAGCGCTTCTTCTGTTTCTTAAGAACCAGTAGATCTGACTGCGCATGCAAATCAGGCATTTTCATCACAGTGAAGGCAGTTCATTCAAAGTTGAATATGTCACTTGAAAGAAGTTAAACATCCAAATATGTACAAAAGCTGCAAAGCATGCATCTCCAGGAAAGAGTTATGGAAACACCTATGCCCTGCTGTAACAATGCCAGCATGAGGCTGTACCCTGGTACTATTGTAAGGTACTTCACTTTCCTTTGGCATCCACTGAATAGCTGCTCTTTGTTTCAATCCAGTAAACCAAATATGCTCAGTTTGTTGGATAAACAACATAACAATAAAGGAAGCCTTTTTTTGGTGGGGATGGGGAGGATGTCTTCCTGTTGTGAAAGCTAGTAAGATGGATGCAGCCAGCCAGATGGCAATAACACCAGGATGGTTGTATTGGACCAGGAGACGGTCACGTGTTTGGCAAAGACTTGCATCACCAAATAAAAGAGGAGAGTCCTTTAGGGAAGTATAGGTTTAGGAAAGAGTTCAACTGTATTAGGAAAGATCTAATAATTCCAGTTGTATTACGAGAGGTCCGTGGCCTGAGCTCCATTATATAAGGATGACGTGTATCTACTTTTGGATCAAGCAATAACAATCAATCTATTATATCCCTGCTTATTCCCTCTTCTCAACCTATGTCTACCCAATCCCTAGCAGCCACGCCGTCTGGCTATCTTCTGCATGGTATTTATCCGGTTGTGGATCTAAGTCCACAACATTTGGTATCAGAGACGACCACCATGGCTTTCGATGCTAGCTCTTTCATGGAGAAATTCAAGGCCTCTGTTCAACAAATCTTTGACGAATTCAAGGTGTGCATGCTTGAGATCGTTACAGAAAAGGGAAGGGGGATAACAACGGTTTTAGTCGCAACCATGCCTACGCAGCCAGAAGTCGAGGAAGCAACAGTGACGTATCATCAAGAGGCAGCATTGGAGGAGCAGCAAAAATCAGAAACAGTGAAGCCAAACACAATGGCTGCCAGACTCTTCAGGGCGGTGGAGCTCGTTGGATCAATGGAAGTGAACCAGCAAACTATGACAGCTGCAGCATGTTATTACACTGTGATGAACATAAACAAGCCACATGTGTATCAGATATGCAAGAAGGGCGAGCTGCTGGGCAGCGATAGAAAGCCATGTCAACGAAAAGCATTAGAGCCAAATTCATGTGCAGCAGATTGCATGAAAAAAAAATGCATATGCATGCACATCAATTCCTGATCAATCCAGGAGAAAGAGTTGGTCGTAACAAGAGGGATAAGAAAGTCTCAACTCCAACCGCGGGAGCATTTACTATTTGGAAGTGTGCGAACGTAGCTGGTGGATCGGGGAAACAGGGAGAAAAGAGAAAATCTATTATATTCAAGCGTCTAGCAAATCAGGAAGGCCAAGAGATAGACAAGTTCTACATGAGAGAATTGGGCAAGAACTAGCAAACTGTGGAGCTGGAATATTAGAACCACATCAAAGTGGGGATATGAAGGACTTCAACCCTTGGCCGCCACCGTGCAGCTTGAGGGCAAGGCTTATCCAGGAGGGGTGTAGTGTTGTGGACGATAGTAAGATGGATGCGGCCAGCCAGACGACAAGAACACCAGGATGGTTGTATTGGATCCTGAGATGGTCATGTGTTTGGCAAAGACTTGCAGCACCAAATAATAGAGGAGAATCCTTTAGGAAAGTATAGGTTTAGGAAAGAATTCAATTGTATTAGGAAAGATCTAATAATTCGAGTCGTATTAGGAGTCGTCCGAGGCCTGAGCATCCCTTATATAAGGATGACATGTATCTACTTTTGGATCAAGCAATAACAATCAATCTATCTAACCCTGATTATTCTCTCTTCTCAACCTATGTCTACCCAATCCCTAGCAGCCACGCCGTTTGACTATCTTCTGCACGGTATTCATCCTGTTGTGGATCACTGCCTTACAATTTAAAATGCACGCCAACCAACTATTCCAATTGACGAGATAGGACTATCACAAGATGAGGCACCTTGGTGAGAGTGGGGAAATCATGACAGGACTGTCCATTCAGTATTGGAAAGTAACTAATGATGGCAGGACAGGTAAACAGATTTAGCTTTAAGCAATGGGTTCATCCACCTATTTCTCTGGTGTCCATCCGGTTGTGGATCTGAGCCATATTTATGATGGAACTTAGCCCATATTAAATTAGATTTTTCTGTTAGAAGCAAGGTTTAAAATAGCGCGTTATTTCTCCGTTAATAGCACGCAATATCATATTTGGAGGGTCCACGCTAAATTTTAGTAATTTTTTCTCGCTATGGCGCTATTTGTGAAATAGCATGCTATATCGCGCTAAATCTTCATAGCGTTAGCGCGCTATTTTTCACGCTAACTTGCTTTCACTTTTTCGTGGTGATGAACTGCAATATGTTGATTCCTCTTCTAGATTAGAACATAATATCACTAATGCTAATGATTCTTAATAAATAATTTATACTGTTGTTGCCTTGTGGAATATATATTGATGTTAGCCTTCTGAAAAATTGGAGATCTATTTGTTGTATGTGGTTATGTATGTATGATTCAGTCATTTTGGACTAACTATCCAACCCTTTTAGCCAAATCCTTTATTTTTAGGCTATATTTGGTATTTTTTTTCAAAACGCTATTTGAAATATAGCACGCAATTAGCACGATATAGCGTCCATAGCGTTTGAAGGAGGCTGGCGCTATTTCATTTAGCACGCTATTTTAAACCTTGGTTAGAAGTCAAGGAATGAATCAACCAATCAACTAGTACATATGCTACCACGCCCATTATTGTTATATTGATCAATAGATGTAAAAAGAATTACTACGTATTTGACAACTGCAGAGGTATATTTCACTCTTACCAGCATATTAATCAGTTCATGTAAAGTTCTCAACGAAGAGTTTAATATTTTGCATTCCAGAATTTCAGGACAGATAGAAGTAAGATTTTCCATTGGCAACTTGGCATGTCAGTAACCGGCAGGGTTTTAGGGTTGATGTCAGGTTATTAACAGGGTTTTAGAAACATGAACTGTCCCAAAAACTGAAGGTGGTGTAGACGAAGATGGTTTGGAAGAGGAGGAATACAAGGGTGGCCAGACAATCTGGTTTCTGGGACAGTAACAGTAGTTTGTAGAACCCTGGTTGATAATGCATATAACTGAACTTGACACATAAAATCCCAGTGTCCAACTGTCAATGAACATATAAATCTAACTGCTTTCGATGAGAATAATTTCTTAGTAGAGCAATAAAACCAGAAGTTACCTGAAAAACTGGAACACCATCAAAGCCAGTTAAGCCGGATTTCAACTGAAAAGCCAAATAGTAATAATCATTATTAGGCTGAAGAAGTCCACTTGCATTGCTTATATTAGAGTACCAGTGTGGAATTCCATTTCCAATGCTTATATTGATAACAGTAACCCGCATATACTACAATAGTGCCCAACAATGCTAAACCAGCCCGAAAAGACTACAAAACTTGATATCGACATATGCTGTCTTTGAAGTCACAGAATGACAAATGTATGTTATCTGACAAATATGAATATAAAATAAAAAAGATATATTACAAGTATTCAGACACACATGTGGATGATACATTGGAATGATCGATGGCCATCTAACCTTTATACGCCTGATGCAGACAAGGAAGTTGAAATTAAAAGCTTCGAGTAGTGTTTATGCAAATTTCGGCATTCAAGAACTAACCCTAGCTCATGGACTTTTTTTTTTGGTTAACATCCAGAAACAGAATGATATATAAGTTGATACAAATGGCAGCCATGTGGACCTTGAAACACATACTTGCTGCATTGCTGCTTTGAACAATAATTTGGTTAATATGATAAATTTGACTTTCTTTCTGGTGAGAACGACAAAGGGGTGGGGGAGCTTAAACTGGTACACACATATATAGATGATATATAATAGAACAAGGAGACACAGTTCCATCAAGGCGCAAACCTCCAGTGCATTCTTTATTTGAAGAGGGTCTGGTAAGAACCGGAAAGCAATACCTTCAGCCTTCAACATATAAACCTGCGTTCAGAAGGGTGGCGTAAGGAATATTTACACTCGAAAACATGAAACAATATCAGTAACATTCAAGATATAGAATTTCAATGATCCACTTAATTAGAGGTTTGTTTTCTGCACAAGTCACTTGCATTTGTGGTCAGGCAAATAAAAAACTACACTCATTTGCTTAATTAGTGGATGGTGTAAAAAATAGAGTTGCTCTGAGTTGGCCAACACCACCCAACTCGCTCCGTAACAGCGGTGCATTGGGTTGAGTGAGAAGTTGCAATAGGGCTAGCCTAAGCTCATAATAAATGTTCAAAGCATGTACGGTAGAATTTAGCTACTGAAACAATCCTAATCTGGGAAAATTGGCCACACATAAGCAATCAACAACATAAACTCACTAATACTAAAATCTAGCGTAAACCCAAATCCCTGTGAACTCCGTGCAGGATTGTACCTGAGATACATGACATGATGGCGATCGAAAGACACATCAAGTTAAGCTCACCTGATCAAGCGTAATGGGAACTACTTTTGCCCCCTTCCCTAGCATGGGCTGCCGCTTCCTGACCTACAAAAAAGAAGCTCCAGCACCATCAGTAATAAAACATATAAAAGCAGGCATCGAAACCAGCAGCAGATGGCGAGGGAGGGTCGGGGAATAGATACATGTGAGAGGAGGGAGTCGGCGTCCTCGGATCGGAAGCAGAGGAGGCCGAGGGAGCGGAGGCCGGTGGCGGGGTCGGAGACGAGCACGAACTCGTTGCTGGAGTTGCAGACCGTGAAGACGGGGGTGCCGGTGAGCGCCCGCGCGACCTCGTCGGGCGCGAGCGCGAGGGATTGAGAGTGGGAGTGGGAGGCGCCCTGGGCCCCCGGCGGGCGCGCGGCGGCGAGCGCGGGGCGCGGGACGGCGAAGCGCGAGGCGAGGCTGGAGAGGTGGTGGTGGAGGAAGGAGGAGGCGGCGGCGAGGGGGTTGGGAGGCGGGGAAGGGGAGGGGGAGGGGTTGGACATGGGGGCGGCGGCGAGTGGCAGGGCGGCGGAGCTGGGCGGCGGCATCGGGTTTGCTTGGTCGCTATCGCCGAGGCCGAGGACGAGGAGTCCAGCCCGAAGCCGTGTTGTGGTGCGGCCTGCTCCAGTGCTCCGGTTCAGTTCTCCGCGCCTGCCGTGGCAGTTCTGTCTTCTGTGCTCGTTTCAACCTGTGTAAACTGTAAACATGATCAGTCAAAATTTCAGGGTCTCTGATGATGGTTTGGAACTCAACTTAGTATCGGGAATATTTCATCCAGTAATGAAACAATTTCAGTGATTTTGGTTTTCATCTTGGCCAAAGTGCCGAAATTTTCTCTCAAAATTCATTTAAATATTAAACAAATTGAAAGATATATTTTGAATTATGTGTACTAGTACTGAAATATTTAAAATATTTTCACCGAAAGATAATTGAAATCTTACTGACAATGATTTCTTAGCCCCAAGGGAAGCTAGGGCTGCAACGTGCGACACGACACGGTACCTAAGACTTAGCCTCCTTTATAAGGGCTAGGAAGGACCTTTGGGGAAGACGACTAGACCTTACACACGATCTAGACATCACCATAGCCAATCTCGACGACATTGCAATCTTCATCAAGCAATCAAGATCAGACAAGCAGCAAGTAGGGTTTTACCATCCAGGGGCCTGAACTTGGGTAAATCTCGTCTCCTCCTTTGTTTGATAGCCAACAAATCTACCATCGCAACTCTTTTCCGAAGACCCAAGTCCATCATCCGTGGGCATTGCAGTGGAGACTTCACGTCACCATCAGCGAAAGTAATGCTCACATCGCTTCGAGATGAATGAATTAGTTTCTGTCTCCAAAGAGGGATCCATCCCTATCACTCAGTATAGAAGAGCGCTACACTGTCGATAGGAAAACAGGAGGCATCAAACCACCACAAGACTGGAGTTTGAAAAGCAACCTCCAGACCTGACTCGTCGCCGCAGATGAAGCATCGCCAAGAACCATCACCGACCAACGGAAAATCGCCAACCATCCCAGCAGCCCCGAACGGTGCCTCCAAAAAGGGGAACGATGCGCGACGCTGCCACTGCCCAAGTAGGGGTTAGGGTTTTCACCTAGAGCAGGGGTGGGTGGGGGAGAGGGGACCTCAACGAAGCCTTAGAGGAGGGACATGCGCCAAGGGCATCGATGACATCGTGTCCATTGCTAGCCAGGGTTTCCCCCAGTCCCAAATACCCCACCACCATCCACCCGACCAAATCGCAGGTCCGGCCAGGAACTAGAGCTTCACCGGTCAAGGACGGAGATCTCCCACACCTGACGCCGCATGCTGGCGGTGATGTGGGAATTACCCTTCGGGTACCCGACATTGCTATACCTAGTGCAAATAATGAAGATGGACCAGCACAAGGACTCAACAAGCTGGACCCACACGTAATATCGACTTGGACTACAAGAAATAAGTCTCCAATTCATAGTCGACTAGGACTCTTGTAAACCCTAGCCTAGTTGCATATATAAAGCCAGGCCGGGATACCCCTTAGATGATTATTCAGAAAAACAGAAAAACATACACGCGATACATCTAGACATCGCAACCAGCAGATTAGAACTAGACTAGATTCAACTCCCCCTACGGCGGCCCCGTGTACACATATATTCATATAGTGGATTGCTAGTAGGACGTAGCGATCCTCCACCGCGGGGACGTGAACCTGGGTACATCGTGCCTTCTCTCGCTCCCGGAATCTCCATCGTCGCCTTCTGTCAACCCTAAGCCCCTCATGGTGGACATTGCCGAGAAGCCGTCTCATTAATTGGTGCCGTCTATGGAAAACACGACAACTGGATTTCATTATCCGGGCGAGATCCCTCATCATCATCAAAACATCAAGATCGCATCCGAGCGCAAGAATCTGGAGTTCGTCGTCATTGAAGACCGATCACCCGACTCAACGAAAAAAAATAAGCGGCGACCCCGGCGTGTGATTGCAAGATCGATCGGGTGGCAGCGTTTTTCTTGAAGGGTCAATTCCCAAGGCGGAAATACAAGTCAAGCATATACATGCACGCGACTACAGGGATCAGCAAGGCAAGCCACGAATCAAGTATCAGCAAGTTATGCTTTTTGGGCAGATCGAGCACGCATGCGAATATCATGGTGAATTCAAGAAATGTAAACGTCCATCAGCGGCAGCTCACTCAATTCCCAAAGATAAGAGAAGTCTACGATGAAAAGAAAAGATACCAAGTTGACCCCGGCAGGCCCGTTGCGGATTCACCGACACTAGAAACATCAAGTGTTATATTTTCAGTTAATTATTATTTGCAAAATATATTCAGCCAAATATTTTTCGGCTCGTACTATTTGCGTGCAGTTTTTTGCGCCTTTATATAACTGCAGCTCAGGAATAAGCTTCGACTACTTTGTTGTGTCGATCCCGTTCGCCATCACACATGTCTGTAGGGATTCGTAGCATACAAAACAAATATTTTCCTACCGCAAGAACAAATAACAAGCCAAGATCTAATCTAGTAGATGGTAGCAACGAGGTGAAGATCATCATACCCTTGAAGATCGCTAAGCGTTAACGAGATAAATCTCGTGGTTGATGTAGTAGATCACTTGCCGCTTGCAAAAGCGCGTAGAAGATCTTGACGATGCCACAATCAAGCAGCACCTCCGCACTCGGTCACACGTACGGTGTTGATGACGACGTCCTTCTCCCCGTTCCAGCGGGCAGCGGATATAGTAGATCCTCATCGGAATCCCGCCAGCACGACGGCTTGGTGACGGTGATGGTGGAGATCTCCGGGAGCGCTTCGTCGTAAGCACGGCGGGAGAAGATGGAGGAGGGAGTGGCTAGGGTTTGGGAGAGGGGGCACTTGGGGCACCGGCCTTGGGTGCCCTTGGGTGTGCGGCTGCTGTGGTGGTCGGCCCTCTCCCTCTCCCTCTCTTTATATAGGTGAAACCCCCTAGGGTTTGCCCCAAAACCAATCTAAAGTCCAACTCCAAAATTGCCATAATAGGGAAACCTAGGTGGAGTGGGATTTCTCCCTTTCCTTCTCCTTTGGCCGGCCAAGGTGGTGGAGTCCACCATGGACTCCACCTTCCCTCTTGGTTGGTCGGCAAGGGTTGGTGGAGTCCATCCGGGACTCCACCTTCCATAGTGATTTATTCCGGAATCTTCATTCTAGCGTCTTCCATAAATGCACCGGATCATTTCCAAACTTGGAAAGTGACTTCTTATATATGAATCTTATTCTCCGGACCATTCCATAACTCCTCATGATGTCATGGATCCCATCCGAGACTCCGAACAATATTCGAACTCCATTACATATTCCATATCTACTTAAAACGACATCGAACCTTAAGTGTGTTACCCTACGGTTTGAGAACTATGCAGACATGATCGAGACTCTTCTCCAATCAATAACTAATAGCGGGACCTGGAGATCCATAATAGCTCCCACATATTCATCGATGACTTTGAGAACCATTTACATAAAATAACAATTCCCTTTGTCCGTGATATTTTACTTACCCGAAGTTTGATCATCGGTATCTCCATACCTAGTTCAACCTCGTTACCGATAAATACTCTTTACTCGTACCGTGATATGATATCCCTTGTGAGCCAGTCACATGCTTGCAAGCTAATTGGATGTCATTCCACCGAGAGGCCCCAGATTATATGTATCAGTCATTAGGATGGACAAATACCACTATTGATTCACGTGCATCAACCCTATACTTTCCGAGCAATTAATGTCACCTTTATAACAACCCATTTACGAAGTAGTGTTTGGTGTCATCAAAGCATCCATCCAGTGAAGGTGATTAACATGATCTCATGTTCGAAGGATTAAGTTACTATGTATCTTAAAGCTTGAAGCACAACGAACTAAATGACTTGATCATATGCTACGCTTACTATGGGTGTATGTCCATCACATCATCCACCCAATGATATGGCCTTGTTATCAATAACATCCTATGTTCATGATCATGAAACTATGATCATCTATTAATCAACAAGCTACTTTAACAAGAGGCTTACTAGGGACTCTTTTATGTTTACAAAACACACATTTATTAATGTTTCCGGTTAATACAATTATAGAATGGGATGCAAATATTTATCATAAACACAAATATATAATAATAACCACTTAATTATTGCCTCTTGGGCATATCTCCAACAGCGTTCGCCATCGTGCACTCGGGGGCTCGCTTGTCGTGGACCCAACATCGTGCACTCACCACGCCCGGGGCTCGCCCGTCGAGGATCCATCACATCGATTGCGTCCTCTTCATCGACTATTTCCGGCCAGGCGCCGCGCGACTACATCGACTTCGTCCGCCGCATGACCTGCTTCCACGTTGGCTCCACCGTAGCCGATATAAAAAAGCTAAGGATTCCTCTTCCAAGAGTCAATTATTATTTACTTTCGCCACACCCAAACACTCAGGGCTGCGCCATTACATCGTTACCACAAATACTTCCTCCGGAAATGCGAAGTAAAATTATCAAGATATGGGGCTAAGGACTACTACATCAGACAGAAATCAAGTTATTACTGGATTTATTTTCTATGGTTATCTAGCACTGACCCGATGAACTTCCGGGCCAAGGGATTCATCTATATGGTTTTATTTGTTTCTCCGTATACTGTCGTTGCTTAGTAGACGGTACCTCGGAGGAGGGATCCTCACGAGGGGGAAAAGAAGTGGGGGCCATAGGGCGGAGTGTCCTCGGGACGGTAGTACGCGAGTTACCCAGCTTCGGAACACCTGCACGGAGACAGGGCCTACTGCTGCTTGTCTGGAATTATCTGGGCGCTTGCGCGTTGTTACAATGAGTTGTGGTTGTGCCTATAGGGCTCCCGGAATCCGGCTTATATAGACGCACGGATCTAAGGTTTACATGGAGAGTCCTAGCCGGAATATAAGTTGGCTAACTACGGTACAATATCTTGCCGTGTACGTCAAGGATCCGCCTTCCATCTAAGCCGTATTGGATCCAGGTACTTTATGGGCCTCCACGGATCCGGCCTTCTTCGTAGGTCGGTTAGGATCCGGCTCCTTGCTCCTGGGCTGGACTTCATCCTTCATGATCAACAGCAACTGGGCCGCCCGATGGGCCACATGCCACCATCACCGTCTGTGGGCCACCCGGGCTTGCCGGATCTAGGCCATGTCGTTGATATACCCATAAAGTATACCCACAACAGTGGCCCCCGAAGTTCTCCGAGATTCATCATTCCTCCAACTTTAATCAACTCAGATCCGAAGAGAATCTTGAAGAGCTTCCAAACTTTTACTCGTTTCCGACTTTATCTTCTGGGAAATCTCCCGTTCTTCAGTAATGACAATGTAATGGAATTTCCACTTTTCCCGCGCACAACTTCCTATTTTCCCGCACTAAATTTTCAAAGATGCGAATCTTCAGCCGGAAATTTCGGGAACGCACAGTTGAGTTACCTCCACGTAGTTTTACCGCTTTTGACCTAAGACACGTGTCAAGCATCCAACGGTGAGACCGTTCAGTTTCCACCGTCGGATCCGAAACACGAATCTCCGCGCAAGGTCTATAAATATCCCCCACATGCGGTAACTTCTCATTCTTTCACCATCTCACCCACTTCGTCTTCTTCCTCACGCCGCGCCACCCGACAGATCTCAACTCCGGCGAGCTCCTCCACGGAAAGCTTCACGCGCCGCCACTCCAAGCTTCTCCTTGCGCCAAGATCGTCTCGGTTGATCGGGAAATTCTTCCCGCGGCCGATTCGTGGTCACGCAGTGTGGTTTGCTTCAAGTCCGGCGACCTTCTCTTCGCCGGAGCTCCGTCGGACCACCGCTAAGCCCCTCATGGTGGGCATTGCCGAGGAGTCGCCTCGTCAGGCGGAGAGACAACACGGCCATGCCATCCGCTCGCCGCCGCCTTGCTGCTCCCACGACCGCGACGCGGGCTCGCCGCAAAGCCGACACTGTCACCACCACCCTGAGCTGCCGCTCCGCCGTCCAAAAGCCCCCACCTTGGGAACAACCTGCAGCACCTCCGCCGCCAAAGGCCACATCTAGTTCGTCATCACACGAAGCATCTGCCGCCACGAGCGAAGGGGGTGGCCGCTGGGTTCCAGCCTATGGAGAGACGCAAAGGAGCGGGAAGAAGCCACCGAGCAGTGACCTGAGTGCGGTAGCCACCCTCCATGCGAACGCGTTGAGGAGCCGAGGGCGGAGTGCCAGGAGCCTAGGGCCAGATCCCCGCCGCCCTCCTTCACCGGCGCCGCGGTCTTTGATCGGCACCAGCTCTGGGAGAGACGACGAGGAGGGAGAGAGGAATGAGCGGGGGCGACGACGAGCTAGGGTTCGCCTCCTCGGTCGCCTAGAGAAGACGACACAACACACAAGGTGGCGTTGTGTCTCCCAAAGTTCAACTTTGAGTGACCTACATTCGTGGGATGAGTATCTCACAGGACGATGGAAAATTCTACCACCTTCGCCCATAAAAAGATGTTGAAGATTTATCCCAAATCTTTGCTGGAATTTGTGGGCATTTGGCCTTTGGCCCGTGGCCCATTATCAAATTCTGAAACTCACATGGCCCATTCAATAATCAGTGGCAGCACTAGTGGGGGCTAAAGTTTAGTCCCACATTTCTAGTTGGGAGAGAGTTGGAGTGGTATATAAGGTGGGCTGTTCTAGTCCCAGTAAGTGAGTGAGAAGAGAGAGAGCCCTCGCGCACACCTCCTCCTCCGCCGCTCGCCTCGCCACGCCTCGCCTCGCCTCGTCACGATACGTCACGACGCGCCGCGGGTTGCGGGAATCTCGCCGAGCCGAGCTTATGTTTTTGCTGTTTGGGAAATTAATTGTGTAATCAATTTTGAGTCATTAACGGACGCGTTACTCAGCCGTTTTGCCTTCCGGTTTTTCTGGATCGTGGCTGTGCCGACTCGGACGTGGGCTGCGCCCCACGACCTTCCCGAACCGCACTATATAAGCGCGGACGAGAACCCTAGCCTAGACGTGCCACATATGCGACTACCTGTTTCTAGTTCATTGCGCCGCCGTCTTCGTCTTCCTCATCCCGTCCGTTGGCGTGCACTGACTGCCGGGACAGTAGGCCCCCGGAACCCTGTCTCTCGTGAACCTGTATGGGTGAGGGGCAATCAGGTTTTTGGGGAGCGCTCCGGCGCGACTACTGGCAGCACGACGTCGTCTTCGGACGACGAGTTTCTCCACACTGACAACTTCTTCCCGAACCTGTTGCCTGCCAAAACCCACCAGCGAGCAGTGGTTAAGCAACACGAAGAGCCGGGAGGCTTCCAAGGCGGCAGCGGGCCCTGGTCCCTCGACGTCGTCCCGCAAATGCTCCGGCACACGACCTGGCGGTTGCAAGGGCGTGCCACCTGACCTATACCTGGCCAGGAAGGTGTTGGATTGCTTCGATTAGTTCCTCGCATGGCGTACACGTAAACATTAAATACGAGCCCTATCGGCTCTCAGGTTGCCTCGCGGATCGGCTCAAAGAGCCGATCGCCCCATGGTTCATGTTAGATTTTCAATGACATGGGGATCCCGCTTGATCACAACAAAGCTAAACCAATCTACGACAGCTTTAGGGTTTTCACCGTATGATCGGAACATCCTACACGTAGTTGAGCCTAATAGACACGAAAGATAATGGAAAACTAACCCTAAAAGAGGCCTAAAAACCAACATTAAGTTAATTCCCGGAGCATCCCTCTTAGGACTAACAAACCATACCTAACGCACTACCGGGTCGTTCAACCCGTTTGCAAGGCCTAACCATACGGATATTAAACTAATCCTTGAAGAACAAGGAACAACTATAACAGATCGGATCTACTAAGTAACGAACAAGCAAGATGCTGCCCTTACACCTGGATAGGTGTAAGGGCAGCTAGATATTGAGGGACGGCACAGCTAAGCAGATATGCACAAGAAGAGCATCTATGCAGGCCCCAAAACATCTACGATAAATAGTGCTACTCGCCATCAACAACGCTTCAGTACGAGCAACACAAGATAAACGAATAAACGTTAGTGCTGCCTAGATCGCAAGATGCGATCTAGGCAAGCATGATGCTTACCCGGGAGAAACCCTCGAAAGAAGGGGTGGCGATGCGCCTGATTTGTGTTTGTTGTGAACGTGATTGTCCTCCTTTTCCGATAACCCTAAATACATATTTATAGTCCAAGGGACTTTCTAATCTGGACGTGCACCCAACCGTGCACGAGTTAAACTCTATCTTAATTACGATGCGATCTACTATATTACAGATACACGGGCAATTAAGCCCAAACTCTTTGCGCAAGGCCGCTTCAAAGATGCTCCACGTGTGTATTCTTCAAGCCCATCTTCACTTACGGCCCATCTCCTGATTTTTCCAAAATCCGGTGATAACACATGCCCCCCTGGTTTTGGTTATGATAATTTCAAAACCACTCTGTTTTGTTCCTTCGAGGGGTCATGTCGTGGCAGAGCAGAACCGTCGCAGCATTCTTCATCATTACGCCTTGCCTTCTCAATTCCTCCGCACGATTTGTGTTTTGGCAATTCCTAATCAATCGGCTCTTCCTTTGTTCTTTCTCTTCTGAGCAATCAGCTTCGAGTTAACTTGGCCGATAGTCAAAGTTAAACAACCCCCAAAAGAGCCGACGGTATCGCATCGGCCCCTACCATAAAACACGAGCAAGGCCAACCCAATTGCCCCTCCAAACGGTAACCTGCGACCTCCGTCTGAGAAAGCAAACTCAGATCCCCAAAATTGCCGCCCCAGCAACTCCACGAGCTTCAGATCTCAACCGCGCCGTCCCAACTCCGCAGCGCCTCAAATGGCGGAATCATCCAACGCCAACGCCATGGTCTCTGGCCTGAAGGTAATACCCCACCGCTTCTTCGCCATTTGGATCAATATCAGGATTGAACAGAAGAACACCTGAATTAATGTTCTATTCCGTTATTAATTTTAGGTCTCCGACATCCTGCTGCCGCATCCTTCTCTCCCAAATTCCATGTGTCTTGGCCCTCGTTCTTCCGAGAGTCCCGCTCACTTAATCTCATGCGAGGCCAATAGAATCCCCTTTGTGAACCAGGATTTAGATCTGACTTCTTGGGCCGACTGCCTGCGAGCCTGGCCTAATCCTCCTGAAGGTTGGGTGGCATGGTACAATCGAGTGTCCAAAACCCATTATGCCACCTGGGAAACGATAGTGATAGCCGATGCGCTGTCATTATCATTGTCTCCTCTTGAAAAGAATGAGAACATCCTGAAAACCATCGGCTACTTTTGGTCTGATGCACTGAACTGCTTCATGTTCGGTCATGGCCCCATGACGCCAACTCTACTGGATGTAGCCATGATTACAGGTCTGGACATTGCATCCCCGAGCCCCTCTGCCTTCAAGTTGCCAAAGGTTCCCTTCACCCTCTCCTCTAAAACAGAGTGTACAAGCTGGGGCGCCTACCTCAAGTGTTATATGAAAACCAAAGGCCCTGTAACCGAGAGAGAACACACGGCCTTCTTGAATTTCTGGCTGGAGCACTTCATATTCTGTGGCCCCTCACTCGCCCCAACCAAGAATTACCTTTCCCTGGCATATGAACTCGCTAAAGGCACTCAACTTGGCCTTGGCAAACTGTTCCTTGGGGAGGTCTATCGATCTCTCCAACTGATGTCGACCAAACTCGTTCTCTCAAAAGACAGTAAAAACAGGAGGTCCTTGGTGGTTTATTCAATTATGGGCTCAGCTGTACTTTCAGAACCAAATCCCAAACTTCCCACCTTTGGCCACCTGCACCTTCCCAGATGCTAATGGGAGGGAGATCCGATGCACTAGTTATGGTCAAGCTCTGTATGGCCTCCCAGGCAGCAGGCTAATCCCTAAGGAAGCAGCAGAGTGGTTCAAGATTTTCTTCCAAGGCTTGAGCAACCCCCTGTTCTTTCCTTACACCGACTCGGAAAACTTTGAGAATCCAGTCTCCTTTCGGTTAGACAGCTTTCCCGATGACGCTAGCACCCGACACTTGTTTTCTATCATGATCCGCCCTTGTTTTCTCCCAGTTGGCATGAGTACCTCTAACCGGATCATCAAGCCCGGCTACGAGTCTTATCAACCGGTGGTAGTAGCTCGGCAACTTGGCCTCGGGCAAGTGCCCCCACACTTCTTTCTTCATCACCTGACAGCAAGCAGAGCTGAACTGCCTGACATCCTTACTGGCCAACGGTGCTACACCTTCTTTGACGCTCTGGCAATCCCAATTCCCCACAACCTCTGCTTCACCACCACTACCAATGGTTTCGAGATTTGGTGGTCTATGTGGAAGACCCATGCCTTCAGAAGAGCTCTAGGACCGTCGCTGAAGCAGCTTGATGCCGAACATGACATTCCTATTCATCAGGTACCATTGCATGTAAATTTCTTGTGACCGTTCATAATGGTTGTCTGAAACCCTGGCTCTATCTCTTGGCAGGAACAAGATGGCCCAGAGCCCACGCAAACCGACGGTTCTCCCTTCACATTCCTTCCACCAGCCCCGGTGGTGCTCTTCTGCCGAAGCTCGCCACCCCTGAAGCAAGTCATAATGCAGGGCCAGCCGATTTCACCAAAATCGGCTTCCAAGAGTAAAGCATCCTCGGGGTCGGTTGCCCCCCGAGCCTCCACCCAAGCGAGGAAGGCGGTGAGGAAAGTAGCTGCCAGGAAGACCCTGAAGCGCAAAGCTCCTGTCCAAGAAAACTTGCACGTAAGCTAACCCGTGCCTTGATTACATTTATCCGTTCTCCCAGTCCTTCGCAACATGCTTATACTTCTTTTCACAGACTTCCACCGAAGAGAACTCCAGCGAGGATGCACAGTCTAGCCAAAGGGACACGGACCCGGGAAATTCCGAGAGATCCACCACACAGAGCCAGACGGACTTGCCCACGTCGGTTTCTAGGCAAAGGTCGACTCCCGAACCTGCTGCTACCCCAGCTCCGACCAAAACAGGGTCACGCGTGAAACGTCGCTGTGTCAAAAGGGCTCACAAAGACTCACAAGTTTCCTCGCCAAGCCAGGAGGTTTCAAATGTAATTACCTCACCGGTCCATGCCTCATGTCATCCCCTTGCTACTTGGGTCGACTCACCATCTCCATTGCAGACTAATGAGACTTCTAGCGGGGACGTTGAAGAGGTCTTGATGCCATCTGCCACACTAGATCTAACCGCTTCGACGGGAGTAGCTGACCAAGTGGCTAACCTAGCCAAGCCTCCGGAAAAGCCGATTGTTACAACATCGGCCGCTCCTCCCACTTTGGGAGAGGTACACTCCACTCCCTTGGCTCTACCTTTTCCTGTGTTGTATACTCATACCGTTCTTGTTCGTCTATCAGGGATGTGATCTTTCAAGCTTGCTGACGTTCGATCCTGAATCCATCGAGCCGCCTACTTCCAAGGCGGTGAAGAGCCAAGCCCCGGCACAGTCCATGGTCCGCTCCGGCCGCCTCAAGACTTTGCTATCTTCCTCGGCTGAGACCCCGGTTGAAAACCCCGAGGCGATCACGGGCATCCTTGAGGAAATCCGGCCCCATCTCCCGAGTGACACTACAGTGAAGCTCGGCCGCCGTGACCCCGTCGGCCTTCGGTGTCAAGAGTGCAGTCGGCGCATCAAAGAATTATCCTTCGTCATGCCCAGCTCCCAATGAGAGCCGATATTGCAGAGAAGTGTCGACGGCTCAATGAGAAAAAGGCTGCTCTAGACGCCAAGACTGACACTTCTGCCAATAGCGCTGAACTCGAGACCCTGCGAAAGGAACTGGAGAACCTCGAAGAGAGAGTTAGGATGACCAAGCAACTTATCCAAGAGCAGGAAACCCTCATTGCCCGCTCTCGAGAGGAAGCGCAAGGCCTCACAGCCGATCTGAAAACTGATCTAGCTGAAATTCGTGCCCCGAGCGGCCACTCGGTGACAGCAAAGACGAGGACGACGAGGCTGAGTTTGCCGAAGTGGATCGTATCCGTGCTGACGCCCTTCGCGCTCTCGATGAATTTCTTCAGAAGAACCTCTCTGTGTAGAATAATAAATGTTGTACTGAACTTGTACCTTTGCTTGCAACAGTTTGTAATTTTTGAGTCGATGGCTAAGCATCGGCTGTGCCGAAATTTTTTGTATTTTCGATTTTTTTATTAGCCGATCGATTCATGAATCGGCTTCCCCTGGGTACATACTTCTTGTACCTTCTCCGTGTGTATGCCCCCCGAGCCGAATCCTTCAAGTGATTGAAGATATCGGCTTTTCAGCCAATTCAAGTTTGTCTCGCCACTCACCATGCGAAATAGCACATCAGTAAACACGGGTGGTGGGAATAGTTTTAGCCGATTGCTAGAATCGGCTCCCCTTGCAGTTGGTGATCCAACTTATTTGCTGATAAATGTTGGCCATGGCTTATCCCCAGGATCAATGTCGATCTCTTCTAGACCATCAGCTGTTGTAAACCCATATCTCAGCTTTCCATTGCCTGCCAAATCAATGATGAAGACAGGCAGAAGGTAGGTTGAGGCTAATTGTGGCCGATTACTAGAATCGGCCTCCTTTTCCATTGCAATGTTGAACGAGGGTTTACAACTTCTTGGCTCTCTGCTATGACAACGTGGCATGTTTGAAGTGAGATCCTTGTTCCTTATTTTTTGGGGCCGATCGCAGGGATCGGCCTTGCCACGTACGTCCATAGACTTGGATCTCGCTACTCTGTCAGGCTAGTGGATAAGACTAGCCTCACCCCATTTTTTGTAGCTTCGATGCGCTCACAGTCGTCCAGATTGATTCCAGAGAGCGGCTCTTGGTCATTTGCTTCCCAGATGTTCATGACAGCCAAAGAGATATCGACTGAATCATCTGCATGAACAACCTCCACTTCATCTCCATCCCATTGTATGATGCATTGATGCATTGTGGACGGAATGCAACAGTTAGCATGGATCCAATCCCTTCCTAGCAGAACAGCATAAGTGCTCTTGCTGTCAACGATGAAAAAGGACGCGGGGATGGTCTTTCGACCGACAGTTAAGTCTACGTTCAGAACACCCTTGGCTTCTGACGGTTGGCCGTTGAAATCGCTTAGCGTGACGTTGGTCTTGATCAGATCTTCAGTAGAACGTCCCAAACGTCGTAACATGGAGTACGACATTATGTTGACTGCTGCTCCCGTGTCAACCAGCATCTTGCTGATAGGCTGCCCGTTGATATAACCCTTCAGGTATAGGGCCTTCAGATGCCTATAGCTCCTTTCTCGTGGCTTCTCAAAGATAACCGGCCGTGGCCCGCAATCAAACTGTGCCACTGATACTTCCTCGTCTTTTGGAGCACAAAACTCGACGGGAGAACGAACACCATGTTTGTATCAGCCGATGTCCCTGCATCGGCTTTCGTCTGCTTGGGTCGCCACACTTTCTTTGGTGGGCGAGCCTCTGTCTCCAGTGTTTGCTGAATTTTCACAGCCAGATCAGGCCGTGCTTTCCTCAATGTGTACAGGTACTGCGCCTCGGCTTCTTCCAAGTTTCTGAGCCGTTGCACTCTGCGCTTTTGGGAGTGGCCGAGTCCATCGGACACCACCTTGGTCGGTGATATCTATCTTCTTCTTCGACTCCTCAAAGTCTTCATCTTGGGATGACTCAGCTCGTTTGTTCCGAGGGGGAGAGGTCCTAGACGCTTGAACACCGAAACTTCATTTGTTCCCTTCCTCTTCGCTTACATTCCGGGCAGTTCTCGATTGTAGGCAATCGGCTCATTCCCGAGTCCCGGCAGTTGTTTGAAGAAAGGACAATTCCAATGTCCGTCCACGTCCTCTTGCTCCCTTGACCTCCTCTCGGCATGACGCTCATACCCTTCGTATCGACGGTATTTCCGTTGTCCGCATCGGACCGACGATATATGTCATCATCTACGTCGTAGCGCCGACGTCGGTCGTATTGCTGTTCATATTTGTTAAGGAGGTGCGCGGAAAGTGGTCGTTGGTACCGCACGCTGATCACCTCTTCCTCGACCAAATACCGTCCGTCATCATGTCGGGGCCGGTCGCGTGGATCGGCCTCCTTCTTATCCTTGCCACGAGAGCGACTACTCTCGGCTTATCATCGCCATGGCGATCCGCAAGCCCTGCCATATTGATATCAAACGAGAAACCCGGCTCGCGTCCTATGCATAGACTGAGATCGACCATGTTGACTTCCGGAAACGGCTGCGTGTCAACTCTCATGGCAAACTGACCGAAGAGTAATCGGCCTTGTTCTATCGCCATCTGAATCTGTCCGCGCAGGACTTTGCAGTCGTTGGTGGTATGGGTGAACGTGTGATGCCATTTGCAGTATGGCTTGCCGTTCATCTCTTGTGGCGTGGGGATTTTGTGGCCTTCGGGTAACTTCAGCTGTTTCTCCTTCAGCAGCAAATCAAAAATTTGCTCCGTTTTGCTCAAATCGAAGTCGAACCCCCTCACATGCCCTGGTTGCTTCACCCACTTGCAGGACACGGGTTTTGCCCCCCGAGTCCACTCAGCTACAGCCGACCTCCCGATCTCCCTGCAGAATCTTCATCTTCGTCGGTCTCGATCGGGCGACGCGCTTGTACTTGTCCCGGTACAATCCTAGATGGCGCTGTTCATATGCCGTCAACTTCGAACCATGTGCGCCGGTGAATTGTACTCGCTTGGAAGGTCACATCTTTGAGCGGCGCTGATAATCCTGCTACCGCCAGCTCGACTGCTTCCTTCTCAGATAGGCGAACCGAATAACATCGGTTCCTGATGGTCCCGAACCTCTGGATGTACTCAGATACCGTCTCTCCTCATCTCTGCCGAACTTGGGTCAGATCGGCAAGGCTAGCTTCCATAGTTTCTGAATGGTATTGTACATGGAATTGCTCTTCCAGCTGCTTCCACGTCCGAACCGAGTCTGGTAGCAACGAGGTGTACCACCCAAAGGCTGGACCCGTGAGAGACTCGCGAGAAGAACCTCACACGTAGCTCGTCCGAAGCCGAGACCATGCCCAACCGTGCCAAGTATCGGCTCACGTGCTCGATCGAGCTGGTTCCTTCTGATCCACTAAATTTTGTGAAGTCAGGGAGCCGATACTTAGGTGGCAGCGGGATCAGGTCGTAGTCGTTGGGATACGGCTTGGAATAGCCGATCATCCTCTTCTTCGGCAGGATGCCGAACTGGTCTCTCATGATTGCGGTGATCTCATCCACCGTAGGAGCTGCAGAAGTTGATCGTTCATGACTTGTATTGGTGGCATATTTAGTTAGCCACGCCTGTTTCTCAGCATCTGCTCCAGAACTGCTTCCTGCTCCAGCGACTCCTCCTCGCCGTGGCAGATCCTTCCCGCTCGTAACCTCGGGTCATCCAAGCTTGTTGCGAGTCCGGCACGTATGTGCACACGTATCCATGTGGAATTTCCTTGGGCGGCTCATACAGGAATTGGTAGTCGCCTGGATCACCTCCAACCTTGTAGACGACGTACGCCGGTGAACCTTGGTGCTGTGGACCTGCAAACGTGTGTTGCAGTGGTGGCCTTGTGTAGAGCGGTACCTCCCCTTGGTGAGTTCCTAGAGCAGGACCTGACGGAGAGTACTTGTGCTTTGTGACTTCTTGCACCACATTGAGCGCGACACGCTCCAGAGTATTCACCAATCTCTCAGCATGCCGATGAAGAGAGTGAGCAACGGCATAGTTGACTTCGTGTCGCAGGGCTCTGGTACGTTCGTCCGACGGGAGAGATAGATCTAGTCCATCTAGCGCGCCTTCGGGTTGGAACCCTTTGAACTTGATCTCGTGCGAACGGGTTTTCTCAAAAGCGCCGATGAGATCGGCTTCCAAGATGGCCTTGAGCTCATCATATCTCTTCTTATGCTCAGGAGGCAGATCTTCATACTTGACTGGTTCCACCATCTGAGACGCAGATGTCGACGTGGTTGCTGCGGAAGATTGTCCCGACGTCCCACCGGGCGTGCCAGAATGTGTTGCCTGCCAAAACCCACCGGCGAGCAGTGGTTAAGCAACACGAAGAGCCGGGAGG
The DNA here is from genome assembly GCF_022539505.1 of Lolium rigidum. Classification (NCBI taxonomy): domain Eukaryota; kingdom Viridiplantae; phylum Streptophyta; class Magnoliopsida; order Poales; family Poaceae; genus Lolium; species Lolium rigidum. Next base: position 42,734,963 of record NC_061508.1, read on the forward strand.
CTTCCAAGGCGGCAGCGGGCCCTGGTCCCTCGACGTCGTCCCGCAAATGCTCCGGCACACGACCTGGCGGTTGCAAGGGCGTGCCACCTGACCTATACCTGGCCAGGAAGGTGTTGGATTGCTTCGATTAGTTCCCTGCATGGCAGACACGTAAACATTAAATACGAGCCCTATCGGCTCTCAGGTTGCCCTGCGGATCGGCTCAAAGAGCCGATCGCCCCATGGTTCATGTTAGATTTTCAATGACATGGGGATCCTGCTTGATCACAACAAAGCTAAACCATTCTACGACAGTTTAGGGTTTTCACCGTATGATCGGAACATCCTACACGTAGTTGAGCCTAATAGACACGAAAGATAATGGAAAACTAACCCTAAAAGAGGCCTAAAAACCAACATTAAGTTAATTCCCGGAGCATCCCTCTTAGGACTAACAAACCATACCTAACGCACTACCGGATCGTTCAACCCGTTTGCAAGGCCTAACCATACGGATATTAAACTAATCCTTGAAGAACAAGGAGCAACTATAACAGATCGGATCTACTAAGTAACGAACAAGCAAGATGCTGCCCTTACACCTGGATAGGTGTAAGGGCAGCTAGATATTGAGGGACGGCACAGCTAAGCAGATATGCCCAAGAAGAGCATCTATGCAGGCCCCAAAACATCTACGATAAATAGTGCTACTCGCCATCAACAACGCTTCAGTACGAGCAACACAAGGTAAACGAATAAACGTTGTGCTGCCTAGATCGCAAGATGCGATCTAGGCAGCATGATGCTTACCCGGGAGAAACCCTCGAAAGAAGGGGTGGCGATGCGCCTGATTTGTGTTTGTTGTGAACGTGATTGTCCTCCTTTTCCGATAACCCTAAATACATATTTATAGTCCAAGGGACTTTCTAATCTGGACGTGCACCCAACCGTGCACGAGTTAAACTCTATCTTAATTACGATGCGATCTACTATATTACATATACACGGGCAATTAAGCCCAAACTCTTTGCGCAAGGCCGCTTCAAAGATGCTCCACGTGTGTATTCTTCAAGCCCATCTTCACTTACGGCCCATCTCCTGATTTTGCCAAAATCCGGTGATAACAGAACCTCAGCGACTTCTTCGACAACCTCAACATGGGCGACAACGACGCTACTGTGAAGTATGTGATCTTGTCGTTTCTCTTTCAGTTTCTGTTAGAGTTCCTTCTTCTAGTATATGTGGTAGATGCGATCGGTTTGTCTACTTTAGATGTGATCTGTTCATCTATCTTACTAGACTACACGTTTAGTTTATTTGTTTACATAGTCATGATTTATCATTTACTTGTACGGATTATTTCATATGGAAATTTGCTTATATATTCAACAATCCAAAAACCTGATTCTAGGCAAATCAATTCAAGCAGCGTTGATGCCGCTACTCGACCTCCCTTCTTTGATGGTATGCATTACAAGAGGTGGCGCACAAAGGCAGTTCTATGGTTTACAAACCTAGGCTGTTTTAGCGCCACAGATGCTAGACCTGAGGGGCCTCTCTCTGCAGAGGAGCAGGAAAAGTTTGAGAAGGTCGACGTCATGTTTAAGGCGGCCTTGTTCAGCATTCTTGGGGACAACATTGTTGACCCGTACATGGCTTTCGACCATGGTAAAGATGCGTGGGATGCGCTCGAGGCCAAATTTGGGGTCTCTGACGCTGGCACCGAACTGTATGTCATGGAGCAATACTATGACTACAGGATGACTCATGAGCGCTCCGTGGTTGAGCAGGCTCATGAGATTCAGTCTCTTGCCAAAGAACTCGAACAGTTTAAGTGTACCTTACCGGACAAATTTGTGGTCGGTGGCATTATTGCCAAGCTTCCTCCTTCGTGGACGAACTTTGCTACTTCTCTGAAACATAAGAGACAAGAGTTTTCCGTTTCGGATCTCATTGGCTCGCTTCATGTGGAAGAGAAGGCGAGAGCAAAGGACACACGCGCTCGTAGTTTTGAGGGAGGTTCTAGTGCCAATGTGGTACAGAAGAAAAACTTCCAAGCTCACAAGTCTAAGAATAAGAACAATGGAAAAGGCAATTTTGACGAGAAGAACAAAGCCTCCAACTCAACCAACTTCAAAAGGAAGACTCCTTATAAGAAGAAAGGGAACTGCCATGTTTGTGGTGCTCCTGGACATTGGGCTCCTGATTGCCCAGAACGCCATGATCGGCGTGGGAACAGCGGCAAGTCCGCAAATGTTGTTATTGGCGTTGATACTGAGATGAAGGACGTTGTGTACGGTATTTCCCCTACTGTCCTTTCAGTATGTAATTCTCCAGATTGGTGGATAGACACCGGAGTCAATACACATGTATGTTCTGATGTCTCTATGTTTTCTTCTTATCAGGTCGCAAGGACTTCCTCCGTGCTGATGGGAAACGGCTCACGTGCTTCTGTTCGTGGTGTTGGTACGGTGGATCTGAAGTTTACTTCGGGAAAGACCATCCAGCTGAAGAATGTGCAGCACGTTCCCTCCATTAATAAAAATCTCGTTAGCGGATCGCTTTTATGTCGACATGGTTTTAAGTTGGTTTTTGAGTCCAATAAAGTTGTAATTTCCAAGTGTGGACAATTTGTTGGAAAGGGTTATGTGTGCGGAGGCTTGTTCCGCTTATCTCTCGTCGGACATATGTACTCAAATTATTAATCATGTTTGCAATGATAGTGAGTCCGATATTTAGCATTCACGACTTTGTCATATTAATTTTGGGTGCATGACGCGGCTAGCGAATATGAATATAATTCCGAAATTTGCTATTGTCAAGAAATCCAAGTGCCATGTATGTGTGCAAGCTAAGCAACCACGTAAGTCTCACAAGATTGCGGAGGCAAGAGACTTGGCACCGCTGGAGCTTATACATTCGGATCTTTGTGAAATGAATGGTGAATTGACAAAAGGAGGGAAAATATACTTCATGACTTTAATTGATGACTCTACTCGATATTGTTATGTGTACCTCCTGAAATCTAAAGATGAAGCTCTTAATCACTTCAAAATCTTTAAAGCTGAAGCGAGAAAACCAACTTGATCGAAAGATCAAGCGGCTAAGGTCCGATCGTGGTGGAGAGTATTTTTCCAACGAGTTTGATTCTTTTTTGTGCGGAACATGGTATTATCCATGAGAGGACGCCTCCCTACTCACCTCGGTCAAATGGGGTGGCCGAAAGAAAGAACCGTACTCTAACCGATTTGGTTAACGCCATGTTAGATACATCGGGTCTATCCAAGGCATGGTGGGGGAGGCGATATTGACTGCATGTCATGTCCTAAACCGTGTCCCCACAAAGAACAAAACCATTACCCCGTTTGAGGAATGGGAAAGGAAAAGGTTGAAACTCTCTTACCTACGAACTTGGGGCTGTATGGCAAAAGTAAATGTGCCGATACCCAAGAAGCGCAAGCTTGGACCAAAAACCGTGGATCGTGTTCTCGCTGGGATATGCATTTCATAGCATTGGCTACAGATTTTTGATAGTAAAATCCGAGGTATCCGACATGCATGTTGGTACAATTATGGAGTCAAATGATGCGACTTTCTTTGAGGACATCTTTCCTATGAAAGAAACGTCTAGCTCATCAATTCAGGAGATGCCCAGTTCACCTACTCAGGAATTTTTTCCTGAACCTACCATGGCTATAGAACACTTTGATAATCTTGTGGAGGATGACAATGAAGCTCCCAAAAGGAGCAAGAGACATAGGACTGCAAAGTCTTTTGGTCATGATTTCATTGTGTACCTCGTGGATGATACTCCCACTTCTATTTCAGAAGCCTATGCATCTCAGGATGCTGACTACTGGAAGGAAGCTGTCCGTAGCGAGATGGAGTCCATCTTAGCTAATGGAACTTGGGAGGTTACTGATCGTCCTTACGGGTGCAAACCTGTAGGATGCAAGTGGGTGTTCAAGAAAAAGCTTAGGCCCGATGGTACTATTGAAAAGTACAAGGCACGACTCGTAGCCAAGGGTTATACTCAGAAAGAAGGCGAAGACTTCTTTGATACATACTCACCTGTAGCTCGACTGACCACTATTCAAGTACTACTTTCTTTGGCTGCCTCACATGGTCTTCTCGTTCATCAAATGGATGTTAAAACTGCTTTCCTAAATGGAGAGCTTCAAGAGGAAATTTATATGGAGCAGCCAGATGGATTTGTAGTAGATGGTCAAGAAGGAAAGGTGTGTAAGTTGCTGAAGTCTTTGTATGGGCTTAAGCAAGCGCCTAAGCAGTGGCATGAGAAGTTTGAAAGAACTTTAACCGCTGAAGGCTTTGTTGTAAACGAAGTCGACAAGTGTGTATACTATCGCCATGGTGGGGGCGAGGGAGTTATTCTTTGTCTCTATGTCGATGACATATTGATATTTGGGACCAGCCTTACTGTGATTAAGGAGGTCAAGGAGTTCCTATCTCATTGTTTTGAGATGAAGGACTTGGGAGTAGCTGATGTGATCTTAAACATCAAGCTGTTGAAGGATGACGATGGTGGGATTACATTGCTTCAGTCCCACTATGTGGAAAAGATCCTGAGTCGCTTCGGGTATAGCGACTGCAAATCTTCTCCAACGCCTTATGATCCTAGTGTGATAATTCGTAAGAATAAAAGAATTGCTAGAGATCAATTGCGATATTCGCAGATCATTGGCTCGCTTATGTATTTAGCCAGCGCCACGAGGCCTGACATCTCCTTTGCTGTAAGTAAACTCAGCCGTTTTGTGTCTAGACCTGGAGATGTTCATTGGCATGCTCTTGAGAGAGTTTTGCGCTATTTGAAAGGCACTGCGAGTTATGGCATTCACTATACTGGGTATCCAAGGGTACTTGAGGGTTATAGTGATGCAAATTGGATATCTGATGCTGATGAGACTAAGGACACAAGTGGTTATTTGTTTACACTTGGAGGTGGTGCTGTTTCCTGGAAGTCTTGCAAGCAGACCATCATTACGAGGTCAACTATGGAAGCAGAACTCACAACGATTAGACACAGCCCACTGTTGAAGCAGAGTGGCTTCGTGAGCTCTTGATGGACTTACCTGTGGTTGAGAAACCAATACCCGCTATTCCTATGAACTGTGATAATCAAACCGTGATCGTCAAAGTAAACGAGTTCTAAGGACAATATGAAGTCATCAAGGCATGTGAAGAGGAGACCGAAAACTGTCAGGAAAATGAGAAACTCCGGAGTTATAGCGTTGGATTATATCCATACGTCTAGAAACCCGGCAGACCCCTTCACAAAGGGACTATCACGAAATGTGATAGAAAATGCATCGAGGGAGATGGGTATGAGACCCACACTATGAGCTGCCCACGGTGGTAACCCACTCTATGTGATCGGAGATCCCGTGAATTAGAGCTGGGAGACAAGCTGTTGGTCAGCTGAGAGGAGAGTATATATCCCTATAGCAATTTTACCACTCCGTAAGATGCAATACTCTCCTAATCTGCATGGCAGGTTGATAATCATCTTAATGTGTTCTAAGTGGCTTATTTTAGCAGTGATGTTGTCCTGCAGAACATCTTTTGAAGAACACACATATATGAGTCCGATTGTTAAACGTCGCAATCTATGAGAGTTGGGTGCTCTCTAGTAAACTCATGAAAGGCCCTGGAGTATGACGTATAAGCTCCAAACCGCGAGGAAGCCTCGCGGCATCCTAGTATCGGTCTAGGCTTTGTATGAAGCTAGTGCGCAGAAAACTTGTAGTTCAAGGCATAGTCCACTATCCAAGTTGCAATCTAGTGTAATATGAAGCTTTAAATGGAAGTTCAACTTAACAGTCTCCACGAAATACCGGTATATAAAATAATGTTCTGGAAACTTATTGATGAGATGTGCCAATGAGAGTTTGTGGGGGATTGCTGGAATTTGTGGGCATTTGGCCTTTGGCCCATGGCCCATTATCAAATTCTGAAACTCACATGGCCCATTTCAATAATCAGTGGCAGCACTAGTGGGGGCTAAAGTTTAGTCCCACATTTCTAGTTGGGAGAGAGTTGGAGTGGTATATAAGGTGCGCTATTCTAGTCCTAGTAAGTGAGTGAGAAGAGAGAGAGCCCTCGCGCACTCCTCCTCCGCCGCTCGCCTCACCACGCCTCGCCTCGTCACGATACATCACGACGCACCGCGGGTTGCGGGAATCTCGCCGAGCCGAGCTTATGTTAAATTAGGGGAAGTCAAATCCCCAACAATCAAATGGGAGACCACATAGCAATGGCTTCTTCCACCTCCACCTCCCAGGCGACTCCCACGGCGACCACCTCCACGACCATCAATGGCTTCTTCCACTAAGGTGATGCAAGGATGGATCCTCAAGGTCTCTCCTCCTCGTTGGACTTCACCCATGGAACCAATCTCTCACGTAAGATCTCCTCCATCTTTTCTACCCCGATCCATCCTACCTCTGTCGATGGTTTTCATCTGGTGGTATCCTTTGGGAGGGCCACCTTTCGTTTAGATCTGCCGCTTATTGAGGTTGCCCTCCAATCTTGCCTTGGATCCTTGGGAGCTAGCCTCCGGATCACATACTTGAGGGACAGAGCTTTCAGATTCACGGTGAACTCCAAGGCTATTGGTTTTTTCATCTATTGTCTCCATTCATTTGCATGCCCATCTTTCACATGCTTTTTCCACCTTTGGGGATCTGGAATACCTAATTGACGTTTTGAACATCGTTCATGGTTATCTGAGCAATCCATGGAGTGGCAGTTCGTTTCTCGTCGGAATCCTCTCACCGGTGCAAATTCTGTGCCGATTAGATCTCATCGCTCTTTCGTCGACGTGGTTGCTCGTCCATGCCAAGATCCACGATCCTCGGATCACGCGCTGGATTCCCGCTCGCCTATTTTTTTGAATCGGCATGGCTCCGCATCTCCTAGCCCATCTCACGTCTCGCCAACACCATCCCCTCCACCCCAGCCCATTCGGTAGCCGCCTCCGCAGCCACCCCATCACTTGTCCACCCATCGGCCCAGTTCCCTCCCCCCTCCCCTCCTCCGCTTTTGGGCTGCTCGAGATGCTTGGACCCTTTCCACTTGCGGCCCGCTTGCAAATCCCAGGTGAGATGCCGAGGTTGTTACAATTATGGACATATCAAAAAAAACTGCCTACGGAAAAAAGGAAAAACACTGATTTTTCGCATTAAATCTAAACCACCTGGGGTAGAGACACATTCATCCCCTGCCCCTTCCTCTGCCGCTCCGCCTCCCAACCCTTTTGCATCTGCTGCACCGCCACCACCGCCACCACCGCCGCCACCCCCACCTGCTTGTTGCCTCCGTCCTGACGACGGTGGCCTGATGGCGAACTACCCCTGTGACCCTCACCCTCATCTCCCTCCTGGCGCGGACATTGTGCCGCATTGTGTCCATCGTCGACGCAGGGCTTTTCACGTCTTCACCAACACACCTCTGCTCAACTGCGACGACTGGACAATCGTCGTCCTCGAGCCTGAATCCGACCCTGCGCAGTTCACTGGTGATGCTGCTCTCATCCGTGGCTTCCTCAACAATCAGGGTTACCACGTCCGTCAGATGACAAGGTCAGCTATGGGTGCGGCATTAGTTCAGTTCTCTGACACTTGCTCTAGAGATGGTGCGATAGATCGTAGTCCTTTCTTCATTGGTGATAGTATCTTAAGGGTTATTCCCCAGGATCGTGGACTGAACCATAGAAATTGCACTTTTACACATGATGTTTGGCTTATGATGGTTAACTACCCCCAAGAGGCATGGCATGTTGAAAAGATTAAGGAATCTGTCAGTGAATTTGGCAAATTTTTGGTTTGGAATCGTGATGGATCAAACAGAGCTAGAATCCTAGTTAAGGTTAGAGTTCCTGATCTCCTGGAGGTCCCTATCAGTCTGGTGTTATGTCAAAATACTAGTGATGAGGGTCATGGTCACTCTTGGACTGTGGTCAATTATATTCTGCAAGCCAAGCTCATTGGAGGACTTGGTGGTGATGAAGATCCTCTGCCACCTGATGGAGGAAACCCTCATCCACTACCAAACATTCCCTTTGGTGGTATTTGGGATGATCTGGTTCATGACAACAATGAGATGCAGGATAATGTTGCACCAAATCAAGTAAACGTTGCACATGGTGGTAATGCTGCTCCAGCTGCTGCTGCTGATGGGGAACCCATGGTGCATACCCCTCCCCAAGCCTCTGTGCAAAACAATCAAAACAGTCATAACCAGGATATTGAGCCTGCTGTGGAGGCAGTTGATGCTCTTGTAGCATATCATAGCATGCTCACAGATGTCCTCAGTGCTTTCCCAGATGCTTTGGGCAAACTGGGTAATGAAAATGTTACAGGAGCTAGAATCCAGATGATTGATGTTACTGCTGAAGAATATTCAGAAAGAAAATGTGTTGTCACAGTGTTCACTGCACAGCAGGCGCCTGCAAATGAATCCTCTGTCATCATATCTGAGATCTATGATAATCAAGACAATGATGCTGCTGTTCATCCTTCACAGTTTCTTCCCACTGAAGAAATCCCTGATGTGGCTATGTCTGATGCCATGTATGGGACCAACACCACTGTTATGGAGACACATGTTGGCAAGAGGAAAAATGAGCAAGCCCCTGTGGATGTCAAGGAAGTCAGGCACAGTAGAAGAATTGCTGCTATCTCTGATTGTACGTTACAAGGATAAAGAGGCTGCAGATGCAGCAATGGCAAGGGAGCTTGAGAAAGAGCAGCAAAATGAAGCTAGAAAAGGAAAAGGCAAGGAAAAAGAAAAAGATAAGAAGAAGGCAACTACTAAGGTTGCTAAGAAAAATCTCAATTCTGAATTTGATGTGGAGATTATTGATAGGACTGCCCCCCTCCCCCAGAACTGCCAATCAAGGTAGTTCAGAACATTGCAGTGGAACAGTGCCAGATCCCTCCTAGTGAGGTGACTGATGAAAAGCTCCTTGACAAAAGTGGCTAAATGTATTGCCACCTTAATCCTGATCAGTTGGGTTGTCTGTTATACAACCTAGTTATCCCTAGTTTACTTTCATGCTTCAGCTGTTCTTCATTAATGGAGGACAATACTTTTGTAATTTGTGACAATACTTTTGTCACATTTGATGATGCTTTCAAACACTTATGTGGTGGCAGTAAGGGTAATTATTATGGTCCTGTAACAATGGATATCTATACTATGGTTATTATCATTATCTTTATGAGTTGCTACTGCTATTGTCATATAAGTATTGGTGATTTTTGGTGTATGAGGAGACATATATGTGCAGCAATTATGATCTGTGTTGGTATCATGATCTTGACAGTCTGTTTTGCTGTGAATGATTATTACTTGAAAGGGATTTTAGCTGGGAATAATATGATTTATGAGTGGTTAGTTATGCTGCCACTGGTTTGTTTATATATCACAGAAGAGTTTATTAAATGAGTATCTCATGGAATATACTAAACTGAAATATTAGAGGGATTAATTCTCAAGAAAGGTGGGATGATATCAAACAAAGAGTGGAGGAATGCAACTGCAATATTATCTGCTTACAAGAAACAAAAAGGGAACATTTTGAATTATCATACCTGAGGAACTTTTGTCCAAGAAGTTCAACAAATATGCTTTCACTCCCTCAATTGGTTGTTCTGGTGGCATTATTACAATATGGAATGGGAATCTTTTTGAGGGCACAATTATTTCTCAAAGCATATTTCAAGTTACTGTGAAACTCAAATTTAGAATGTCTGGCAAAATCTGGTATCTAACCAACATCTATGGACCTGCTCACAATGAAAACAGAGAGGACTTCTTTAATTGGATGGAAGATCTTGACTCTTCTGAATACCACTACTGGATGATTATGGGTGACTTTAATCTAATCAGAAATCCAGGTGATAGGAATAGAAGTGGAGGAGACACAAATAATATGTTACTTTTCAACACCGTCATACAAGTTCATGATCTTGAAGAAATACCATTAAAGGGAAGATCCTACACATGGAGCAATATGCAGCAGAATCCACTCTTGGAAAAACTTGATTGGGTGTTTACTTCTGCCTCATGGACATCTGAATCCCCCAATACTTTGTCCTATCCACTCTCAAGATTGGGGTCTGACCATACTCCTATACATGTTCAAATTGGTACTGATATTCCAAAAACAAACCTGTTTAGATTTGAAGACTATTGGATAGATTTTGATAGATTTCTAGATATTGTGAAAGTAAATTGGGAAACAGTTACGCTACGTAAATGATTCTGCACTTATGTTAAATGGAAAATTCAAGAAGCTTAGAGTTGGGCTGAAGAAATGGAGCAGAAATTTCTCTAATTTGACTAAAATCATTACCAAGTGCAACTATACTATAGCTCTTTTGGATGGATTGGAGGATCAGAGAAGATTATCTACTGTGGAGAAGCATTTTCAAAGAATTCTGAATAATCATACAAGAAAATTATTGGAAGCAAAAAGAATTTATTGGAAGAATAGAGATAAAATCAGATGGGCTACCCTAGGAGATGAAAACACAAGATATTTCCACACTATTGCAACTAAGAGCTATAGAAGAAACTTGATTACCTCCATTAAAGCTGCTGATGGGACAATTGTGTATAATCATGATCATAAAGCTGCAATCATTTGGGAATCATACAAGGAAAGATTGGGAGTCAGTGAAAATGCACAAATGCATATCAATCTTGAAAATATTATTCATCCAAGGGACTTGGCACATCTGGATACTCCCTTCACCAGGGATGAAATTGATGATGTTATAAAAGAATTTCCCACTGATAAAGCCCTAGGGCCTGATGGTTTTAATGGAAAATTCATGAAGAGGTGTTGGCAAATTATTAAAGAGGACTTTTATAAATTGATAGATGATTTATATAATGAAAAAATCAATCTGGAAAGTATCAACACTGCCTTTATCACTCTTATACCTAAGGTAGCAGACCCTGAGAATATGAATGATTTTAGACCAATATCCTTGGTTAGTCTTCCTCTCAAAATTATTACAAAGCTCATGGCTAATACAATGCAGAAGGAGATTATTTCATTAGTTGACCAGAACCAGTATGGATTTATTAAAGGGAGGAATATTCAGGATTGTCTTGGTTGGACTTTTGAGTATCTACATATATGTCATTTATCCAAGAGACCCATCATTATACTCAAAATAGACTTTGAGAAGGCATTTGATAAGGTGGATTATAATGCAGTTATTGGCATGTTGAGAGCAAGAGGATTTGGACAAAAGTGGATCAAACTTGTATCCAATATTTTACACTCAGCATCCACATCAGTATTGTTAAATGGGGTGCCAGGGAAGAAAATAATTTGCAAAAGGGGTGTGAGACAAGGGGATCCCCTATCACCTATTTTATTTGTCAATACTGCAGATTTGTTACAAAGTGCAATCAATGATGCATGGCAGAATGGAATTATTAATCTCCCACTGGCTGATGACTTTGGACAGAAATTTCCTATAGTTCAATATGCAGATGATACACTTATGATTATGCCAGCTGATAATAACCAACTCATCCACCTGAAGAATATTCTGCAAATATTCAGTGCATCCACTGGATTACATGTGAATTATCACAAGACTACCCTTGTGCCTATCAATATTGATAATGTAAGGGCTACTGAGTTGGCAAATATATTTGGATGCAAGGTAGAGAGCTTGCCCTTTACATATTTGGGATTACCTCTGGGCACAACAAGGCCATCAGTATCTGACCTTATGCCTATGGTATCAAGAATTGATAAGAAGCTATCTGGAATTTCATCACTGATGTCCTATACTGGAAAGCTCACATTATTAAATTCAGTGATTCAGTCATTACCTATGTATGCAATGTGTTCCTTTAAAGTACTGTCACTATATTTGTTCACTTTGAAAAGAGTGGAAGACAGTTTCTTTGGTCAGACAGAGAAAATAAAATTCAAGGAAAATGCTTAGCAAGCTGGGACATGATGTGCAAACCAAAAGATCAGGGAGGGCTAGGAATCTTGAACCTCAGAATACAGAATCAGGCACTTCTCATGAAAAACTTACACAAATTCTACAACAATGCAGACATCCCTTGGGTCAAATTGATATGGCATGCTTATTATGAAAACAGAGGTACTCCACAAACAATTAGCACAAAGGCATCCTTCTGGTGGAGAGACTGTTTGACTTTTCAGGATAAATATAAGGAGATGACTGAGGTGGATATAAATAATGGAAAATCAGTAATCCTATGGAAGGACAGCTGGAATAGTGATATCAGGCAGGACATATATACACATTTGCACTCATTTGCTAAGAATCAAAAGATCACAATCAAAAAGGCAGTTGACATTGCTAATGAAAATATATATGATATGTTCCATCTTCCCCTCAAAGATCGTTGCTCATGAAGAATTACACAATTTGGAACAGAATTACCGAACTTAAGCATTACAGTAATGGATGATATTTGGTCTTTCAATTGGGGCAGTAATTTTTCTACAAAGAAAGTTTACAAGGAACTTATTGGCAATCACTCACCACCAGATTGCATCACTTCAATATGGAAATCTTGTAACATTCCTAGGCATAATTTTTTTGCCTGGCTCCTACTCAATGGAAGACTCAACACAAAGGAGATGATGAAGCACAAGCACTTTTATGTGGAGTTCTCTGATTGTATCTTATGTGAGACTTGTCCTGAGGAAACAAATATGCACTTATTCTTTGAATGTACATTCAGTCAAAGCTTCTGGTGGGCTCACTACAAGAAAAGTTGCCATGGCCGACGAAGTTGAAGTCGCGCCGTGGTTGCTGGTGTACCATGGCCGACGATTTTGGTCCCTCCGTGGTGCATGTCAAAACTTTTTTTTTCTCGTTTTTGAGGCCACCTAGCCCGACGAAAGCGGCCAAAACGTCGCGTATGGTGGCCCGGACGTGGTGCATCTCGAAATCTCGGGTTCGCCGGCCGAGTCAACGCAAATCCGCACCGCCGAGGGATGTAGGGCCCGTATGGCAGCCTCTCCGGCATTGTTTTTTTTTCTAGATCGCGCCATCTCGTTCAACGTTCTCCGATCGAGCCGTTTACGATGCGGGATCATGGGTCCCGCATGTCATCCTCTATGAACCAAAATTCTTTCTATTCTTGGATTTTTTTTGACCCCCGATTTCCGGCTACTTCCTTTTTCTTTTGATCCCTTGCCACCTTGGAAACGTTGAGACCGCCGTCGCTAAATAGGACCCGCATGTCATCCTCTATGTGCAATCAACTTTCTTTTCTTGGAGTTTTTTTTGGCACCTCAAATTTGGTCACTTGCCTTTTTCTTTCGATCCCCTGCCGCCTCTCAAACGGTGATACCGCTGTCGCTAATCGGGACCCGCATGTCATCCTCTATGTACTATAAAACTTTCTTTTCTTGAATTATTTTTGGCACCTCATATTTGGTCACTTACCTTTTTCTTTCGATCCCCCGCCGCCTCTCAAACGGTGATACCGCTGCTGCTAAATGGGACCCGCATGTCATCCTCTATGTACTATAAAACTTTCTTTTCTTGGATTTTTTTGGCACCTCATATTTGGTCACTTGACTTTTTCTTTCGATCACTCGCTGCCTCTCAAATGTTGATACCGCTGTCGCTAAATGGGACCCGCATGTCATCCTCTATGTACTATAAAACTTTCTTTTCTTGGATTTTTTTGGCACCTCATATTTGGTCACTTGACTTTTTCTTTCGATCCCTCGCTGCCTCTCAAACAGTTGATACCGCTCGTTGCTAAATGGGACCCGCATGTAATCCACTATGTACTATAAAACTTTCTTTTCTTGGATTTTTTTTGGCACCTCATATTTGGTAACTTGACTTTTTCTTTCGATCCCCTCGCTGCCTCTCAAACAGGTGATACCGCTATCTGCTAAATGGGACCCGCATGTCATCCACTATGTACTATAAAACTTTCTTTTCTTGGATTTGTTTGGCACCTCATATTTGGTAACTTGACTTTTTCTTTCGATCCCCTGTCGCCTCTCAAACGGTGATACCGCCGTCGCTAAATGGGACCCGCATGTCATCCACTATGTACTATAAAACTTTCTTTCCTTGGATTTTTTTTGGCACCTCATATTTGGTAACTTGACTTTTTCTTTCGATCTCATGCCACGTTTGAAACGTTGAGGTACCTGCTGGCTCATGGGACCCGCATGTCATCCTCTGTGTGCTATAAAAGTTTCCTTTGTTGGTTTTTTTTCACCCTCTAATTTTTGGCTTGCCTTTTTCTTTTGATCCCCTGCCCCCTTTGAAACGTTGAGTAAGCTGTTGGTTCAAGGGACCCGCATGTCATCCTCTATGTCCATCAACTTTCTTTTCTTGGATTTTTTTCACCCCCTAATTACTAGCTACTTTCTTTTTCTTTTGATCTCAAGCCGCATTACAAACATTGAGACCGCTGCTGCAAAATGGGACCCACATGTCATCCTCTATGTACAATAAATCTTGGATTATTTTTGGCTCCAGATATTTGGTCACTTGCCTTTTTCTTTCGATCTCATGCCGCCTTTGAAACGTTGAGTAAGCCGCCGGCTCATGGGTCCCGCATGTCATCCTCTACGAACAATAAAAGTTTCCTTTCTTGGAGTTATTTTTTACCCCTAATTTCCGGCTATTTGCCTTTTTCTTTGATCCCTCGCCCCCGTTGAAACGATGAGGACGTCGTTGGCAGTGTCGGTCCCACATGTCATCCTCTATGAACAATAAAAGTTTCCTTTGGTGGATTTATTTTTGACCCCTAATTAATTTCTCGGCTATTTCCTTTATTTTTCTTTTGATCCCCTGCCGCCTTGGAATTGTTGAGAATGCTGCCGCCTCATTTTTCTTTTGGTCCCGTGCCGCCTTGCAAACGTTGAGACCGCTGCTACAAAATGGGACCCTCATGTCATCCTCTATGTACAATAAAGTTTCTTTTCTTGGATTATTTTTGGCTCCTGATATTATGTCACTTGCCTTTTTCTTTCGATCTCATGCCGACTTTGAAACGTTGAGGATGCTGCTGCCTCATGGGTCCCGCATGTCATCCTCTCAGAACGATAAATGTTTTATTTTCTTGTATTTTTTTACCAACTGATTTTTGGCTTTTTTTTATTTTTGATCCCCTGCCGCCTTTGAAACGTTGACTCCGCTGCTGGCTCATGGGTCCCCGATGTCAGCCTCCCCGTACAAGAAACATGTGATATTTTATTTTGCAGACAATAAACGTTGTATTTCGCTCTGAGCTATTGCAAACGGATAAATTAAATCTTTATATCTACATAAACAAACTTATATGTTGAATCTCCTTGTTTTTTGTTTTTGCGAAGCATAGGACTTTCCTGTTTTTTTTTTGAGAAAAATCCGACCTTTCCTGTTTTGGAGTGGGCTGAAATTGTACGAGTCAAAAGGCCCAGCAGGATAGTTCGAAGGCCCAGATGTCCAGATACAACCCAATTGAAATCTTTCTTTTCTTGGATTTTTTTCACACCCTGATTTCTGGCTACTTCATTTTTCTTTCGGTCCTGGTGCCGCCTTGGAAGCGTTGAGACCGCTGCTACAAAATGGGACCCGCATGTCATCCTCTATGTACAATAAAGTTTCTTTTCTTGGATTATTTTTGGCTCCCGATATTATGTCACTTGACTTTTTCTTTCAATCTCATGCCGACTTTGAAACGTTGAGGAAGCTGCTGGCTCATGGGTCCCGCATGTCATCCTCTATGAACAATAAAAGTTTTCTTTGTTGGATTTATTTTTTTCCCTAATTTCTGGCTATTTGTCTTTTTCTTTTGATCCCCTGCCCCTTTGAAACGATGACGACGCAGTCGGCAAGTCGGTCCCACATGTCATCCTCTATGAACAATAAAAGTTTCCTTTGATGGATTTATTTTTGACCCTAATTAATTTCTGGCTATTTCCTTTTTATTTTGATCCCCGCCGCCTTGAAATAGTTGAGGATGCTCGCCGCCTCATGGGTCCCGCATGTCATCCTCTCAGAAAGGTAAATGTTTCTTTTCTTGAATTTGTTTACCAACTGATTTTTGGCTTATTTTTTCTTTCGATCTCCTGCCACCTTTAAAACGTTGACGACGCCGCTGGCTCATGGGTCCCCAATGTCAGCCTCCCCATACTCGCAAATCCTCTTTTCGCAAAGGTTGTATTTCTAGATAGATAAGGTGGATTCGAATCGCCATGGTTCGGTAGCTCGGTAAGCCTTCTTGCGCTAATTAATGGAAGTAGTGTATCGCAAGGTCAAGACATGTGGCTCGGTGTAATGAATCTATATGAATCATGTTGTGGGTTCAATCTGATAGTTCTCTAACGAGTCAGCCAAAATAGAAATTAAGTTTTTTTCTAAAAGGGAAATGCAAATTAAGATGACCACAAACATTAGTTATCATAATAGCTGGTCATACATACATACTTGCTAAGAGCAAAAGCTTGCCAGAGTTTTACCACCCATACAATTAATTAGCAGTTCAGATAAGATAACCTTATATAAGTATAACTACAAATGCATTTGCTAAGGGCTCATGGGACAACAGAACTAGACAACCGCGAACTTTATGACCAGCATGTCACAGCGGCATCGAAAGATCTTGACCTTCAACTTTGATCCAATGCGAAGTTTGGCACCGTCAATGAACTTTTTCCACCTGGAAGTAACAGCCAAGCGGCTGATACGTCTCCAACGTATCGATAATTTCTTATGTTCCATGCCACTTTATTGATGATATCTACATGTTTTATACACATTATATGTCATTATTATGCGTTTTCCGGAACTAACCTATTGACGAGATGCCGAAAGGCCAGTTGCTGTTTTCTGCTGTTTTTGGTTTCAGAAATCCTAGTAACGAAATATTCTCGGAATCGGACGAAATCACCGCCAAAGTTCCTATTTTTCCCGGAAGCTTCCAGAGCACCGGAGGGGGATGAGAGGGGAGCCAGGGGGCCCCACACCACACCCCGGCGCGGGCCGGGGGCGCGCCCCTAGGGTGTGGGCACCCCGTGGCCCCTCCGACTCCCTCTCGGCGCCTATTTAAGCCTCCCCGACCTAAAAACACCGCCGGAGACCACGAGACGGAGAAAAACCTTCCGCGAGCCGCCGCCATCGCGAAATCAAGATTCGGGGGACAGAACTCTCTGCTCCGGCACCCGCCGGACGGGGATTGCCCCGGAGCCGTCTCCACCGCCGTCTCCACCGCCATCTTCACCGCCATCGCCGCCTCCATGATGAGGAGGGAGTAATTCACCCCTGGGCTGAGGGCTCCGCTGTAGCTATGTGGTTCATCTCTCTCTTTATGTGATCTAGTTGAATATCGTCTATGTGCTACTCTAGTGATGTTATTAAAGTACTCTATTCCTCCTCCATGTGTGTAATGGTGATAGTGTGTGCACCGTGTGAGTACTTGGCATAGGCTATGATTATGATCTCTTGTAGATTATGAAGTTAATTATTGCTATGATGGTATTGATGTGTATTATTCCTCCTACATATGCATGATGGTGACAAGTGTGCATGCTATGTTAGTTCTTGGTGTAATTATGTTGATCTATCTTGCACTCTAAGGTTATTTAAATATGAACATTGCATTGTGGAGCTTGTTAACTCCGGCATTGAGGGTTCGCGTAATCCTACGCAATGCGTTCATCATCCAACAAAAGAGTGTAGAGTAGTCCTATTATGTGATCATTGTTGAGAGTGTCCACTAGTGAAAGCAGGATCCCTAGGCCTTGCTTCCAAGCATCGAATCTCCGTTTGTTTACCGTTTTGCTGCATGTTTACTCGCTGCCATATTTTATTCAGATTGCTATTGCCACTCATATACATCCATATTACTTGTATTTCACTATCTCTTCGTCGAACTAGTGCACCTATACACCCGACAAGTGTATTTGGTGTGTTGGGGACACAAGAGACTTCTTGCTTTGTGATTACAGGGTTGCTTGAGAGGGATATCTTTGACCTCTTCCTCCCCGAGTTCGATAAACCTTGGGTAATCCACTTAAGGGAAACTTGCCGCTGTTCTACAAACCTCTGCACTTGGAGGCCCAACACTCGTCTACAAGAATAGAAGCACCCGTAGACATCAAGCACTTTTCCGGCGCCGTTGCCGGGAGGAAAGGTAAAAGGCACTCATACTTCGGTCCTGTGTAACAAGTACTTTTCCTGCGCCATTGTGTGTGTGCTCGAAGCTATTTCCTTTAGACTCTGCAATTGCATCTTTTTGTTTCTTGTTTTTATTTTCACTAGTTAGGCATAATGGACAACAAAGAGCTTTTTATTCTATTTCCTGATTTAAGACATGGATGGTTTGATGCGAAAATTAAAAACCCTATGGAACCTTATTTACATGATAGTAGCAATGTTATTAGTATGAATGCAATTACTGCTAATGCTATGAAGAAGTCTAAGCTTGGGGAGCTGGTTTACCTAAAAATAATCTTTTAGCTCCTCCGCTTTGGAAGAAATATTTTGTTCCGATAATGCTTTATCTCCCATATGCGATAACTTTAATGATGCTTCTGATATTTTAAATCCACTCGCTGAAAGTATTCCGTATAAAATACCTATGGAAATTATTGAACGAGTTATGGATAACCGCTATGAAGGGGATGGAACCGTCCATCCCGGAGATCATTTACTCGTTTTTGCATGAATTATGCGGGTTATTCAAGTGTGCAGGTATCTCTATGGATGAAGTGAAGAAGAAACTATTCTCTATATCGCTATCTGGTGAAGCGGCGCATTGGTATAAACTATTGAAGGACGGGCACTCTCTTGATTGGAAGGATATTGTGCCTCTATTTTATTCCAAGTTCTATCCTCCAAGTGAAATTCACAAAGATCGAAACCATATATATAATTTTTGGCCTCATGATGGAGAGAGTATTGCCCAAGCATGGGAGAGATTGAAGACTTTAATGCTCAAATGCCCCAATCATGAGCTTCCAGGTAATATCATCATTGATAATTTCTATGCAAGACTTTCTTTTCAAGATAAGACCTTGCCGGATACTACTTGTTCTGGATCATTCACGATCAATAAAGAAGAGTTTAAAAGGGACCTTCTCGATCGGATTAAGGAGAACGCCGAAGATTGGGAGAACGACAAAGGTAAAGAGTCGGTATAAATTATGATTATGAATGCATTGAAACTTTCATGGATAGTGGTAAATTTCGAAATATGAGTGCTACTTATGGTCTTGACTCTCAAGTTGCTGCAAATCTTTATAAAGCCTTTGCTTCTCATTTAGAATTGCCTAAAAAGAATTTTGATAAGTATCATGAACCTTTTAAAGACGCTTTCATGAAGAATGAAATTGTTGTTAATGATTGCAATAAGCATGCTCAAACTCCTAAGAATGCTATTTCTTATAAGCATGTTAATTTTTGTGGAATACATAGACCTTGTGGAATTAATCAAATAGAAGATGAATATTGTATCCATCACGTAAATGAAAAAACTAGAAAGTGGTCTAGAGCTCTAGATGATCTTGGAGAAAAAGTGTGTGCCCTCTATCCTTTTATTTGTGAACTTTGCCATAGAGTTGGTCATTTTAATTTTCAATGTTCCTCCAATGATAATTCAAACCCCATGAGTGCTCGCAAATTTGTATTGTAATGATGAAATTACTCCTAATCAAGCATGATGAACTTACCTTATTTTTGAAGTGTGAAGAGTTATCAAGAAAAATTTCTTTGTTAAATATTAACGATCTTGATATCGATGATGTCCCGCATGGTTGTCTTTCTTATTGCATTGATAATAGCCATACAAATACTTACATACAAAATATTTTAGAAGATGACACCTTGCCGAAATATGATAGGACCGCTGTGTGTTTTCAACTAATTAATGAGAAGGAGGGATCCTCCCAAGTTTCTTCTATTGTTTCTAAAAGTAAATCAGGTTATGCGGACAAGCCACCCTTCAAGCCTCTTCCTCCTAAAGAAGGGAATGAGGAGAAGGAAGAGAAGAAGAAGAAGAAGAAGGGAACGAAGAAGAAGAAGAAGAAGAAGGAGAATAAAAAGAAAGAGGTAACGGCGTATCCCCGCGTGAATGAGATAACGCTAGGTAACCGTAAGTATGTTGCTCCTAATGATTATTATGATAATGAATCTGAGTACGATGATCTTCCTATACCCTTTACTCATATTAGTGATCATGATTTGGATGAGCATGCTGCCTTTGATATTGAAAATCTCTTTGGTACTGATTATGAAATTAATGATGATAGCATTATTCATGTCCCCTTAAACGATGATATTGAAAGCTCTAAGCTTGGGGATGTTGTGCTTGAAGATCCCGTATTTGAGACATCTACTTTTAGTGAAAATGATGATATTACATATTCAGGTTTAGATAATTACTGTAGAGATGTATATGACACATGCTACAATTATCCTTATGAAACTTGTCATAGTTATGATGGGCTTGCCAAAAACAATTCTTTTAATATGCAACTTGTTTACCATGTTCAAATTCTTGATAATAATCTTGCTCCAATTACTATTAATGAGAATAACTCTTCTTATGCCAAAATTAATGATACTTCTATGCATATGAACCATGATAAGAATGTTTTAAGTGACGGGTATATTGTGGATTTCATCAATGATGCTACTGAAAGTTATTATGAGAGAGGGAAATATGGTTATATGCATCCTAATAATATTAAGTTTCCCCTCTTTATGTTGAGAATCTTTAAGTTACTCGTGTTTTATCCTCTTATGCTTGTCACTTTGCTCTTCATGAATTCATTTGTGTATAATATTCTTTTGCATAGGAAGCATGTTAGGCTCAAATGTTTTTTTTGAATTTGCCTCTTGATGCTCTCTTTTGCTTCAAATACTATTTCTTGCGAGTGCATCATTAAAACTGCTGAGCCCATCTTAATGGCTATAAAGAAAGAACTTCTTGGGAGATAACCCATGTGTTATTTTGCTACAGTACTTTGTTTTATATTTGTGTCTTGGAAGTTGTTTACTACTGTAGCAACCTCTCCTTATCTTAGTTTTGTGTTTTGTTGTGCCAAGTAAAGTTTCTATCTCAAAGTTGATGTT